>NC_047678.1:39048352-39398352 GCF_011762505.2 Arvicanthis niloticus | reverse complement strand
CCTATTTTATCTTTATGTCCAGCCAGGTCTTTGGAAGACTTAACAGGCCTTTGTCCTATAACTCTACATCCTCTGTGGCTGACTAACTGGGCCCAAAACTGCTGACAGGCATTTTTAACTATTTAGGTTAGGGAAAAGGAATCACAGGGCCCTGCTATTTTTATTAGTTTGGGCCTATTTCAAAATTTTCTTTTACTAGAATTTTCAATACACATAAGAAAATTCTAGAAGTTTAAATACCATCATGTTAACTGGGATTTTTAATATGTTTTTTTAAATTTCTCTTAAATTTGTGTGGATGGGCCTGTGTGTGTGGGGGGGTGAGGGGTGAGGTACACACTGGTATCCCTGCATGCACGGGGGGGGGTGCTCCCTTGCTCTCTGCCTTGTTGTATTGAGATAGGGTCTCTCACTGAACATGAAGATTGCTGCTGCTTCAGTGAGGCCGGCTGTTCAGTGAGCTCTTGGGAGCCACCTCTCTCCACTCCCTCTTAAACACTGGAGTTACGGGCCATACCCAGATTTTGATGTGCGTGACCGGGATTTGAACTAGGGTCCCCATGTTTGCACAGCAGTCACTCATGCCTACCAAGCCATTTAATTTTTTTATTCATTAGTGGGATTATATCTCATACTTAGAGACATATTGAACTCATAAGTGAAAGGATTCAAGTGTGATTTGCTTCAAATTCGAAGGGGTGAAGAAGTGGGTGGAGGGTTGGAGGAAGAGAGATTTTCCTTGAGTTGAATTCATGTGGGGATGGGGGTCTCATGAGACTATGCCATGTCTGTGGTGTCATAATTGACTTATAATGGCCATGTAATAAGCCACGCATTAAACACAGGTTTTCTTTATATAAAAAAAAAATATGTTAATAGTGTTAAATATGTGAAAGCAACTCACTCCTTTAAGACAATTACTGAAATGAGGCCAAAGACTCTCTTGTCTCTTAAAGAACAGAAAAATCACAGTTTGCTTTATTGTGGATTGCTCTGGTGAGGTTTGTATTTCGGTGCAAATTCTGCTTCCCTGAGAGGGGCTGCCTCGAACAAGGAGTGAATGAATCAAGTACTCAGGGGACCTCCTGTGAACCTTCTCCCGGTTGTAATTTATAAAATAAAGGCTAGAGGTGGGCAGTGGGACAGGAGAGGTAGAGCTGAAAGTTCTAGAGAAAGAGGGAGGGAAAGGAGGAGGGGGAGACAAGGAGAGGAAGGAGAGTGAAGAAGACAAAAGAGGAGGAGGTGGGAGGGAGGAGGAGCAGAAGCACGTGGCCTGGAGAAACCCCAGTAGCAAGGGATCTCCTTAGCTGGGGGTAGGGTAGCGTAGTGGTGGATCTGCCCGATCCAGGCGTGCAGCTTGTGTTCATGTTAATTGAGTTGTGTTTTCCCTGCACAGGCTTATTGGGGTTGGAGATTTACCACAACAGGCCTTAACTACATGTAACTAAGAAAATGTTTAATTACTCAAGACATATGACCCTTATTACTCAAGACCCTTATCTAAAGGTCTGTGATCACGGTCAAGTTGGCTGGATTGAGCATCACCTGGGAACATGGTGAGGCACACCTGTAGGTGCCTGTGAGTGTTTCCAGGGAGAACTGACCGAGGAGAAATGGGCCCACAGTGTGTGTGGGCAGCATCTTCCCACAGACTGAAATAGATGGAAGGGGGAAAAAGGCAAGAAGCTGGCTGAACAAGCCCTTCCCACGTTTAGCTGCCACAAAGTGGAGTGCTCAGGTCCTCCCGCCATGATGGACCCTCTGAACCCAGAGCTAAAACCCATCTTACCTTCCCACAACTATTAAAAAAAAAAAAAAGTAATCAATACACCACGGGAGGGTCACATGACTATAGACCCTGCCCCCCCCCAGCCCTACCCCCTTTGGGAAGCCCATAAGAAGTCCCTCCCAGCCCTGCCCCCCAGGGCTCTACTCCTCTAACTCCTGACAGCTGAGGAAAGCACAACCTCTGAGAGTCAAAGGTTATATATACCTGAGGGTGACCCTGAAGCCCGGCTCTCCTCTGATACGATACCTTGGCTTGCCAAAATCTAGAGACCTCCTTAGACCAGATCCAGAACCTTCCCAGGCTCATGCTAAAGCTCAGATCCCCTGGGATTCTGAGGGAAGAACAAACACACCTCCACTCTGGCTCGGCATTCAGGGATCCTCTTCTCTCTGGCTTCCTCGAAGGCACAATTAGAGACTTGCCTCCATGTGGTGTGTTAGGCGGGAAAAACCGAGGGTTTTTCAGGAAGTGATTCCGATTCTGCATCCTGGCCAGCAGCCTTCTGTCCAGGGCTCTCTGTGGCACCTGCAGATGCTCCATCCACTTCTTATTCGATGGTGTAGTTGCCTGTTTTGGAGCACAGGAGAGCACAGTCAATAACAAGCAAGAGGACATCGGAGCTTGCTGCCCTCTTGGTCAACTGCATGAACCATAGTGTTCATCTGGGTTAATGCCCTCTCACCGCATCCCTGCACCCAGTGCCCCAACACAGCTCAGCTCTAACCTTCACAGCGACTTTGGCCTTCTCTTTGGTCTTAGATGTGGAGCTCCAGCTGTCCATGGTGTACTCAAAGTCGTCATAGTCCCCGAGCTTCTTGCAGCGCTCCTCAGCCTTCCTGTCCAGCTCTGACTTGCGCATGAAACGTTTCTCACAGCTAAATGTCAGTTTTGAACATCCAGGGGCGGATTTGTCTACGGCGCCGAGGAAACACACGTTAGTTGTACTGCTGAAAGGAAGAGAATCTTTCTAATGTGGGCAAGAAGAGTCACCAGAGCCTCAGTCAGGTCACATGCCCCTCAAAGCTTTCAGATTCATAACACCAGATATTGCTGTTCAATGCACGAGTTATTCCTGGGACTTATTCCACGTGTTGGAGACATAGGGCTTGTAGTTAAGGTAGTTTTCCATTTTCCAGCCTGGCTAACTGACAAGAACAAGCAAATCGTTGCTAAACACACACCCAAAGTGTGAGCCATTTTTAAAAATAATTAATTTTTATTTTAATGTGCATTGGTGTTGAAGGTGTCAGATCCTCTAGAGCCCAAGTTAGACAGTCATGATCTGCCTTCTGGGTTCTGGGAATTGAACCTGGTTCCTCTGGACGAAGCAGCCAGTGCTCTTAACCACTGGGCCATCTCTCCAGCCTCTTCCCCCTTTAACTCTATTCAAGTTTTATTTTTATCATGTCTTATTTATTGGGAACATGCACACGTTTTCCTGCATGTGTGATGGTCAGAGGGCAACTTTCTGAGCCATCTCTCTACCTCTAATGTGATCGATATTAAAAACAAACAAACAAACCAAAAACTCTTTATGTGAGGACTCAGCGTTGGTGATAATTTTTTACATCTCTAAAACTGTGCTCCCTTGGCTAGATGGGGACTTCTGTTGCTAGTAAAAGGGTAACGGGCTGCCCCACCCCAAGTCTTAATATAATTCCCAGAAAGCGCTCAGGGAGTGCGCATAGCCTGTGTTTCCCAGCCAGTTATAACCAAGCACTCAAGTGGCATCGCCTCTCAGCACAGCTGATTCTGTAGCCTTCCTCACCCTCAGGTCCCTGCATCTGAATCTTCCTACCCCAAATCAGAGACAGCTGCAAAGCCCCAAAGAAGTCATCGCAGGGTCCTAGTCCGTGGGACTACTGGGAGCTTGTCTCTGCAGCCTGGCACGGTTAAAACTAATGCTTGCATACAGGCTTCCCAGTGAGCCTTCACCTGTCCAGCGATGCTTACAAACTCTACCTCCTTGTGTAAGCCTGCAGCTTTCCATCTATTTGCTCTTAGGATTTGCCGTCCTGGTTACAGGAAATGGGCCCAGCATCACATACCCACCCACCCCACACTTTGTTTTCCCCTCCCTCCCTCTTTGTCTGTCCCCTAGCCCATTCTTCTCTTTATTTTCAGTGTTTGAAAAAGCTTCCCATTTCCGGAAGGGGGAAGACCCTGGTCCACTCTGCCTGTATCAGGAACTTGACTATTTGTTGATCTGAGTCCCCAGCCTCTCCCTTTGCTGGATCATTCAACTACATCTAAAATAAATAAATAAATAAATTTTTTTTGATTTGCTGGGCAGCCAACGGGGGCATATAAAATTCCATGTGGTGGAGATGGAATAGTTGCCTTGAAGGAATTGAACTAATGAAGATAACAATTAAATAAAGGGACTGGAAAGCCAATGTGCAACTAAGTAGAAGCAAGAGTGAAGCCCCCACCATCCACCAGAGCAAGAGCCGGATGCCCCTGAGCTCCACCAGAGCTCTGAGGATAGATACCTTTAGGCGCTGGGCAAAATGGCACAGGATCAGTGTAGTAATCCTCTGTACTGATTAAGTGATGTTTTTGCATTAACTTGCTGTCTATACACCACCTGAAGACTGTCTTCACTGTGGGGAAGAGAATGGGACAAAGGCAGTTAAGGCAGACCCAAGGAGAAGCAGCTGAACCCACACCTCCAGCTCCAAGCCGACACTTCCCAGGCGAACTCTCAGAGTCCTGTGGTGAAGACTTAAGAAGCCAATAATTTCTCAGCCACTCAGTAGAGGCCGACAACTGGGCCAAGCCGTGCATGGCATTGTTGGGATAGAGTAGTACCATATGTGGAGTCTGTGGTGGTGTTAAGATCAAGAGTGGCAGATGCAACACAAGCCCCAGTTCTTCATCCCAATGTCCTTTGCAATGTCACTAGCGACAACAGTGTAACTGACAGTCCCGGTCGGGCTTGTCCAGGTTCGAGGCATCTTATTAAAAGAATTAGATAAGCACACACAAATAGCAAAGAGACACAGGACGCAGTCTGCAAGGGCTGCTTGAGTTAGAGCACCACTAGTGTCTACAAACACTGACTGGAAATGGACATCCTTGACAAGTGACATGAGGGAGGAGTGACCTTACTCCAGCAGATGTGAGGAGGAGGGTTTTGTTAAAATAGACTTTTGCTGTATTTTAATTGCATGTGTTTGTTTGTTTATTGCATGTCTGTGGGGGCCTGTGAGGGCCATGGTGCATGTGTAGAGGTCAGAGGACAACTTGCAGGAGTCAGTTGACCTTCTATCAGCGGGTCCTGAGGTTTGAACCCTGGCTGCAAGGCTTGGCAGCAAGCCTTTACACACGGAGCCATCTGCTCGCTTTGGACTCTGGAGTAGTTAGGAGTTGGCATGCAAACTGAGAAGGCCTGAGAGTTCCCATGTCCCTCTGCCCTGTGCAGGTGTAGCTTTATCTGTTACTGGCATCCTCCTAAGAACAGCACGCTCGTTGCAAACAGTGAGCCTACACTGACATACCACCATCACTCAAAGCCCACGTTTTAAGAGAGAGTTCACTCTTTGTATTACAGTTGGTGTTTACACAAGTCTATAATGCTATGGGGCAGTCTTCTTGTGCTCTGTTAGAAGTTCCTCTAGGAACTGGGATGTAGCTCAGTTGGTAGAGTAGTTGCCTGGCATGCATAAAGCCATGGGGCTGGTCCCTAGCATCCAGCAATCAAGGTGACACAGTGAGCAGGATCGTCTACCTTCATGGGTGTTGACAAGAATCTGGAGATTTGGCCTAAAATTAACAATCAGAGCCAAAAGCAGAAACTGCTGCTGGCTTAGCAAACGGAAGGCAGCTGAATACAACGTACCAAAGGCTAAAGAAGAAAAGCCCAGGGAACCACCAAGAACAACAGCGGTTGACATACCTGAAGCAAAAGCTTCTTAATAAGTCATCTAAAGGCAGCTCCAAAATAGCCTGGCTGGAGAGCTGATGTGGTTAAGGGAGCTTGCTGCTCCTGCACATATCTGGTGGCTCACAGACTCGACTCCAGCTGTTGGGGATCTGCCACCCTCTTCTGGCCTCTGTGGGTACTACACTCAGGTGCATAGACATGTATAAATAACTAAAAATCCATTGGTCAGTCAGTGGACAAATATCCTCATAGCCAGTAAATAACCCACAAGCTACTTCTTGGGGCTCATGGCCTCTCCTTCCAGAACCCCCAAGGGTCCTTCCCTGATGGATCCTGGAACCACAGAAAAGGTGCACTTTTGGAAGTGATGGCCCCAACCCTCCCTTGGCAGGGAAGACTTGTGTGGGGAGCAAAAGCCATTCCAAGTAGTTCCATGAGTTTTGTGATGACCATGTGTCAGAAGGAAGGAAGGACCATCTTCTTTTCTTTTTCTTTAAAGATTTATTTATTTTTTAAAAGATTTTATTTATATGATTTAAAAAATTTTATTTATATTTACATGAGTACACTGTAGCTGTTTTTAAACATACCAGAAGAGAGCATCAGAACCAATTACAGATGGTTGTGAGCCACCATGTGGTTGCTGGGAATTGATCTCAGGAACTTTGGAAGAGCAGTCAGTGCTCTTAACCGCTGAGCTATCTCTCCAACCCCCGACCATCCTCTTTTCAAACCTTCTTCTCCATCCTCCCAGGGTGCAGGAGTCATGGTGGTTTCTTTGCTCCTTTGTTTTTCAAGCTGGTATATAAACTAATGGGCTCCTTTATAATATTTTACATACATATCATTGCACATTTTCAAGGCAGTTTTTTTAAAAAGGATTTTAAAGAGTGTGTGTGTATGCATGTGTGTGCAGGTGTGTGTATATATGTATGTACACGTACATGTGTGTACATGTATGCACGTGTACACGTGTGTTCACGTGTGTGTATGTGTATGCATGTGGGTGCATGTGTGTGTATATATGTATGTACACGTGCATGTGTGTACATGTATGCACGTGTACATGTGTGTTCACATGTGTATATGTGTATGCATGTGGGTGCACGTGTGTGTATATATGTATGTACACGTGCATGTGTGTACATGTATGCATGTGTACATGTGTGTTCGCATATGTGTGCAGGTGTGTGTATATATGTACACGTACATGTGTGTACATGTATGCACGTGTACATGTGTGTTCGCATGTGTGTATGTGGGTGCATGTGTGTGTATATATGTATGTACAGGTGCATGTGTGTACATGTATGCACGTGTACATGTGTGTATGCATGTGGGTGCATGTGTACACATGCCTTGAGGGGGTAGGTAGAAAGAGCCATGCTGGTAAAGGCCAGAGGCATCAGATCCTCTGGAACTAGAGTTACCCGTGGTTGTGAGCGGCCTGTACTTGGAATTAAACTCAGGTCCTCTGCAAAAGTTGGCCATGCTCTTCTTCCTGAGCCTTCTCTCCAGCCCTCACCAAGTCAGATTTTTTTTAGCACATCTTTGAAGAGTCTCTTTCCATATCCGACCTGGACCTGTAAAAACCTTGATGATGGTCTTCTTCCTTCTGGGATGGCAGGCTTCACCCATCCTATGGCTACTGAGCACAGCTCTGCAAGGGGCTGGTTGTTCTAATCCGCAGAAGCTAGTGTGGAGCAGTGGCCAGCAAGGGCAAGAGTGAGCACACAGGCTGCTCTGTAGAGTCGTGACCTTTGTCCACCCATATGGAGAAGTGAAAGTCTCCTCACTGTGTGACAGCTGTGTTGGTGGACAGGGAGAGGTGCTCCGTGCCTGGGATAATAAAGGCAGCTGTCTGTCTCCATCATTGGTTCTGTACATTGGGGAATGTGTCCTGGGGTTGCCAGCCCTGTCCTGAGATGCAGGGACCAGATGGATGTCTGTGAAGATGATCTAGGGTTTTTTTCCCTACCACTTTTGAAATAGAAGAAAGACATATTACAAGCAGGGTGAGAAACCTGAGTAAATGATTCTGTTCACTATTGGACCACTGTGCTTGTGCACAAAGCGTAATCCCAGCACTTGCCAGGTAGAGACGGGCAAATTCCTTGGACTCACTCGTCAGCCAGTCCAGCCTACCTAGCAAGCTTGACAGGAAAGGTCAAAGGAGAGGAAACTATCATTTGGCTGCTGGGACCTAAATGGGACCTCTGGGTCAGAGACCAATGTTGCACCATTGCCAAGTCCCTGGCTTGGAGAGCCAAATGCTGGCCTCGTGGATCAGTGCTCTTCTGGAGGGACCGTGCACACTGGAGTGTTTTGAACTGGTTGGCCGTCATGTCTGCAACATATTCTCCCGATGTTCAGAAAAGACCAGTGGCGTAAATATACACAGTACAATACCAACAGCTGCAGAGGTGGAGGCTGACAGACAGACAGACAGACAGACAGACACCCTTCACACCTACCTGGGGGCAGTTAGACAGACAGACAGACAGACAGACAGACAGACACCCTTCACACCTACCTGGGGGCAGTTTGACAGGGGTCTCCACAACATGTAGTCTGCTCTGTTTGGTGGCATGTTCTGTTTCTGCAATATCCCGTGCACGGGCCTGGATGATATGTTTCTCCAGCATGCTGACCTCCTCCAGACGCTGTTTGTAGACAGCTCGAGCCTGCAAATGGGCATTCAAAATGCACAGAAATCTGAACGAGATCCTACATTTTTGGCTTGACCCTGTGCCTCTCCACAATGGGGCTTTCAGCCAAGCACAGCTCCACAACTATCAAAACCCTCTGGTCCAACCCACCAGACTAAACTCTGAGGTCAAGAGAAGGAAATGGCAGTTCCATAGTGTGGTCAGTAAGAGTCAAGCCTGGTCCTCTGTCGCCAGTTTCACAGTAAAGAGAGCTTCCGCCATACTGTGAAATGCAAACCCATTTTGGCACAGCAAAGTAAGGCTACCCAGGTCTTGTTTCAGACAAGGCCCATTCTGGGTCCATCAAACATAGCCAGTGGGCAGCTTCCAGCTGACAGCCTCTATTTAAGCTGTTGGAAAGGGCTCACCGGAGATGGCATCTTTTTTGCAGAATCCACATCAGTGTACCTAAAGCCATGGTTACTTTGATCCAAAGAGAAATGTGGCCAGGTAATGTGCTACCCAGAGAAAGTTACTGTGGTGTTTTTTGTTTGTGTTTGTTTGTTTGTTTGTTTGTTCAAAGGCTGTAAAGATGACTCTGTTCTTAACAGTACTTGTTGCTCTTCCAGAGGACGGTGTTTGGTTCCTAGTACCCACGCCGGCCAACTCACACTGCCTGTCCTGAGGGAATTGGATTTTGTCTTCTGGCCTCCACACACACGTGTTAGAACACACAGAGACATGCATACATACACAGAAATGAAGAATAAATAGTTTTAAGTGTGTGTCTGTATGTGTACATGTATGCACATGCAGAGATCGGTGGAAGGTATTAGGTGTTCTGTTTTATCGCCATCTACCTTATTCTCCTGAGACGGGGTCTCTTGCTGAACTTGGGAGTAGGCTTGATGGCCAGCCATCCCCAGCAACCCTCCACCTCAGACAATGTTGGGGTTATAGGCAGGCATAGCCATGCCCAGATTTTTATGTGGGTGCTGGGATCTGAACTTGTGTTACAAACTCTCTTACCCACTGAACCTGCTCTCCAGGCCTCAAACCTACAGAATTTTCCAAGTTACTAGGTCCCTGTCTCACTTCACCTTCTGTGACTCAATCCTGCTTTTTTAACCCTTGCAAACCTTCTACCCCAAAACTCTGCCACGTTAGCATTGAGAGGTCTAACCTGGCTGCCCCAGCATATGCTTCAACTTCAAGACTGCTTAGATAGACAAGCCAGTCGGCCATGCTTCTAACACATATGCTTGGACTCGAAGCAAAGTATTCACAGGGCAGGGAAATCCCAAGACAGTACTGCAGGAAGCAAATGCTTCTCATTGCTTCATTAGGACTCGGACTTATCCAGCCATTCTTGTTTGTTTATCTATTAGGGGGGCACGTATGCTGTGGTGAGCTTATGGATGCCAGAGGACAACTTATGGAAGTCTGTTCTCTCCTGTTGTGTGGGTCTTGAGGATAGAAAACTCTGGTCGTTGGGCTCTGCAGCAAATGCCTGGACCCAAGGAGCTACCTCTTCAGCCCTAGCCATTCTTTAAAGTAGATGAATGGGTACACAGCGGAGGAAAGGACGTGGTGGCTCAGTCTTCTTGTGGACAGAAAGCCTCCTCTGAGAAAGCAGAGCCCGGGGGCTGGAGAGATGGCTCAGCGGTTAAGAGCACTGACTGCTCTTCCAGAGGTCTTGAGTTCAATTCCCAGCAACCACATGGTGGCTCACAACCATCTGCAATGCAATCTGATGCCCTCTTCCAGTGTGTCTGAAGACAGCAATACATATACATAAAATAAATAAATAAATGAGAGAGAGAGAGAGAGAGAGAGAGAGAGAGAGAGAGAGAGAGAAGCCCGGACAGCCTTGAACATCAAGTGCTGTGCTGAAGTCAAGTGCCCTGCTCCTTGGACTTTCCAGAAAGCCCTGATCCTAATACTTAGATGTAAGAGTTGGGATCCCCCCAGAGCCATCAGTTAATGGTTTGTCACTGAAGTGACTCCATTAATCCTCAAAGTCATACAAGTGCCATATAGTGGAGGCAGGGTTCAAGCCCCAGTATGGGTTTTGACCTTGTTGGCCTAATCATTCAACCATTGCAATGTTTCTGTAGAAATGGGAAAGACCAGCAGCCAGTGAGGCTGCGTGGAGTTCCGATCAAGAGAGCCCAGGGCTTTCAACAATTCCTGTGGGCAGAGAAGCCCCATTTTTTTTCACAGTAACTGCAGATACCATAACCATCAAAAGACTGAGAATAAGGGCGTGCTGAATCCTGAACCATCAGTGGGAGTCCTGGATCCCTCCCTCTGAGGCTCGGACAACATTAGGTCAGGACACAAAAGCCAGAGGAAGGGTGGAGTGAGGTGGGCTGGTGCTTTCTGGGAACAATTTGGTTACTGAATGCTTGATCATCTCACGCTGCCATTATTACCTGCTTAAGATATGGTCAATATTCTGCCACCAGGAAGGAGGGCTTAACATTGTGTGTGTGTGTGTGTGTGTGTGTCGGGGGTGGGTGGTGTCAGCAAGCACTTTTACCTGCTGAGCCATCTTACCAGCTCCTGTATTTTCTTTTTCACGTTTTTGTTTGTTTGTTTTGCATTGCTGGGGGTTGAGGGTAGGCCGGACCCTTGCAAGGCAAGCACTCAACACTGAGGTGTATCCCTCTGGAAATGTATTCATGGCTACTGAGTCCTCATTTGCCTAGCACTGAGCACAGCACACAGTAGGTATCTGTTAGAAAGAAAGGAATGAAGCTAGGCCATGTTGTATAAGGAGAGAGTAAGGGACAAAAAAGAGTAAAGAAGAAAAAGGAAAGGTCCGAGGGGGCTGATACAGGGGAGAGTTGGGAAGGGAGTCCTCAACAGCCAGTCACAAAGAGGCAGGATCATCAGTCTTGACCCCAATGCAAAAGAGGAAACCACACTGCTGACCCAGAAATGTGGGCAAAAATGCCTAACCATGACTGGATCTGTCCGCTCCAGTCGTTTCGTTTACATTTGCAACATATAATGTGCTTGTGCGCAGAGAAAGGAGACGGAGGTGTCATTTATATGCATATGTATAAAGTTTGAATAGGGTTCTTCACTTTGGTGCGGCTGCGTCCGGACCGTATCCCGGGATGCACCCGCTATACCTGCTGCAGCTGGTCCAGGAACTCCTCGTGGCGCGCATCCTCACTGCCGCGGGCCTTGATCAAGCTGTCGCTCAAGTCGTCTCCGATCACCTGTGCGGTGTACAGATTTCGGAAGACTCGGGCAAGCAGATGTGAGATATCCTGCGTGCGCAGGGAGGCGGGGCGCAGACGCAGCGTCTGCGGCTCCGGGAGAGGCGGGAGCGCTTGGAACCCGGCGCGGAGGGACCGCGTAGGGAAGCCGAACTGGCAACAATCCATGAAGACGGTCGAGGACCTCAAGTACTTCCTGGTGGACCAGCTGGGCTGGTGCGGGGTAGAGTCCATCGGGGTCTCTAAGGACACAACGGCCGAGGAAGCTATGGTTTGCTGCTCTTCCTTCATCTCGGGTTCCATGGCAACAGAGACGCTGTAGACTCTGCATCTCACTTCTGCTTCCGGCTCCGCCCCTTCCGTCTAGCTTTTTCTCTAGAAGAGCGTCATCCCTGTCGTCATCTAAAGGTTTGCATTCCTGACGTCCAGCTGGGAGATATAGGTTGGCTCAAACTCACGGTTCCACCTCCACCTCCTCCTCAGCCTCCCGAGTACTGGACACTGGAGAACGCCGCTGTGACATCTAGCGTCTCTTCTTTTTTTTTTTTTTCTTTGTAAAGCTTTATTTTTATTTTGTGTGTCTTTGTGTGTATATATGTGCAGTTGCCGGTAGAGGCCAGAAGAGGGGGTCGGATCTCCGGGAGCTGATAGGCAATTGTAAGCCACCTGACATGGGTTCTGGGAAGTAAATGTTGCTCCCCTGTTCTTAACGGCTGAGCCGTCTTTTCAGCCCCAGCATCACCCTTTCAGAGGTGGGCTTATTATGAGGTTTGATGGACAAAAAGATTCACTGTCGTGCTGGTCTGACTGCATGCGAAGCCATCTTTCTTACTACCCAAGTGCCGCCATCCCTATTTTATTTTGCTCGGAATGTTCTTCAGATATATTGTTGCTTGTTTGGTTTTGTTTTAAATGATCCCTTGTTTTTGCTTTTACTTTGAGACAGCGTCTCACTCTCAAGTTCAGGCTGGACTAGAGGTCACTACTGAGATCTGCACTGTTCTCCAGCCCTTCACTGGCAGCATTAAGAACCAAGCAGCCATCAAGTACAAACGGCCACTGTTGGTGAGCCAGTCTAATGCCCTCTTTTGTAACATGCACTCGTACTGGTTCCTTTCCTCTAGAGGGGTGAGGTCTAGCCACACCCCTTAATCCTAGTGCTCAGGGGGCAGAGGCAAGCAGATCTCTTGAGTTTGAGGCCAGCCTGCAAGTTCCATGCCAGCCAGGGTTATTTAGTGAGACCCTGTATGAAAAACAAAAAATAAGGAGGCTGGAGAGATGGCTTAGAGGTTAAGAGCACTGAGGTCCTGTGTTCTATTCCCAACAACCGCATGGTGGCTCACAACCATCTGTAATAGGAATAGAATCTGATGCCCCCTTCTGGTGTGTCTGAAGACAGTGACAGTGTACTCACAAACATTAAATAAATAAATAAATAAATCTTTAAAAAAAAAAGAAAGATTAAGCCAGGCAGTGGTGACACACGCCTTTAATCCCAGCATTTGTGAGGCAGAGGCAGGCAGATTTCTGAGTTCAAGGCCAGCCTGGTCTACAGAGTGAGTCCCAGGACAGCCAGGGCTACACAGAGAAACCCTGTCTCAAAAATAAATAAATAAATAAAATGAAATTTAAATTAAATTTTCTTTTATGTATGTGGGTGTTTTGCCTCTGTGTATGTGTGTACACACCATGCTGTCAGCTCTGTACCTCCAGATACCCTTGCCTAACTAACACAGATACCAAAATAGTCACTTTCTACTTAGGTGTGAGTTTGCTTGCCTTACAGCTCTTAAACCCACTTCCTGGGTCGAGTCCCCAGGATGTTCACCCACAGACCTGAGCCATTTCCGCTGCTCTTGGTTGGGCCCCTCATCTGTTCTTTGAGGAACCTTACTGTCCAGATATAGGAAAAGCAGAGGACCTTGTTAAGGTGTGCACCGGAAGGAGCATGCTCTGGATGTCTCCCTGCTTCATTCTTCCCTGCAGGGAAAGAGTTAACCTAGGCAGGTAAAGTGCCCATGGCCATCCTCTAGGTACCTGGGACCCTGGGAGCATTTCCCAAATATCCTGAGTCTGTTTCCAGGACCATGGCAGGTCTCTTCTTTAACTGCCTTCTCCTAGTGCTGACTGGAATGTGCAGTACGGTGCTTGAGAGCAGAAGGAACATGGGCAAACCATCTGTCTGGTTTCTACACACACACACACACACACACACACACACACACACACACACACACACACACGGTTCCCAGTGGTGTGGGGAGGGGCTCTGCTCAGGGAGACTAACAGAATAGCAGCCGAGTGTGCGTGTCCCTCATGTAAGGGAGGGTCTTCCAGGAGAGTGGTCCTGTCATTAGCAGCTGCTCCACTGTAGAAGCTCCCAGGCGTTGGGGCAGTTGATTCTTGCTGCTCTTCTGTGCTTCTCTACTCTCTACCCAGACATCCTCACAGAAAGTCACAGGGAGGCTGAGCCTGTCACAGAGATGTCCCCCACCCCTCTCCTGTTCAAACCAAAGTCTCTCACAATGTTTAGCCCTTCTGGTGTCAAAGGCCACGCCAGTAGTCCTCATGTAGGTGTCTCTACAAGTCCCTCCCTGTCTGTCACCTCAACTCTTGCTCTCCATGTTCCTCTCTTCACCTATCCATCTGGCTGTCCATCCATCCATCCATCCATCTGTCCAGTCACCTCCCCAGGGGACTCTGTGGGCACAAAGGGTATTCCTGATGACCCTCTCTCTTCATTTCATAGTCTCTCCTGCAGCCTGCGATAGTGTCTGTTTATCTGCCTCTTGGTTTCACACACTTCTTTTACTTAAGTTGTTTTTTATTTCCATACATGAAGCATTCTCTATAATCATGAGTCACAAAAACAAAATGTCAAACAGTGCACAAAGGAAACAAACAATGTTGGGTCTGGTGCCACAGTCTTCTCATCCCAGCTCCTTAGGAACTTGAGGCAGGAGGATCAGAAATTCAATATCCGGCCGGGCAGTGGTGGCGCACGCCTTTAATCCCAGCACTTGGGAGGCAGAGGCAGGTGGATTTCTGAGTTCGAGACCAGCCTGGTCTACAGAGTGAGTTCCAGGACAGCCAGGGCTACACAGAGAAACCCTGTCTCAAAAAACCAAAAAAAAAAAAAAAAAAAGAAGAAGAAATTCAATATCTGATCAGGCTACAGAGAAAGTTCAAGGTCAACCTGGGCAACTCAGCAAGATCCTATTTCAAATGACAACTAGAAAGATTGTCGGAGGTGTGGTGCAGTGGGGGAGCGTTTGCCTGGCATTCGAGGACCCCAGGTTCAATCCCCAGGACTGACAATAAACTTCTATTTAATAAAAGTGTTCTCAGCTCTTTTTCCCCAGATAATTAGATGACTATATTGTTACAACTACTTTTCCTTGCTTATACAAACACTGATATCTATAAAAAATAGTTTTTATTACTTAAAAAACACAACGCCATGCCGTTTGTCATGGCCTTTTCTTCATTTATTCTATCGCAATTTACAGGGACTGTGTTTGTTTCGCATGTTTTGGCTTTT
This sequence comes from Arvicanthis niloticus, assembly GCF_011762505.2. Classification (NCBI taxonomy): domain Eukaryota; kingdom Metazoa; phylum Chordata; class Mammalia; order Rodentia; family Muridae; genus Arvicanthis; species Arvicanthis niloticus. The sequence goes on along the minus strand of NC_047678.1, from coordinate 39,383,258 downwards.
GTTCTACCGTGAATGCTGCCATCAATAGAACCTTTGCTTGTGTTTGTGCATACTTTGTATAGCTGTCTAATATTTACGTGGGTGGGGGTAATGTGCCAAAATTCCACAGCCAACAGTATGTAAATTTTAGCATTTGACTCCCAGAAAGATTGTATCACAGTAGATCCCCATCGGCACTGTGGGAGTGTTTCTGAGTATTTGTTTGTTTGTTTACTGTGGATGTGTGTAAGCAGGTTCCTGTGGAGGCCAGAGGTCAGAGGCCAGAGGTCACCTTCCACTTTTGTTCTTCAGGATCCATTTGCTTTGCTTTCTGTTGTTTATGTGTTTGCTTGTTGGAGGCAATGTCTCACTATGTGGCCCTGGAACTCCTCTTTTAGACCTGACTGCCCTCAAACTCAGAGATGTGCCAGCTTCTGCCTCTCGAGTCCTGGGATTAAAGGTGTGCACCACCACACACAGCTCACGTTGTTTCTTGAGAATGTCTCCTCAGCCATTTAAAATATGCTTTGAATCATGTCTTGAATTTTATCCCTAGCCCCACATCTCTCCCCTGAACTGCCTTGTTCCTTGATCTGAAAGTATCCAATGTATCCAAACCAAATGCTAAATTCCGGCCTATATTCCAGATTCCTGGCCAGAGCCCTCCAGATATCCTTGAGTCCTCAGTTTCCCTTACAGCTCCCACCCTCAATCCTGTTGGCTCTGCTTTTCAAAAAAAAAAAAAAAACAAAAAAAACAAAACAAAACAAAAAACAAAACAAGGGCTGGAGAGCCGACTCAGGGGTTAAGAGCACTGTCTGCTCTTCCAGAAGACCGGGTTTCAATTCCAAGCACCCAAGTGGCAGCTCACAACTGTCTGTGGCTTCAATTCCAGGGAATCTGATATCTTCACAGACATACACGCAGGCAAAACACCAATGCTCATAAAATAAAAATAAATGAATTCTAAACAAAACCAAACCACATTTATTTTCATTTGTGTGTGTCTGTGTGCACGCACATGATGTCTGCGAGCTGTGTTCATGCGGACATGGGCACCTGCAGAGGCCAGAAGAGGACATCAGATCCCCTAGAACCCAGGTCCTCTGCAAGAGTGACACATGCTGTCAACCTTTAAACTTTTCAGCAGCCAAGCCTTCTTTCTCTCCAGCAACGACTGGCTCTACTCTGGAAAACTTTCTGGATTCTTTCACCTTTCATCTGCAGAGAGCCCTGAGAGGCTGAGGCACCTTTCACCCCTGTGAATGACTTGGGAATCTCTTCCCTCAGGCTCCCTGCCGTAGGCCTGCTCGTCCGTCCATCCATGGTGACTTCTTCCAGCTACCAGAGACTTTCCCAGTGTGACTCAGAGGAGGTGTTTCTTCCAGAGAAGCCTCTGACCTGTTGCCCCTCTGTGAGCTCATCATGCCCTCTCCGCCGTAGCCACACTGCCATGCATTTCTCCAGTGTTCCACTCTCCCTGAGCCTGCTCTTTCTGCCCGGAATCCTGTGCCCTACTCTCTCACTTCCTTGAGTCTCCTCAGAGCCGCCTTCCCACATGAGCCAGCCACAACAACCCACTAGGACCCTGGCCTCTTCCCACTTCACCTCCTGGTCACTCAGATTCAACTGGGATCACTTCTTGTGTTTATTACAGTAGCTCTTTTCTTTCCATGAAAATCTAAGCTCCATGACAGCAGGAGGTTGTTTGTTTGTTTGTTTGTTTTTGTTTTTCGAGACAGGGTTTCTCTGTGTAGTCCTGGCTGTCCTGGAACTCACTCTGTAGACCAGGCTGGCCTCAAACTCAGAAATCCGCCTGCCTCTGCCTCCCAAGCGCTGGGATTAAAGGCGTGTGCCACCACTGCCCGGCAGGAGGTTTTTTTAAAATGTATTTTGAACACTAATGATTCATTCCCATCTTTCTATGTGTCCAGTGGATGATAGATTCTTAACAGATACTTACTGAAAAAAAGAAAATAGAAGTTTTCAAACACAGTTTTGGTGTCTTCTTCAGATTGGGCACTCCTGTCTCCAGTTCAGGTGGACTTTGTCACGTGGCTTTTCCTGGGGACACACGAACAACCTTCTGTTCATCTCGGATATGACACCAGTGACAGACTAAAGAAATGATTGCACTTGGGACCCCAGTAAGCTGACTGGGGTCATGGGTGAGCCAAAGGCAACTGCCATCCTAGCCTGGGTGAGGGTTCATGAAGAGTCACCCTTAAGATTCCCTGAAGAACTTGGCAGGCAGCTCCACCAGGGCCTCCTCTCCCTCTGCAGATGTGTTCACTGATTAGAGAAACCTGGGAGAGGCCTTGTAAATTTTGTGACTTCCTGAGCCTTGCCAAGACTCATGAAGCATGACTCAATCTACCTACTGTGTGTGGTTGGGGTAAGCGGAGGAGAACACTGAACAGCCACATTAAAGCTGACTCAGTGTCTTTCCCTATGAATGCTGATTAATATAATCTCAGAAAAGAAATCCTCAGTTGCTGGGTGTGGTGGCCAATGCCTGATCCCAGCACTCGGGAGCAGAGGCAGGCAGATCTCTGTAAGTTCAGGACAGCTGGGGCTACACAGAGAAACCCTGTCTTGTAAAACCAAAAGGAAAAAAAAAAAAGGAAAAAGAAAACCCGAAAGAACCTTGTGCTATCCTGAGGTTGTCAGGGGTGCCACAACCTTGTAGTCCATGCTGGCATCTGATCCTTGCCCATGAATGACGTCAGCCCAATATGGTCTGAGGACCCTTCCTTGCCATCGCTGTCTCTTTGGGCAGGTGACCCTTCCCATTTCCTGTTGAAGCAGTTGGACCTGGGTCAGGACCTTCTGCACGGAAGTTCACAGAAGCATGGGTGTGCCCTCAGACCCGGAGCCTCTGTGGCCACCAGGCTATGTTAGACAGGCCACAGAGAGAATGGCTGTGGGCAGGTAAACTCTAGTTCAGAACCCTTGGCAGGCAGTATCAGTGCCACACACTCAACATCTTCCATTTATTACAGAGCGGATGGTCACTCCTGATTAGAGAGAGGCAAAGTGACTTGCTCAGACTTGCAGTGACAAGACTTTAACAACCCCTTCACCCTGATGCTCCAGGACTTAGGTTCTAAAGACAGGGAGAGCACTGAATAAACCTCACTGGCCTCACACACCCAGAGCTTGTCTTGGTTTGCGTTTCATGGTGGGGAGGGGCTGAGTAAGACAAGCCCCCGGAGCCTGACCATCCTGAAATTTAGCATTCTTGTGCTGATAGTGTACACACTGCCCTCAGAGTGAGGGATGGTGTGGGGCCAAAGGAACTGACTCTAACAGAACTACTTGAATACTAGACCTCTTTCATGTGTCCATAGTCACCAGCCCCCTCCCACACCCCCACCTTTGCACAGACACTTGAGAGAGGACAGCCAGGGGTTGGGGTGGTGGGGGTGGGACAATGCCTGGAACTCTACCCATAGAGAACAGGTCTCAGGAGCTCTCTGCTCTAAAGAAAGCCTATCCCCGAGCCCTGTGAGTAATCGGAGTCTCAGGAGAGTTCGAATAGTTTCTGAGTAGAGTAAATGTGGCACCCAGCCAGGACTAGGCCCACACAGCTGCCCCTGGAAGCCTTCCCCCCACCAGATTTGACAGTCACCCGATGCACACTACTTAATCCTAGCTGCACAGAACAGAGGGCCTCTTACCTTGTGAGAGAAGAAAGAGGAGGGGGAAGATCCAGAGAGGGGGAGTGCCGTCCTACAGGTCAGCACAGGTCAGCACTTGAGTGAGCTGTACCTCATTTCTGGCAGAACCTGGCTGCTTGGGTCAGCTTTGAGTCAGCATGCCCTTTCTGTCTGGCAACCCCAGGCCAGGGAGGGGACATGAATGAGCTGCAATGTGTACAGAGGAAGCCAGAAATGGGCCTGTTTCAAGTGAGCTTGGAGTACGCAGGGGGCAGAACCTTCTATAAACCCTGCCATAGTCTTTTGTGGTAGAGGGAGAGGCTCTAGTGGTGGATAACGCCCTGGCTTAGAGCCCGGGACTTGGAGACAGAGATGACAAGAAGAAATGACGCTGGAGATGAAGCCATGCCAACTGCTGGTGTCAGGAATTCTCGTCTCAGGTGGAGGAGAGGAGCTGGGCTTGAGGAGGCCTGACTGACTCACTGACTTGCCTTGGGAGTACCTGCCAGGCTCCAGGGCAGGACCGAGGTGGGAGTACCTTCCAAGGCTCCGGGAAGACCCGGAGAGTAGGACTTTTGAGAAACAGACGGGAAGTCAGGGAAGAGAATTTCTTGTCTTGTCTTTTCCCAGGCTCTGTCTACAACGGAGCCTTGCTCATCCGTAGTAGTCATGTAGTACAGACCCCAGCTTATGGAAGGGAGACCTTGCGGGGGGGGGGGGGGGTGTGGTGGGGTGTGGTGGGGGGCGGGCTTCCTAGAGCATCAGGATGGGGGCTGAGTGCCAGACAAGGAGCCAGCCCCACACTATGGGGTGGGGGTACATGAACCTCATGTGGTTCTCTAAAACTCAGCCTTAACACTCAGAATCGGGAGACTGTCTTCCACGTTTCACATGCTACGGAGGCCTGCTAGTGTTAGAAGAACTGTGGTGAGTCCGGCTAGCCTCTTCCAGGCTAACTGCCTTCACTATCAGGGGACCCTTGTCCAGGCAGCCTCACAGGAGACCTCCCATCTTCTCCCCTAATTCGAGGGTGAGGGGCTATAACTGCTTGCTATTACTCCTACCTTAATGAAAATCTCCCCCAAACTCCCCCTGAAATGAGAAGTCTCCTGGAGCTAAAGAGAGGAGCCCCTCTCTTGAAAAAAAAAATCTAGGTATTACTCTCCTCAAACGTGGCAATGTGGGCCCGTGCAAATACGCATTTCTCAGAAGATAGACCAGACTGCCCGGCTAAACTGCCGCTTAAGCAGTGATTCCTGTCCCCGCTAAGACCCGATTCTGATTCTTTCCCACATCACCCACAACCCCAGTGAGGCCAGGCGCCCACAGGCAGGGCGTGGGGCAGGCAGCTCCCCGTAATGACAGGGCCTGTGGGTGGTGGCGGTGGAGGAAGCGGGAGGGATCTGACTATTTCTGGCCCGGGCGCACCCAGCTGGCCGGAGCCCCGGCCAGGGTTGGCTAGTCTTCCCGGCCCCCCGCTCCGCGTCCTTTCCCGGTCCTGGAGGGGGCGGGGAGAAGCGCCGGTTGGCGGGCCCGGGGGGCGGTGCGGTGTCCTGGACCCACCCCCCCGGCCGCCTCCCACCGCAGTTCAGTTGGGTCCTTGCACCGGCCTGCGCTAGGACCCCAGGCCGCTCGGTTGTTGCTCAAGTGAATCACGCCGCGTCCCCTCCACCGCGCGCCCCGACGGGCATGGACTCGGGTCGGGACTTCCTGACCCTGCACGGTGAGTGTCCTGCCCGCAGAGGAGACCCTCGGGAAAGCCTGTCCCCACCCGGGCGGCAGGGATAACAGCTCCTTCGGCTGCATTTAAACCACCAGAGAGACCAACTCCTTGTCCCCTTGCAGGATCCTGGAAAAACCTCAGCCCGCACTGGGCACAAGCTTGGGCGTTTCCAGACTTTCCCCCAAATCTGGCTCAAGAGATCGGGGAGCCGTGCAGACTTCTCTCGGGGATTTCCCCTTATTCTGTTCATAAAAGGCTGGGCTCCTCGGTCCAGATGACACAAAAAGGATCGGGGAAAGAAGGGGACAGCATCCTTAGACCACCAAGCTCTCTCTTCAGAGGCTTCCCAAAACACGGGTGCGCCTGGAGCGAGTCAGGCCGCGCGGGTGTGGCGAGCGTTTGAGGGTGTGAGGGGGTGGGGCGAGGAGGAGGTGTGCAAGTTTGGCTGAGGTCGGTCTGGCAGCCTCTGATGCCTAGAACAGAAAACAGCGATGCCAGGGCTGGGGAGGAGCAGCGCGATCTTTTTGCTGACCCCCCTCTTCCTCCTGGCCGGAGTGGACCAGGTCTCAGCTAGAGCCGCCTAGCAGCTTGGTCCTTTGTCCAGCCGGCTTTGTTTCTTCCCATCTGGGCTAGCTCTTCTCCCCATGGCTGTCCCTCTAGCAGAGAGGAAAGCTCAGGCTCCTGGGTGCCTGTCTTAGAAGTGTTCAGGGAAGGGCGAGGAACAACTAACTGGTATTCACACATACTCTGGGGGGAGGAGCTTTGGGGAGTCTTTCCCTCTGTCTCTTCAGGTCATCAGCTAGCTCAGCAAAACCTGCTCCTCTTACATCTACTGCTTAACAGTATTTCTCACTTTGCCCGAGTATCCCTGAGACTGGAGGTTTTTTTTTTTGTTTTGTTTTTTTTTTTTATTAAACAACGCGTATTTGTGTGTGCACGAACGCGAGGGAGTATGGGTGTGTGGCAGTCAGAGGACAACTTGCAGGAATCGGTTCTCTCCTTCTACCGTGTGGGTTTAGGGATCAAACTCAGGTCACTGGGCTTGGCAGCACTTGCCTTTACCTACTGAGACGTCTCACTACCTGGGCTGTGGATTTTTGTGCTCACCAGTCCTCTGCTCCACTCCCCCCTTTGGATGTGTGCCCCGCAGGCAGCCCCTAACCTGTTTTGTGTTTGCCACTTGACCTAGATGAAGCTTGGGTTTCTCAAAGCCACCTCGTCAGGCTGTGTTCCTGCCCCTTCCACTCATTGCTCCTTCTTACTCTTCAGAGGTCAGAGATGCCCCTACAGCTCCTACACACTGGTAGGAACAGAGAGTGGGCGGCTCTAGATATCATAGTGGAGGGAGGCCTCTGTTCTCTGTCCCCATCTATTAGCTATTACTGTCTACCTACCAGGCTGCCCGTCTCTCCCCTGCCCGCCTCATTCTGGCTGCCTCTGACACCACAGTCTCATGAAATGTGGGTCATGGAACAGGCTCTAACTTCAGTGTCTATGCCCTAGTCCCATTTCTTTCCTGGTCCAGCCCTGGTATCTCCCGTACAGAGAAAGACACAGAGCCTCAGTCTAATATAGCAGAGGCTTAGCCAGCCTGACCCATCCCATTTGAGACCAGCCTCCCAAAGTCGTGAGTCAGTCTAGCCTTTCCTGAAGGACTGGAATGTACACTGTGGCCAAGCTGACAGACCTGTGTGCCCAGAGCTTCAAGCGCGGCATCCACAGTGACCTCCAGAAGCAGGTCCTGCATACACTGCTAACCAGATGGGGAAGGAAGAACGGTCAAGGAGGATGGGCGGTGGGACAGTGTGGTCACCGTGACCTATACTTGTTAGCTGACCGGGAGCCTGCATTCCTTTCCACCGTGCAGGGCCCACAGCACTGGTCACTTTCTGGCTTGAGCAGTTGGGGGTCTGCTGAAGGGACACCCTCAGTCCCGTCCGTTAGCTGGAGACCTATGGACTCAGCAGGAGATGAAATGTGGCTTCTGTCCTTACTTCTTACTCATACAGAGGCGGTGTTGGATAAAGGCATATATTGTGAAGACAGACAACAGTGTTCTCTCTCTCTCTCTCTCTCTCTCTCTCTCTCTCTCTGTCTCTGTCTCTCTCTCTCTGTCATGTTAGATAAGTCATTTGACTTCTAGGTGTCTTGATCTCCTTGCAGGAGTCACTCCCACAAGCCGGGAGTTGTCTGGCAGGGTGAGTAGATGACGGGACAATGAGGGCAAATGTGGCCGGAACCAGATGCAGGAACCCAAGCCTGCTAACTGATACCACAGGTCCTATCTTACCCTGCTACCCCACCCCTATTTTGGCTAAGCCTGGACTGGCAGCCCCAGCAGGTCCCTGAAAAGACAGGACCTTTCCCTTCACTGAAGACATTCACCACACTAACTTGCCCTACACCTGGCCCACCTGCCCTATTGCAAGAGCTGACATTCCATAAAAGGGACAGGGGAACCCCGAGAGCCACAGGTCCAACACCAGCTATGCTGTTTGCTATGTAACCTTTGCCTTTCTGAGCCTTTGTCTCACCCATGGGCTTGCAATCTGTTTTTCCATGGAGGATGTTGCCAGGATAAAATATTAGTTGGGGCTGGGGACTTAACTTCAGCAGAGTTGCTTGGCAGGCGCACATTCCTGGGTTTAGTCCCCAGCACCTTATGAGCCTGGCATAGTGGCACAAGATTACAGTGCTGGCATTTGGAAGGTGGCAATCATTAGTTCAGGAGTGGCAATCCTCATCTGCACAGGGAGTTGGAGGTCAGCCCAGGATACACGAGATCCTACCTCAAACAAAACCAATGCACTTAGGAGTGCTGCGTTGCTTCAAAAGCCAAAGGCCCCAAGAAAAGTGATCACAGCAAGTAGGGGTGGTCAGCTCCCCACTGACACTCCAAGTGGAGTTATGTTTCAAAGCTGTCTGCTTTTGGGGTTCTGAGCCTATGATACACATTGATCCGTGTTGTTAACCCTTTTGTGTCCCAGGCCACTTGAGGAGTCAGGAAGTTTGTGGACCTTCTCAGAACTGCATTCTGTTGTGTGGGTTGCTCGTGTCTTGTTGTTTTGGGGGGGGGGATTTATTTGTTTTGTTTTTGAGACAGGCTCTCACTTTATACCCCAGACTGGCCTGCTCACTGTGTGGCACAAGCTGGCCTTAAACTCATAGCAATCCTCCTGCCTCACAATCCTGAGTAACAAACTTAGGATCATTGTTCTTCGATGCATCACATAAAGTGCTGCAGAATTCAAAGAAAATACAGCATGTTGGGATTTGATCACATCGGGCTCAGGTGGTCTTTGTTTTGGTTTAAAACCTCTCTATGTAGCTGGCAGTGGTGGCACATGCCTTTAATAGCAGCACTTGGGAGGCAGAGGCAGGAGGTTCTCTGAGTTCAAAGCCAGCCTGGTCTACAGACAGACAGACAGAGTTCTAGGAAGCCAGGGCTATGCAGACAAACCTGTCTCCAACAAACAAACAAACAAACAATCAAAACCCCTTTACATGTTTTAATTTTTTTTTGTTTTTTGTTTTTTTGCAACATGGCTAGGCTACCCTGTACTCTACTCACCCCCACCTCAAACAAAAGCTTCCCTGTGTTCACATTTCAGTTCATCTCCATGCCTTGCTCATTACTCATGCTTCAGTGTGACCGTAGGCAACCTACTTGCTCTGTGCTTCAGTTTTTTGTTTTTACTGTGCTCGTCTGTGCCAAAAAACTGGCTTTGCTAGTGACTCAGTGTTGCTGCTGCAGTGAACCCGGTGGGGACCTCTTCAGGGACAGAGGGCAAGGGAGGGGTGAGTCAGGCCTCTGGGTGGTGTTCTGAACCTCCTGCAGTGGGGACTCAGTAAATGCAGAGTGAATGAAAGGGATGTTGTATGGATGAAAGGCCCCAGTGTTCCCGGGCACTTTGGCCACACAGTTCTGCACAAAGTTACAGTCTTTCCAATTTATTCTAGGTAAGCCTGCAGACTCCCTTTGAGGTCAGCATTTTCCTTTTCTTCTTCTTCTTCTTCTTCTTCTTCTTCTTCTTCTTCTTCTTCTTCTTCTTCTTCTTCTTCTTCTTCTTCCTCTTCTTCCTCTTCTCCTCCTCTTCCTCTTCTCCTCCTCTTCCTCCTCTTCTTCTTTTCTTTTTTTCTCCTTCTCCTTCTCCTCTTCCTCCTCTTTCTTCTCCTTCTTCCCCTCTTCCTCCTCCTTCTTTACAGTTTTACTTTTTTTTTTTTTTTTTTTTAGACTTGCATTTGTGCTAGGTGGTAGTGGCACACACTTTTAACCTGGAGGCAGAGGCAGGCGGATCTCTGAGTTTAAGGCCAGCCTGGTCTATACAGAGAGAAATACTGTTTCAAGGAGAAGGAGAAGGAGGGGGAGGAGCAGGAGGAACAGGAGGAGGAAGAAAAAGGAGAAGGAGGAGAAGAAGAAAGAGAATTTTCTCTTTTTTTGTTTGCATTTGTTACCTTGAGGATCACATTGCTTAGATATGGAGAAGAAAACCGGAGAGCAGGCAGCAGGCCTAGTCATAGTCACAACAAAACAGTTGAATAATTGAGATTTGGCGGGCTCCGTTGACTAGCTCCGGCTCCCCCTAACCACCTCCACGTCTCTGTGCCACCGAGATTCCCTCTGCAGAGCAGTCTTCCCAGTCCTGATGCCTGAGCTATCTTGCAGAGTTGGCGTTGGCATTCCTTGCCAGGCTCCACGGCACACTTTGTTCCAGTCCCCACCCTCACACACCCTCTCAAGTGGAGGTTCCTCCCCTCCCTGCCTGGACTCCGCCTTTCCCGAGCCGGAGCCTCCCTCCTGGGCTCCGCCTCTCCCTCCGTGTGCTTCCTGGCTGTGATTAACTCCACGTCGTCTTCCTGGCGGTGCCTGCCTGCTGTCCGGACCTGGGTTATGTCTGGCAGGCTCTGCCACCCTAACCCTTCAGCCACGCTTGTTACTCTAACACTATGGAGGTGAAGGCACAAATATCCGGAATTCAAGGCCACCTCGGCCACACTGGGAGATGGATGCCAACCTCCTAGGTTCTGGTTTCACTTCCTCCGCCTATTTTCTGCTCGCTCCAACCTCCCTAGCCCATGAGCCCACCCCCCGATTTGGCTCCGCCTCCCAGAATCTAGCCCCGCCTCCAGGAAAACGGCCCCGCCCCTCCTCTGAAGTTCTGACTCCGCCTTCTCAAGGCTAGACTGCCGGCCAGGCTCTGCTGGCTTCTAAGCTAGGATTCACCCGGGCAAAGGCTTAGGGGAACACCATGCAGTGTCTGGGGGTCCCGAGTTGCAGACGGGGGAGCGTGAGCCGCTCCCGGGAGCTCTACCTGCAGGAGCAGAGTCGCAAAGTGGCGGCGCTCAATGGACAGAGACTGGGTAAGGGATGCAGGGGACACCGAGAACCTGCTGTGGGGGAAGCAGACAGCAGCTGGAACAGGACGCTCCTCCCTTTAAGCCTCAGATTATACATGTTTAATTCTTCTGCGGGGCTGTGTTTTCATTGTGGGTGTGTGGGGTGAGTACTGAGAGAACTAGATACTTAACCTTTCCTGAGCAGCCCACACTCCATGCCCCCTACTAACTCCAACCTCCTGGTTACAAACTCATCCATGGGTGTGTGATTCCCTGTAGAACTGGTATAACTATGTAACCCGGTGTGGTCTAGTATGATGGTGGACAAATGTAGACCTGAACAAATGACAGTTGGTGACTCCAGGGTTGGCTAAGTGATTCTGTCACACTGGTGGTATTGTGACACCATCATACAGGGATGATAGTGTGTAATGTCATATACCCACGTGTGTCATTCTGGTACTGAAGGTGTCTGTGTGTAGCCCTGTGTGACAGTGTACAGCTGACAGTGGCTGCTCATGACTGGTGTGACCGTGTGGCCTAGGGTGATGGAATGGCTGCCTTTCTGCTGTGGTGTGGGGTTTCTGATGCTGTTACCCGCTGGCTCTGTGACTTTTGAGTGTTGTGGCTACATGTTTCATTGCTCTGACCCTGTGAGCAGGTTGCCTACTTCTGAGTCCCCACTCTGCTGTGCGACTTCCTTTAACCTTGATTTCCTCCTCTGTAAAATGGGGATAATGACACTGCCTTTCTACCTGGGGTTGTTGAAGGGATTAAACACATGTGCTGCCAACAGTAACTTATTCAAATATCAGCTATCATTATGATGGCTGCTGTTATTATTATGTTGATGACATCCTGCCCTGTATGTGGCGTTCCCGTGTGTGAAAAACAGTAACACACGCTCCATGAGACTTTGAGGGTAGTTTGCACACTGTGTCCCTGTGTGTAAGGTTGTGTCTGTGAGAACATTTTTTTGATGATATGGTATATCGTGGTGTAGCTGTGTATAAACAGGTTCCAGGCCCAGCACCTCCATCATGCAGTATGGTGGGAACATGGGCAGAACATCTGGCATGCCTGGATTCCCACCCTCCGTGTCTTTTCCATGGTCGCTTCCCTGTGGTAGTTAGCCTGGAAAAGATTGGTGAAACCCCCGGACTCACAGACCACCGGCCCTCCCAAGGCTGAGGTGAGGACTGGATAAGGGGTTCCCACAGACTTTCTACATAAGAGAACAGGAGTTCTATAGAAAGCCACCCAGAGACCTCAGAATCAGGAAGCCATTCCCACTCCATGGAGACACCCACCCAGATTTCCCAGTTCCTGAAGGGTGGGAGCTGTCACCCTACTGGAGCTTATCACTGTCTGACCCCACAACCTGAGCCACTGCTGGCTCCAGGACAGGATAACCTTGTCATCCCTTCACAATGTTTTCCAGAATGAGAGGGTGGGGGCTTGCCTTCCATTTCCCAGCAGCCCCCATTCCCATCTGAGCTGTTAGCAGGAGCTTGCTTAACTGTTCAACTCAGGGGGCAGGGTATTGACAGATGGTCAGGAGGGGCCCCTCCTAGTGTACCTCAGCCTAAGAAGAGACAGCGGGATCTCCCAGCAGAGGCCAGAGGTGACCCTCTGCTCTGACAGTCTGGAAACTCCCTAATCTTCCCTCCATGTGAGACCTTCAATGCGAGCCCCTTCTCTTCTCCCAGGTCTCCCCACACTGAAGGAAAGCTGCCTGTACTGAGGTAGCGCATCTTCTAGCAATGGGTAGACACATGGTACAAAGGTGGTGGCGTGTGGGATGACTGTCATCTCGAAGGACTGGCAATAATGTTTTCTGGGACACTGTTCTTACCCCAGGGCAGATGAGGGGGCAGAGGCATGGGGGTGGGGGGGAGGCTTCTCAAGCTATAGGGGGTGGATGTTCTCACAAAAGCAGGAAGATGATGAGGGATAAGAAAGATGTAGGTGAGTGAGATCTGGTTCATATTGGCTTGTAGATAATGTGTTGAAGGCCATAAGGGCACAGTGTGGATTAACTGGGAGGAGATACCTGGGGTGGAGGGTCTGGGCTCAGAAAAGAAGCCTGTGGCTATGTGACAATTCTCCAGCACGAGCATAGATTCTGGCTCCTCAAACAGGTTGGAGTCCCTGATGCCACTTTTCTGTTGGGTCACATAGTTCTAGGGACACATTTAGGTGTCCAATTGGCTTTGAACAGATCTGGCTGCTGCACTGTGTAAGTTGTAAACACACACTTGCGTGCATGTGCCCACACCACCTTATAGGTGTATCTACCTCTGTGTCACACTGGTGCGTTATTAAGGTACGGGGCACAGTTCTCCTTTATCACCTTTAGACTTTGTGTGTGGATGAAGACTCCTAAGGGGCTTAGTGTCCTCCTGGTGCCTCCTGCCTGGGTCTGTCAGGAGAGAGGACCCTGAGTACTCTGGAGCCCATGACTCAGGTCAAGCCACACAAGAGCTGGGCAGGAATGGGGGCAAGCAAGCAGAGTTCTCTCTTTCCTGTGGGCCCTGTCTCAGCTTCCAAAAAGATTGAGTTCTGTCTTAAAGCAACTGTTTCCTGAGGAAACCCAGACCCAGGACACTCAGTGGTCGGGGTCCAGTAGGAAAGACAGGGCCATCGCCCAGCGGGCTGAACACAGTCCATAGTGGGCTGGCTCATCATTCTCTTCTGGTGACAAAGATCTGAGAATGGCTTAAGCAGATTCTAGTTAGAGATTGGGGGCAGGGACATAGGGGAGAAGGTGGCTGGAATAGCATAGCCCCAGGGAACCCATGGCTGTAAACCTTGAGGTCACACAGCTGGTCAGGAAGTGTGCCGGAACTTAGGTACAGATAATGTTGGAGCCATTAGAGGAGGGAGGTTATTTGGCTCCGAAGGCCTGGGTTCATTTCCATCTGTGTTGGTCACTTTCTTCCCCTCCTTTGCTTTGTCTTTTAGTCCCCGCTCACTCCACTCTGAGCCAGGCCCTTTCCCAGATTGCCCAGGCTTTTGAATTGTGCTCATTTGGGTTTTAGATAAGTCGAAACATCTAACTATGGGCTTGGGGCAGAGTGTAGCACAGTGGTTGAACACTTGTCTGCTATGCACAGATGCCCTGCGTTCAATGGATACGCAACACTGGGACAGAAAGTGTGATCTTAGGTGGGTAGAAGTCTTCCCTGTGAAGGAGGCAGGGAACTGGCTGGTCGAGTTGGAGGGAGGAGTATATGGCTGAGTAAGGATGGGGCTGGTGAGAGAAGGCTCTGAGTGGGCAGAGGACAAGGCCAGTGTGGGGCTGATGCTAAGAGGGAGAGAGTGACATCTCACCAGCGTTGCCTCTCCCAGGGCTGCAGGATGACCCGGACCTTCAGGCCCTTCTGAAGGGCAGCCAGCTTCTGAAGGTAAAGTCCAGCTCATGGCGTAGAGAACGCTTCTACAAGCTACAGGAGGACTGCAAGACCATCTGGCAGGAATCTCGCAAGGTCATGAGGTCCCCGGAGTCGCAGCTGTGTGAGTGTCCAGGGTCTCGTGGTGGGTGTGGTGCAGGGTAGGGTGTAGGCCAGTCATGGGCTGTGACCACAGGTGGGCCATGCATAAGGAGCGAAAGAAAGAAACTCAGGTTGTCTGGGGTCAAGGAAAGATGGGTGTGAAATCATTTGTAGGGAAACCAAGGTTAGGCTGGTCACAGAGAGAAGCCATAGGAGAAGATACATAACCATGGCCACAGACGGGGACAGCCAGCCTCAGAAGCAACTGAGGAGCCTGACAGGGTGGTTTAAATGTATTGGTGCCACCCAGACAATGGGTGGATCTGAGTAGTAGGGCCAAAAGCAAGGCCCAAAGTCCGGGGACAGATAAGGTACTTCCGTGCCTGGGGCTGGTATGTAAGGTGGGGCTCTGGAGGCATAAATTTCCTGGGACTGAGCCATGGGAGGCTGGGGTGGAGCACAGGAGGGAGAGGAGAAAGGAGGGCTGGGTACTGTTCTTCTAGAGCGTCTCAAAGACCCAGGGATCCAAAGTTGAGGGGTGGGTGTGTGAATGGAGACAACCTCCTGAGAGGTTTGGGGTAGTTTTTGCAGACGTACCCTTCAATGCAGGAGCTCCCCAAAAGTTCTGTACGAGAGAGCCATCCCTTACACCTTTCTTGGGAGCAGGGGGATTGGGGGGACCTTAACCAAGTACCATCACTAGAACTCTGTAACAGTGGGGCAGGATTCCGGCCTGCACTCTGATATGGGCACCTCCAGCTCCAAGATTCTTGAATTCCCTGCTAGAATTAAAGGCATGTGCCACCAGGTGGTGTTCGCTGTGTTTGTTTGTTTGTTTTTAAAATAAATATTTATTTTATGTATAAATGCTTAAAGACACTGTAGCTGTCTTCAGACACACCAGAAGAGGGCATGGGATCCCATTACAGATGGTTGTGAGCCACCATGTGGTTGCTGGGAATTGAACTCAGGGCCTCTGGAAGAGCAGTCAGTACTTTTAACGGCTGAGCCATCTCTCCAGCCCCTATTGTTGTTGTTCATACAACCAGAGCTAGCCTTGAGTTTACTGTGTAGCTGAGGGAGGCATTCACCCGGACATCCTAAGGATGGATTCCTGACCCCTCTGTTGTATCTCCCGGTGTGCTCCTTTGGAGGATTGGACTCTAAAGTGTCTCAGAAATTACTCAGAGGGTTGGGGGTGTGGCTTGTTTGGTAAAGCACTTGCCTAGCATGCATGCTGCCTTGAGTTCCCTGCACTCCATACACTGGGTGTGCTTGTAACTTAGCATATGTGGGGTAGAGACCAGAGGATCAGAAGTTCAAGGTCATCTTCATCTGCATAAAGAGTTTAAGACCAGTTTAGGAACATGAATTCCTATCTTCAAAAAACCAAACAAACCAAACAAAAAACAAAACAAACAAACAAAACAAAAAACAAAGCAAACAAACAAAAAAACAAGAAAACCACCTTGAGATTCAACTCTGCCCCAACTAATGGCTCCTAGCACAGGAGTAACCCCTGACCTTGCCAGTGTCTGTGAAGCCAGACAGACTCCTACACTGGATTCCTGTCCTGATAACAGGGTTTCCTGTACTGGTGGGTGGGGGTGGATGGGAACAGAGCTTTCACTGGAATCCTGGTAGGTACATTTGAATGTGCATTTAGTGCTTGGAGGGAGACAGGGGACAGGGTAAGAAGAGAAGTCCCCTCCCTATGCCCTGCCAGTAGCAACCATCACTCAGGCTACCTTCCCCCAGCCCCCCAAACAGACAAGGGAGCCGGGTTGACATGGGGGTCAGATCCAGGGGCACTCGAGAAGCTTGCTTCCAACTCAGATGGCTGCTGCAGGTCTTATGTTTAGCAGGACTTGCTTGCAGTTATTTTTCCCAGGTAAGGGTTGAGGTTCTTGCATACAATAGCAGCACCTTACCTCTGGGGAAACTGAGTCCAGATAATGGAGGAATAGCTGGTTCTCCTGTTTCTCTCTGTGTCTCTGTGTCCTGCTAAGACTCTCTAGTAGCTCCCTGTGCTCACTCACTCTTTGTCCCCAGGAGCGTTATCTGCAGTGAAGACAGCTGGCCTTTCTCTCCCTGGGCCTGGGGGCTCCATGGCCCAGGCTTCCTGTTTTCATTCCTGGCCCAAGGTGGCTCAGCTGCTGAGTGTGGGGCAAAGATGGATTAACCAGGGATATAGTCTACATCCCAGATGGTGCAGGAGTCATGGGTTCCATTCTTCAGAGCTTATGACCCAGTCAGGGCCCATGGTACACATGTAGTCCTGAGGGTGGCTGGGAGGCCCCTGGGGACTCAGGGTAGGAGGTGTTTGGGAGGTAGAGGATTCAGACTGAATGGATGAGAAAGTCTGAAGGATGTGACTGGAGCTGTCCTGCTGTGGAGAGGCTCAGCATAAGCCACGCTGGTAAGGCTGGCTCTCAGCTAGGCTGTGGAAAATACATTGGGATGGCAGCATAGAAGGTCTTGTTTGTCCCTGAAGTTTGGAAGACTGACTTGGTGGGAAGGCCTCCAAGCCTCCTAAGGGCAGAATGATGTAATCTCCTAGACCCTCAGGAATAACATAGTGAACCCACTATGGACTATGTCTAACCTGCTGGGGTGGCCTTGTCTGTCCCTTACTGTCGAGCCCCATGGGTCTAGGATCCTTCAGAGTATAGTAGCTCTAACGCAGAACTCAGCCTTTCCGGAAGCTAAGACAGGCCCACTAGGACAGAACCCTGCCTCCATTTCCCTGTCCTGCCCAGCTCTCTCAGAGATGCAGACTGGCTTCTGCTCTACCTCTCGGGACCCTGGAAGGTGGGGCCCTTCTATACCCTTCTGCCGAAGTGCTCCCTGAAGCCAGAACTCATGCAGTCACACACAGAGTAAACATCGCTTTTCTCTCTGGCATTGGGATTCCGTCCCTAGACCCCAGAGCCAGGACTGACCACAGTGGTCAGGAGAGGGAACTGAAGGCTGGGATAGCTGTGGGGGCTCAAAGACCAGTGTAGTCTGGAGGGTGTGTGATCTCTCTCTATCACAGGTTCCAGATTGCAGTGGAGTCTCTCAAAGAGGCCTGCTTTAGGCTTCTGCTACCTGGTTACTTCATTTCTGTGACCATGGACCTGGGTCCTTGCTGCCCTTCCTATTCTATGATCTCTGCCTCTGTGCCTCACTGTGTGTTCCCACTCTGCCCACTGCTGGCTTGTGCCCTACCTATACAGTGTTTTCATTTTTCCTCTCGGCCCTCATGTCCTTCTCTCTGGACCTACGCTCTGAGCCCCGAGTCTGGCTGTGACGCTAGGCTGTGGTCTTCTCCTCGTGGCCATGGCTGTGTCAGGGGCAGTCATTTACCCCACAGCCTGTTCTGCTGACCCATCCCCTCTTTGCAGTCTCCATTGAGGACATTCAGGAGGTACGGATGGGACACCGCACAGAAGGCCTGGAGAAATATGCCCGAGACATACCCGAGGACCGATGCTTCTCCATTGTCTTCAAGGACCAGCGCAATACCCTAGACCTCATTGCCCCGTCTCCGGCTGACGTTCAGCACTGGGTGCAGGGCCTGCGCAAGATCATCCATCACTCGGGCTCCATGGACCAGCGGCAGAAGCTGCAGCAGTATCCTCCTGGGGGCAGTGGGTCCTGGTTGGGCCTGGGATGTGTTATCGTCAGTTGTGCAACAACTTTGTGTGTGTGTGTGTGTGTGTGTGTGTGTGTGTAACAAAATGCCGGAGTGTGTCAGCTCCTGTGCTGTCTGCTGTGATCGTTGGCAAAACAGATCAGGAGACGAGGGGATTATATTATGTTTTAGGAGAATGTAGTCAACCATGGCAGCAAAGCCATGCAGTAGGGACTCGGAGCGGCTGGTCACATCGTGCCGTCAGTCAGGAAGCAGAGAGAAAGAGGCGAACACTGATGTGCAGTTCACATCCTTCTTACTCAACCTGAGACTTCAGGGAGCGTGGTGAACCTCACTTCTCTCCTTATTTAATCTCCTGACACTCCCTCAAAGATACACCCCACTGGGCACCTCAGGGACTGGGTGGCTTGCCCAACACTAGTGTATTTCTTCGGGTACTAGCATGGCTGGTTCTGATGAGGGCCCTTTCTTTGTTTGCAGGTAGCTGTCTTTTCTCATTCTGCCTGTCATGAAGAGAGAGAAAGCTCTCCTTTATAGGCACTAAACCTTTGGTCAGGGCCCCACCTTCATGTCCTCACCTATCTCCAATTACCTTCCGAAGATTCCTAGCTCTGAAGTCATCCTACAAGGGGCTGCTGTTTCAACTATGAATTTTAGGAGTTCTTGTTTTAACTCATGGCAGAAGGAAAAGTACGGAGGGCCTTCTGACTCAGGGTCATCAGCTCTGTCTCCCCGATTCTGTCTCTGTGAGCAGTGTGGAGGTAGGCGACAGAGAAGTGGGGTGGGGTGGATTGGGACAGAGGTGAGGTGATATAGTCACTTTCTTCAGGGTTACTGCCCTTAAGGACTTGGAAGACCATGGCATTCTCTCGGGCTGTGTCTTGGGGAGCAATACTGAGACCCCAGTGTTCAGATCTGCCTGCAGGCTAAAGACAGTAACTTGTGGATCAGTCTGGTTCACTGATTCTGCTTCAGCGTGAGATTAGGCTAGAACCAGTTCTCATTTTTGCTTTATTTGCCTGAGACAGGTTCTGGGCTGGAACTTGTGATCCTTCTGCCTTTTGAGTGCAGGGATCATAGCCTTTCCCATCATGCCCTGCAGCGTCCCCTTTTATGACAGTTTTATAGAGGGATAATCCACATACCATAAAATAAACCCACGTGTTGAACCTAGGGCTGGGACAGTGGTTCAGTCAGTAAAGGACTTGCCATGCAAACATAGGGACCTGAGTTTGAGCACAGCACACACGTGAAAGCCAGGAGTGGGGCTGGAGAGACGGTTCAGCAGTGGCTCAATGGTTAGGAGCTTATACCGCTCTTCAGAGGATCCAAGCTTGGTTCCCAGCACCCACGTCAGCTACCTCATATGACCTGCCTGTAGCTCTAGCTTTAGGTACTCTGGCCTCTGAGGGGTACCTGCACTCATGTGCACACATGTACACACACACACACACACACACACACACACACACACACACACACACACTTAAAAATAAGATTAAAAAAAAATTTTAAGCCAGATATGGTGTACACGCAACCTCAGTAGAGACAGGTGGGTCCTTGTGTCTTCCTGGCCAACCAACCTAGACTAAAAAGTGAGTTCCAGGCCAGTGAGAGACCTTGTCTCAGAGGACAAGGTGGACAGCACCCGAGGACCAATACCTGTGACTGGCCTTTAATCTCCACATGCACACACGTGCACATGAACAGACACACACGTCACTGTTGAACCTGATTCCATGTGTTTTCACATACTTAGAACTGTGCTGCGATTCCCATCCTGATGTTTGAGCATCATCTCCCTCTCCTGCCCTCAATGCCCCATTAGTAGCTTTTTCATATTTCCCTCCAAACCCCGGCCTAGATAGCCCCCCATCTGCTCGCGAATATGCCGCTCTCTGTGGACTTGTAGACGCAGAGTCCTGCAGCCCCTCCCTAGTGGCTGCTTCTTCCTAGTGTGTGTCCGCACTCATTCTCTCTGTACTGTGGCTCTGCACTCCGTTCCTTCCAGCATACTAACAGGTATTCCACAGTATGGATGCACCCTTCCATAACCCTAACTCATCCGTGATTGGGGCTGTCTCAGACTCTCGTCTGCGGTGAAAACTCGAAAACACATGTTGTGTGAATGTGCGTTCTCATCTCCCTTGAGGAAAATTGCTAGCTTATGTGGTAAACTTCTATGTTTAACTTTTTTTTTTTTTAAAAATTTATTTTATCATTTTATTTTAAGTGTGTGTGTGTTTTACCTACATGTATGTCCATGTACCATGTTCGTGAGAGTGACAGAAGAGACCAGAAAAAAAATTATTGGATCCTTTGAAACTGGAGTTATATACTGTTGTGAGCTGTCATGTGGGTGCTGGGGATTGAACCCCATTTCCTCTCGGAAAGCAGCCAGTGCTCTTAACCACTGAGCCATCTCTCCAGCCCCTGTTCTAGTTTTAAGTATATGTCTGTCTCGGTGTGTGCTTATTATGTCCATGTGTGTGCAGTGCCTGCAGAGATCGGTGGAGGACACTGGATTCCCCTGGAGTTCAGTTAGGAGTCATTGTGAACAGCCCCATGTAGGTGCTGAGAACTGAATTCTGGTCCTCTGAGCCATCTCTCCTATGCTTAACTTTTTGAAAACCTGCCAAATCATTTTCCAAGGAGGTTTCAACAGTTTAGATTCCCACCAGCAATGTAGGGAGGGCTCCATTTTTACATCAATAACATCGCTAGCTCTTAGGCGTCTCTTTGATTATAGGTACTCTCTTGGCCCTGCAGTAAATCTCTGGTTCATTTTTTGCTCACTTTTGTGTGTGCCAGGAGATAGGAAATCTATTTTGTCTTTTCACTTGGATGTGCAGTCATCCCAGCACTGTGCATTGAGACTTTTTTTTAAAAAAGATTTTTAAAATTTGTTCTATGTAAGTACATTGTCGCTGTCCTCAGACACATCAGAAGAGGGCATCAGATCCCAGTGCACCATGTGGGAATTGAACTCAGGACTTATAGAAGAGCAGTCAGTGCTCTTAACCTTTGAGCCATCTCTCCAGCCCGAGACTTTTTTTTATAATTATTTTCATTACATTAGTTTGTTTTTTTGTTGTTGTTGTTTTGTTTTGTTTTTTTCTTTTTTGGTTTTTTGAGACAGAGTTTCTCTGTGTAGTCCTGGCTGTCCTGGAACTCACTCTGTAGACCAGGCTGGCCTCGAACTCAGAAATCCACTTGCCTCTGCCTCCCAAGTGCTGGGATTAAAGGCGTGCGCCACCACTGCCCAGCTACATTAGTTGTTTATTGTGTGTGTTTTTATACTTGTCACTTGTGTGTGTGGCGGTCAGAGGATAACTTGTGGGAGTCAGTTCTCTCCTACCTTATGGGTCCTAGGGATTAAACTCGGTTGTCAGGGACCTGTACTTGCTGTGCCAGCTCATGGGCCTGAAAATATATTATCCTGAGGAGTATTCCCATGGAACTGTCCTCTGGCTGTGAAAATGAGTATTTACTCTGGACTTAGTTCTGTCCATTTGTCCGTCTGTCTGTCCTTCCATGTGGTATCCTTGCACTCTTTTATTTCCCGTAACTTTGTAGTTAGCTTCATAATCAGCAAGTGTGAATTGTCCACGTCTGTTCTTTGCTTCGCAAGATTGTTTTGGCCAGTCTGGGGCCTGTGGCTTCCCACATGTATTTTAAGGTCAGTTTGTGACAGTTTCTCGAAAAGAGGCCAACTTCGTTTGATAGGGACCATAGATTAATCTGGAGACTTTTCAGCAAGAAAATAAGTCTTTGGATCCATGGACACAGTCAGATGTCTTTACATTTGATTATTTCTTTTTCCCCTTGTTGAACATTTGCTCTGTGTGTGTGTGTGTGTGTCCACAAATGTGTAGTTCCTGCAGAGGCCAGAAGAAGGGACCAGCTCCCCCAGAGCTGGGGTTATAGGTGGTTTTGAGCCATCTCATGAGGATGCAGGATCTTAGGTCTGGTCCTTTGCAAGAGCAGCAAACAGCCTTGTGTGTTGATCCATCTCTCCAGCCCCCAGTCTTTTTCCATTTCTTTAAATAGCATTCTTGGCTCTCAGAATTTTAAGTTTTATACTTTCTCTTAAAAATTTCAAATAATCTTAATAATAATTTTGGTGCTATTATAAATTGTGTAGTTCTGGCTGTCTTGGAACTCACTCTGTAGCTCAGGCTGTTCTGGAATTCAGAGATCCACCTGCCTCTTTCTCCCAAATCCTGGGATTAAAGGGACCGCTGCCTGGAACTTCTTGGGTTTTTATTATTGTTTGGTTTTGGCTTATCTGTTTTGAGTCAGAATTTCAAGTAGCTCAGGCTACCCAGAAATTGGCTATGTGGCTAAGGATAACCTAGAACTCCTGATTCTTCTGCAACAACCTCCTTTCTGAGTACTGAGATTATAGGATGTACCGGCCTGGCCTGCGGCTTAGACTTTTTTTTTTTTTTTTTTTTAAACTTATGTAACATTTCTTATGCTGCCTGTGCTGTTTTTTGATGTATAATTAAATTCCAATGCCTTTATTTTTAAAGCACACCCATGCAGTTCATTCTCTTGTTCGACTCAGCAGTCTAATTGTGAGGACTTGCTAGGAGCACCGCCCACCCCAGCAGTTCCTCTGAGTCTGAAGGGAGAAAGTGGGGATAGGGTGGGTTGTGTGGGGGTGCAAGCATGGGGCCCGAGATGTCCCGGACAGGATGACTTGAGCCAGGTTTGAGTTTGCATGGAATTTCTCCACTTTCTGATCAGTGGCTGGAAATGTGTGGGAGGGGAAGTTATTGACTGGGCTCCTTCTCTGTAGTCTAAATGTTTGCAGCGAACCTTTTTTAATAGTAAATATTTTCAGACGTCATCAGGTTTCAAAATGAGCAAACGGAAAAAGACCTCTAGCTGGGCCTAGTGGTGCAGTCTTGTAATCCTAGCTACTCAAGAAGATGAGGCTGCGGGGATCACCCATTCGGGACTAAGGAGCGAGCTTACGATTGATGTGGGTAATTTGGACAGCTCCCGACTTAAAATACAAAATAAACGCAGGACTGCGATCAAGTGCTGTGTAAGACCCTCCTCAGCCCCTAGCACCAAAGAAACAAATCAACAAGCAAGAGAAGCAAGGGAAAGGAGGGGAAAGACCCATAGTAAGGAAGGTGTCCAGGTCTGGCCCCTGCTTTGTGGTCACGTGATCACGGGCAACCACAGCAGCTTCTCAGGGCTGGGATCCAGGTTAGGCATCGGGCTGCTGTGTATTTTCCTGACTGTTCGCCCAGCTGGATTCACTCCTGTTTGCGAAAGGCTGATAAAAACAAGGATAACAAGATGAACTTCAAGGAGCTAAAGGACTTCCTGAAGGAGCTCAACATACAAGTGGATGACAGCTATGCCAGGAAGATCTTCAGGGTGAGCTGACTCGGTGTGTGGCTGTGGGGCCTTGGGCCTGGCCTGAGGCCAGCTCTGAGCCCTGCCCATGGGCTGTGCTGGGTTTGCAGGAATGTGACCACTCCCAGACAGACTCTCTGGAGGATGAGGAGATTGAGACCTTCTACAAGATGCTGACCCAGCGGACAGAGATCGACCGTGCCTTTGCAGAGGCTGCAGGTTCCGCGGAGACCCTGTCGGTGGAGAAGCTAGTGACGTTCTTGCAGCATCAGCAGCGGGAGGAGGCAGCAGGGCCAGCCTTGGCGCTCTCTCTCATTGAACGCTATGAGCCCAGTGAGACTGGTGAGGGTCCAGCAGTCCCAGAGCCAATGGCTGGGAGACTCTGATGGAACTGCAGACAGACAGACGTGCTGCAGGGAGCCAGCCCCAGGGTTGCTGACCAGTGTGTGGCTATCCTGTGTAAGCAGGTGGATGGGAGAAAGTGTTTAGTGTTTGCCCTGTCTGGGCCTCATTTTCCTTCAGTTCCTTCCTCAGGGGGCATTGAGCATGCCTACCCCCAAGACATAGAAAGAAATGCCTGAGAAAGCTAAGGTTATTTTTTACTTTCTTCTTCATTAGACACAGCTTTGAATCTGCTTTGACACGTGACTTAGAGAAGACAGAGGCCTGCTCAACACTTCCAGGCCAGCCTGGTTAGCTTAGTGAGTGAGACCCAGTCTCAAAGTACAGAGAAAGGAGGACTTGGGGACATGGCTCAGTGGTAGAATAAGACCCCATGTTCAGTCCTCAGGACCACACAATCTAGGGACACAGAGGAGGTGATACCCTGACTTTGGGACTTTTAGAATAGGAGGAAGGAAAAGAGACAGGGCCTCACTGCTCTGTAACCATAGTGTCACTGGAAGACCAGGACTTCTGCTCCTCAGAGCTGCAGAAAACTGGGTGGGCAGGCAGAGTGGAGAAAAGACTTTTCTTTCCACAGTGGTGGGCAACTAGCTCTGACTGGAAATGGTGGCTTCTTCCTATTAGCCAAGGCCCAGCGGCAGATGACCAAGGATGGCTTCCTCATGTACTTGCTATCGGCTGATGGTAACGCCTTCAGCCTGGCACACCGCCGTGTCTACCAGGACATGGACCAGCCACTCAGCCACTACTTAGTGTCTTCTTCCCACAACACCTACTTACTGGAAGACCAGCTCACAGGTCCCAGTAGCACAGAGGCCTACATCCGGTGCGGCCCAGGGAACCGCAAGTCAGGGTGGGACCCGGGCTGGGGCCGGGAGGGTCCTAGCCTAATTGTCACCACTCTGCAGGGCTCTGTGCAAAGGCTGCCGGTGTTTGGAGCTGGACTGCTGGGATGGTCCCAATCAAGAGCCCATTATCTACCACGGCTACACTTTTACCTCTAAGATACTTTTTTGCGACGTGCTCAGGGCCATCCGGGACTATGCCTTCAAGGTTGGTTATGCTCTTGAGAGTGAGGAGAGGACACCAGGGATGGACAGTCCCTTCTAACTCATCTTGGGGCTTCTAGGCATCCCCCTACCCAGTCATCCTGTCCCTGGAGAACCACTGCAGCCTGGAGCAACAGCGAGTTATGGCACGTCACCTGAGGGCCATCCTGGGGTCCATGCTACTGGACCAGCCACTGGATGGGGTTACCACAAGCCTGCCTTCGCCTGAGGTACGGAGTGGGTACCCTTAAGGTGGGGAAGTGAAGCTGGCTTGGAGGCCTACTTGGGTCTTGACCAGTCAGCCGTACATCCCCAGCAACTGAAGGGCAAGATCCTGTTGAAAGGAAAGAAGCTGGGTGGGCTGCTGCCTGCCATTGGGGAAAACGGGCCTGAAGCCACGGATGTGTCCGACGAAGATGAGGCCGCTGAGATGGAGGATGAGGCTGTGCGCAGCCAAGTGCAAGACAAGCCCAAGGTTCTAGGGGAAGCTGTGGGGGTGGGGCGACCCCGGGGCCCTTCCCGCCACATTGCCCCATGGGATGGTTGCCTTGCCTCCTTGGTTTTTCTGTGGCTGCCATTCAGACCCTCTGCCCCCCTCTCTGTGTCTGTTCTCTCTCTCTCTCTCTCTCTCTCTCTCTCTCTCTCTCTCTTTCTCTCTCTCTCTCTCTCTCTCCTGGGTTTCTGGTGCTCAGTGTTCACCTTGTCCAACCCTACCTGTGGCTCTAACCTGGGCCTCCCCACGGCCTCCAGGAGGATAAGCTAAAGCTGGTGCCGGAGCTCTCTGACATGGTCATTTACTGCAAGAGTGTCCACTTCGGTGGCTTCTCCAATCCTAGCACCTCTGGGCAGGCATTCTATGAGATGGCTTCCTTCTCTGAGAGCCGTGCCCTCCGGCTGCTGCAAGAATCAGGTGAGCTCCTGTCCCTGCAGGCACATGATTTTGACATCTGGACTGGTCAAGACTGGGCCTGCCCTCCAGCCCTGCAGGGTCCCAAGTTGGCATTCCCTGCTTTGTGTCCAGACAGAACTGGTGGGGTGGGTGGATAGGTGTGTCTTTAGCCCACCAAGGCCTTCACTGCTGACTTGACTCCACCTGTTCTCAGCAAATAGTTTTGTCCGCCATAATGTGAACCATCTGAGCAGGATCTACCCGGCTGGGTGGAGAACAGATTCCTCCAACTACAGCCCTGTGGAGATGTGGAACGGAGGCTGCCAGATTGGTGCGTTCCAGCTGAGGTTGGAGGGAGGTTAGAGAGGGTACTTGGCCTTGATGTCCAGAGCTCTGAAGGTCACAGGATGAGAGGTCTGGGGGGCCTGAGAAGGTTTGGGTGCAGGCCAAGAGCTGAGCAAAGAAATTGCCCAGCCAGCAAGTCTGTGACTGGTGTGCACCCCAGCCCTTTTGAGTTTTGTTTTGGGGAACGGGATCACACCTGTCATTCCAGCACTTTCTGGGGGTGGGTCAGGAGTTCAGGGTTATCCTTGGCTACTTAGTTCAAGGTCAGCCTGGGCTACATGTGACCCTATCTCAAACCCCAAAAAGAGAGGCTGGGGAGGTGACTCAGTCAGCAAAATGTCTGTCATACAAGCAGGAGGTCCTGTGTTGGGATCCCCTACCTATGTAAAAACACAGGGGTGATGCCACTCAATCTGTAATCAGCACTAATGAGGCAGAGACAGACTGAGCTCCGAGCTCGCTGGCCAGCCAGCCCAGATAATTCAGTAGGAACCCTGTCTCAAAAACTAAAGTGAAGACCAATTGAGAAAGGCACCAGGCCTTTGTCCTCTGCAAGTACATGCTAACATTCATGTATACACACTCACATGACACACACCTATATTACACACCATACCCCCCCCACAAGAACATATGATCAGTGTGGTGGGTCAGCAGGGTGCTGGGAGGGCAGAAGACACTGAACCATTAGATTCTGCTCTAACTCCTAGAAGAAGTCAGATGCTAGTGCAGTGTGAGCAGGCTGGGCTCTAGGACTCTGGGGCCAACCCACAGCTTGTGACTGCTTTGTTCCACCTGTAGTGGCTCTGAACTTCCAAACCCCTGGGCCAGAAATGGATGTTTACCTTGGCTGCTTCCAGGACAATGGAGGCTGTGGGTATGTGCTGAAACCTGCCTTTCTGAGAGACCCCAACACCACCTTCAACTCACGTGCCCTGACTCAGGGGCCCTGGTGGGCTCCGAAGAGGCTCCGTGTCCGGGTATGGCCAGACACAGGGGGCATGGCAACCTGTGGAGACCCCTTCCTGCTCACTGCTGTCCCTGAGCGCTCACTCTCTCCACTTTTTCTTAGATCATCTCTGGACAGCAGCTGCCAAAGGTTAATAAGAATAAGAATTCTATCGTGGACCCCAAGGTGATAGTGGAAATCCACGGTGTGGGCCGGGATATGGCCAGCCATCAGACAGCAGTTATCACCAATAATGGTATAGTATGCGCTGGTCCTGGGTTGGGCCCGGCAGCTGGTGCCGTTGACCTCGCTGTTGATATGGTTTCTTCTGCCCATCTAGGTTTCAACCCATGGTGGGATACGGAGTTTGAGTTTGAGGTAGCAGTGCCGGACCTTGCCCTCGTACGCTTCATGGTAGAGGATTATGATTCCTCCTCTAAGAACGACTTTATTGGCCAAAGTACTATCCCCTGGAACAGCCTTAAGCAGGGTGAGCGTTGGAGGGGAGGAGCCTGCCAGTAGTGGGCGGGACCTGCCAGGAAGAGTGGGCGGGGCCTGCCAGGAGCAATGGGCGGGGCCTGGCTTTTCTTAATTCACAACTCATACCTTGAGCAACCTCTCCCAGTGACCAGAACTGGTCTTTCCCACTAGGGTACCGCCATGTCCACCTCTTGTCTAAGAATGGAGACCAGCATCCATCAGCCACTCTCTTTGTGAAGATCTCCATCCAGGACTAAGCCTGAGGGTCTGATGCAGTCCGTCCTGAGTGGGCGGAGCTGTGTCTACACCTCAGGCCAGGCTTGCATGGTTGCACCGACCTCTGGCACGGAGCTTGGGGGCACTGAACTGCTTTCAGTTCTAGCACAACACCTGAGCTTCTGCCTCTCTTGGGGCACAGGAGCAGCCCAGTCCCCGGAGTGGCCCAAAATTCCGTTAGGAACAACACTGCATCCCTCTCCCTACCCTCTAGCTGACTTTAGGTTGTGAGTTTTTATATATTAAAAAAAAAATAAGAAGAAAAAAACCAGAAGATGAATTCTTCTAGTCTCTTTACATAGAAACCAGAGTCCCTCAAGGTCTACATGCATATCCGGTCCCACCGTCATGGGGTCACGTGACGAAGCAGCAGGAAGGGATCCTTTCCAAGGGGGGGTGGGGAGGGGAAGGTATCCCAGAGTGCCACAGCGCCCTGCCGCTGAGAAGGGGACTTCACCAGATGGTGCGGCTTGAAGGCACACAGGCACACAGGCCACACCAGATGCCAGCCACTGGCTTTTATTAGGAATTGGGAGTTATCCCCAGGAGGAGTCTCAGGGTGTGAGGGGCAGGGTTCCCCAGGTCAGAAGAAGCCCAGCTTCTTTTTCTCTCGCTGCTGTTTCCACTTGGCCATGCTGTAGAACTCCTCTTTGGATTTCCCGAAGATGTCTTGGAAATCGGAGTCTGACAGATAGAACTAGGGGGGCGGGAGTGTTGTTGGAGTGGGTGAGGAAGGATGGGGTGGGAAGGTATGAGTGGGTGGGGAGGGACTGGATGGGAGAGTGGGAGTGGTCGGGAAGGAATGGGATGGAAGGGTGGGGTGGTGGAAGGATGGGGGTGAGAGTTGGGGGGTGGAGAAATGGGAGTTCCTGGAGCCCAGATTCCCGTCCCACCCTGAGGTGTCACCCATTCTAAACTGCTCAGGTCTGCTCAGAGTGCACTATGGGGCAGGATCCCGTGGGGTCCTCCAGTGCAGTTAGGTCTATACCCACCTCTTTACGGGCTGGGTCTATGCCCTGTGGCAGGTCCTCCAGGGCCTGGTGCATCAGCCTTTCCCGGGGCAGGCTCCCATTGGCTGTTGAGCCACTGCAGCTACTGGTGTGGTCCATGCTGGGGTTCTTGCCATCCACCCTGAGACCCAGCTCCAGCTCATTCTCTGGGCTGTCCTGGGAACCCCTGAGGGCCAGCGGTGTCGAGCGACCTGCCTGGTTATCACTCAGCCGTGGCGTTAGCTGGAAGTTATGGACTTCCTGTCCAGAGAGAAGCCTCAGGGTCCGGGAGAGAGAGGACAGGCATCTACCAAAGACCCACGGGAATCTTGGCACCTTCTGAACCCCTTCCTCCTCCGTCTCTGTCCCCTTCTGTCTGAACACTGACCCCTCTGTGGGGCTGCCAGGGAAACTGTCCAACACTTACTGCTGTAATCTCAGAGATTGCAGATCCCGGTCCCAGGCTGCCATCCACCATCTCCTCGTAGGACTGGCTGTTCTGGGGTCAAGAGTTGGACTGTTATCAGGACTGGGGCAAAGGAAGGAGCTACCGTGAAACCCAGGGTTGAGCCTAAATACAAGATCGAATTTCCCTCCCCCTGGCTCACAGGAGATCCTTGGCCAATGAGAGGCCTCTTCCAGTGTCACCTCTCCCCACCACACACACACCAGATTAAGACAGGGGTGAAGCATCATGTCTCACCGTCCACTTGTAGGGGTCCCAGGTGACAAACCACCCAGTAAAGGTGGCAGGCTCATGGCCCTGCTTGACCACAATGATGGGTGTGGCCAGGCTTCTCTCTGCTGGGTGGCTCCTCAGGTACTCATGGCCCCAGGCCACTGCTTCTTTCTTCCATTCCCCTGCAGCGTCCCCAAGCCACAGGAAGATCTGGGCCACAGAGGAGGCCTGGGCTTGGACAGGTGGAGGGACTGCTTGCGACAGACACCTCTGCCCCACTCAGATGGCCTCAGAAGCTGGCATGCATATGCCCGGCCAAGAACCCAGCAAATTACGGTGCCCACATACCCATGGACACTTGAGGTCACAGGCATGCATGCATGTATCTAATCTATATGTGCCTGGTACTAAAGACTCAACGGTAGAAAGAACGCTTCAGTCCCTAAGCCAGGTGTTGTGGCACATGTCTTTAGTGACAGCACTGGCAAGATGAAGGCAGAAGGATCAGTTCAAGGCAATCCTTGGCTACAGAGAGAGTTTGAGGTTAGCTTGTATAACACGATACTCTGCCTCCAAAAGTGTGTGTGGGGGGGTGTTACTGTTCAGTTAAAATGCTTGCTTAGCAAAGTCCTAGACCCCAAGTATCACATAAACAGTGGGCCATGCCTGTAATCCCAGCACTTGGGAGATGGAATCAGATTAGAAGCTCAGGGCTACATAGTTAGTTCGAGGCCATTCCGGGCTATGTGAAACTGTCTTAAAACAAAAAGATTTGAGAATGATCTCTGCCCACTTAGAGCCTTCACCAGGGAGCAAGTCACATATATGTCTCAGGAGAAAGTGAAGTAGCAGGCGGCACCAAGGATCTCCTAAGGTGCACGTGCCTGGCATGCTCAGGAAGCAAGGTGGAGTCAGGGGAGATTGATGGGAGAGGGGCTGGGTAGGTAATGGGGTGAACTGTGCAGTGGGGGAGAGGGGAATGGAGTCTGGGCTTGGGTTTTCTCTGAGATGTTCTCCGAACTCAGCCTTATCCCAACACAGACAGTACCATACACAGTCACACACTACAATGACACGCACAATGACACACACACAGTAGCATAGCTACAGAGACACATTGTCCATTGCCATAGCTGACCACAGCCACATATGGTCACATTTCGTTACCTGTCATGCATTTCTGGCTGGTCACATGGCCGCACAGAATTCCACAGGCTGACAACTGCAGTTGCTCAGTCACACCAACAACCAACCGCATTTCTCTCTTTTTGTCTCACACAGATAATGTGTGCACACAGCGTCACCAGTTACAACTGGTCTGGCCAGTTCTTGTTAGTACTGGACTATACTGAACTACACAATCTCTGGCATGGTCTGGCTAACATGCAGCCGTAGCTACCCGGTCAAATGTGCAGGCTCAAAGAGTCGCCTGTGCTACCCAGTCAGACCCTCCACACCCTGCAGTGCTGTGTAGCCATCCAGACCCTCAGTCACATGGAATCACACACATCATTACAGGACACGCGGTATTACACACAACACTGCAAGGTCACGACCACACACAATCCAACTCTGTCACACCCAGACTCTGAGTCCATGGCAACAATCAGTTATAGGCTAGACTCGCCTTCATGCCCAACTACACCCGATGCACACCCTATGTGCCCAGCCCAGTCAAACAGGAGTGGCTGCTTTACCTCCTGGCAGGTGTCTAGTAACATGATGTCATACTTGTCCAAGTCCTCTTGGCCAAAGAACATCACTTCTGTGAGGACCAGGCAGCCTGAGTGGCTGGAGCACTCAAACAGTCGGGGCTGGATGCTGGAAACCTCCTCGGGAATCCTGTCCGGAAGAGAGGCTGTGCGGGGTGTAGTCTGGACCACACTGGCCCTTGGTATGGCCACCCTCCATACCTCAGGGAAAGCAGCTTCTTTGGGACAGGAGCCCTCGGCATTCTTCTGAATTCTACCTACCTCTTGACTGTCTCTAGGAGCCCCTCCTCCCAGGGCAGGGTCCCTTTCCCTCAATGGACATAGTGACCGAAAACCTGTCAGCTGCTGAAGTTATCAGGGTCAGCATTGGGGAGAGGGACCCCTGGCCTAGTGGGGAGCATCTAAACTGAGGCCCTGCCCTCCCTAGAATGGGAGTCCCCTAAACTTAGTTAAGTCAGGAACTGGCCTCAGGTCCAGGGTGGAAGGAGGGGACTGAGGCTGGAATCCCAGGAGACTTGGGTGGACGGTGGCAGGTCCCAGGGATGCAGCTCCTTCCTTCCTTGGGTTCTTACTGTATTCTTATCTCCTATGAACGCCTTGTCCTTTTATCCAGTGGTTTAGGAATCACCTTTAGTTGCAATGCAGGGAGTGGATTCTGCCAGCAGAGGGCACCATTTCTCCCTGTTTGCCCTGGTACTGTCCCCTTAAGGTTACCGCAAGGCTGGAAACTTAAGGTGAGCTTGACTCCCATGTGTCCCCCCCCTCCCCCCGCAGGACTAAGAGTCCTGCAAATTTAGTCTTATCTTTCCAGATCTCTGTGCAACCTTTCACTGGAGACCTCTTTAGGAAGCCTGGCCAGAGAAGGGCTCACCTTCGAGCCTGTTTCTCCTCAGGATAAACATATTTTCCCCTGATTCTGTTACCTCTTGTTATTGGGATAGGGGGCCCGGCCTCCGAGGGCTTCCCAGAAGTGGAGAGGCTCCTGACCCTCCAGCACTGTTTCCTTGCTATTCCCTGGGAAGACAGTGGCCACCGTCCGCGCCATCTCGCGTTGGTCCCCATGACAGCCCTGGCAAGCAGAAGCTGGGTCAGGCTTTGCAGACTTTTACCTCCAGTCCCATGTCCTATCCACTGGGTCCTCTGGGGAGCTGGATCTGAGCAGAGGAAGGCACCTCTAAGTAAGGGATCTCCCTTTCAGTCCCCCAACTGTAACCCTGTCTGGGTTCATAACGTGGATGAGAGACATCTAGGCTTGGGGGGCATCTGTGTTTATGCTAAAGATAAGAAAACAAAGCAACAACAACATCAACAACAACAACAAAAGTCAAGCAAACTAAACTAGGTCTCCCTTTCCCAGAGAGGCTTGGGGAAAGTCCCAAGCAGGAAGGCAAACAGCCAGAACCAGGTTTATTCCACTCTGAGGAACCCCAGTCCACTTGAGACTCTGTAACTTCCCCTAGCTCTATCAGGGTCCCAGGTGACTAAGTCTGCATCCGTGTGGAGAGGACCCATCTCTGGCCCGGCACCACCGTCCCAGTGAGTCACTGGTACCTTCCCAAACCAGAGGTAGCAGACATGACTTGTGATCAAAAAGAAGACATCACTGGAAGTGAGGAAGGAGGCACGGGCCGGCACCTCCACAGTTCTGGTGTTGTGGCTCTCGGTCCCTTGCACGTGGAAAAGCCTGGTGCCGGATATTGGGGGCCTCTCCCCTTTGCTGCCGGCACTCCCCTAGAAGAAGGTGTGGCTTTAGGCTAAGGCAAGAGCTCCTGGAGCCACTTCCCTGTCTTAGTGGTGAGCAAACTGTCTCAGGACTGAGCCTTAGCCCTGGTGGCAGTCCTTTCTGTGCCGGACAATGAAAGGGACCCCAAATTAGACTTGTCTCCCGTCGCAGAGGGCCCAGAACATGGTCCTGCCACCATGGTATGCTGCCTCATCTAGGCACGGACTCAACACAGCCAGGGACTATGGCAGCCCTGAAATGGACCTAAACTGAATTCTTCCTCCTGTGAGTGGCTTATGTCAAATAGGTTTTTGATTATGAGTGTGTGCCTGTGCACGTGTGTATGTATGTGCCTGTGTGTGCCTGTGTGTGCATGTGTGTGTGTGTGTGGACACCAGATGTCATCCTCAGGGATGCAGTCCACTCCTTGGAGAAAAGGTCTGTCATTAGCCTGCAGCTCACCAACTAGACTAGACTAGCCATTGAGCCCCAGGAACCCCCCGTCTCCACGTCCACAGAGCTAGGATCACAGAACACAGCAGCATCACAACCAGGTTCTAACATAAGTGCTGGGATCACACTCAAGCTTTTGAGGCAAGCCCTCTACCAACCGAGCCCCTCTCCAGCCCGTGTCAAAGGGATGATGGGTCCAACATGGGCCCTACCTGGAAGACCACCAGTCGCCCCTGGAAGATGGCTAGGAAGTGGGGAGGCTCTCTGCCCATGCTCACATGCCCCTGCACCAGTGCACCCTGGTACATGAGGTCCAATATCTCAGCGTTGCAGGTCAGGGCCTTGGTGTCTTCTACAGTGCTTTGGTGGCCCTGCAACAGGGAGGAGGACAATAATGGCTTGGGTTTTTCTGTGCCCAGGGTTTTCCTATTTCACTCTCTAGCTCTTGGGCTGGAAGGTGGGCATACCTGCCATAGGTACAGGATGTACTGCACACGGCCCAGTTTCTGATATGTGTAGAGGACAAGGTAGCAGTTTCCTGAGCACAGTTGGCCATGGTACTTGGGATCTACAGGCTGCCTTTGTAAGTCCTGGATGTACCACACCTGAGGAGCAAGGGACCCGTGAGCACAGATGAACCTTACCTGCAGCAGACTGCCCGCTCTCGTTGGCTCATCTGTGCCAGCAAGCAGCTTGTCCACTTCTGTGCCTCCCGTGCTTCATACCAGACCTGTGAGTGACCCTTTCCCCCACAGACCTCAGTAACCTCATGCCTTAGCTGGCCTGCTCTCAGCCCAGAAATTCATGCTGTCCCTGGGAAAATCAGGGGAAGGCCAAAAGGCTATCAGATGGATCCAGTTGCTGGCCCGTGGCCACCTCTGTCTAGACCCCAGCTGTATCCCTGGTTAGGGGCCGACAGCACCCTCTCCCATGCAGAGGCTCTCAGCTTAGTCCAGGAGACAGAAGTAGGGCTGGAAGGGAGGCTGTGGCACTCTGGAGGGAAAATTTCTTTTTTTCGCCGGGCGGTGGTGGCGCACGCCTTTAATCCCAGCACTTGGGAGGCAGAGGCAGGCGGATTTCTGAGTTCGAGGCCAGCCTGGTCTACAAAGTGAGTCCAGGACAGCCAAGGCTACACAGAGAAACCCTGTCTCGAAAAACTCAAAAAAAAAATTTCTTTTTTTCTTTAAAATGTCATTAACATTAACGTCAACAAAACCCACAAGTAAAACTAAAAACCCTTAAATCAACAAAATCCAAGGCTGGGAGGTGTGGCTCTATTGATAGAATGCTGGTACAGTGTGCCAATGTCCTGGGTTAATCCCCAACACCTCCCAGACCTGGAATTCCACCTGTGGTCCTGGCACTGGGAAGGTGAGGCAGGAGGATCAGCAGTTCGAGGCCAGCCTGGACTATACAGTGAGTTTGACAAGGACAGCTTAGGATATGCGAGAGCCTATCTAATAAAGCAAACAGGCCGAAATGATGGCGCCTGCTCACATTTGTCCATGGGACGGCTTGTTACCATGGGAGCCACACCTCAGCTTCAGCACCAGACAGAACAGGTGGAAGCCAGGGTCTGTGCAGATTGGCATGTGACCCTCTTAAGTCCCAGTTCTTCCCTCCTGAAAGCTGGGGACCACAGCACACCCCCCACTTCAGTGGGCCTGAAACAGGGTCTGCTGTCCTTTTCCCACCCTGACTGAGAGCTTCCCCAAAGGGCTTCCTCTCTGCCTTCATTGCCTCCCCCCCCCAACCCTTTCCCTCCTTTCTTCTCATCCATCACTGCTCACCATCCATAGAAAGACAAACGTAGGCAGAGCTTCTACTTTCTCTGACCTCTGTGTACCTATAGAATTTACAGCATCTCCCCCCCAACCCCCACCTCCAAGCACAGTGGTCTTGTTCCCACGGTCTCATGGCAGCCCCACATTAGCTTGGGGATGAGATTGGACCAGCATTTCTGCCTCCATTTTATGGACTTAAAAGCAGGCTTGAGAGCCCGAAGGGCTCCGCCTTATATGTCGATATGTGTGCCTGTTCTGCATGATGTTTGCAAGTCAGCCTCAACTCCTTCAGCTTCTAGACCACCAGTCTGAGGCCAGAGGAGGGGTTCATGACTGTGTGTTAGGGGCTAGAAGTGCTTAGGGCTGTGAATTGTATGTTTGTGCACCTGCGTTGGCCACAGGGCATGGTCCATTGTCCTGGTGTTGTCAAGTTGCACGTCCCTGAGTGAGTGATTTGTATGACTTGGTAT
Source organism: Arvicanthis niloticus (assembly GCF_011762505.2). Taxonomy (NCBI): domain Eukaryota; kingdom Metazoa; phylum Chordata; class Mammalia; order Rodentia; family Muridae; genus Arvicanthis; species Arvicanthis niloticus. The sequence goes on along the minus strand of NC_047678.1, from coordinate 39,347,850 downwards.
GACTGTGTGAGCCAGCTGTTGGAGAGAGGGCATGCATGCTTCTATCTCCCTGACTATATCCCCGGTTGTGTGTAGATGGGCACACACATGTGCCTGGGTCGTTTCAGTTTGTTGAGACTGTGTCTCATGTAGTTCAGACTGGCCTCGAACTCCTGATAGTCCCACCCCCAGAGTGTTGGGTTTACCGGCATGGCCTCCCCTCCCCCTCCCCACTTTATCCCCAGTCATCTGTTCTCCAGGCAGAGTCTATCCTTGTGTGCACACCATCACCTGCAAGCCAGTGCCCTCACCTCCACCTTCCCAGAGCCGTCGTCCACCATTCTGAGCTGGGCAGCCAGCTCAGGCTGGGTGTGAAGTTTGCCTACATCCAGGTTTACCGGCACCAGTTTACCTGCAGGTGTAGTGGAGAGTCTTCATTCTTCAGTGCCACCGGGCCAACTCACTCCTCACCCATCTCATAGGGTCCCGTACACACCCTCTCCCTTCTTATCCTTAGGGGACACACCTCCTAGCTAGTTCTGACTGGCTTAAGCATCCCCAGCAACTTCTAGCTCTTTCTAAGTCCCGCCCATTCCCCAGGCTCCACCCCCGCGCTTTGCGCCCCTCCTCCTGCTCACTCTGTCCTGGGTGTTTTTTCCTATCTAGTTCTTTAGACCAAGTCCGGAAGAGCTGCTGGAAGGCTGTAGACTCCGCGCCGTCGTTCACCACCTCCACATTGGTGTAGCTCGGGTAACCCTTGGCCTGGATGAAGCCCTGGGACACAGCTTTGTCAGGCCTGTGGCTCAAAGGCCCTTGACTGTGCCCCACCCCCAGAGACACTCCTCCCCCCCCCCCCCAACCGGGGCTACAAAGACAGCCAAGCTCTGAACTGAGTTAATTAACCAAACTTGTGACCCATTTAACAAGCTGTCTCCTGCACTATTCTCTCAAGGTCCCTGAGGGAAGACAGGGTCTCCTCAATCCAAGCCTGGTGAAGGGCTGGCCACAACAAACCCTACAGTCTCACAAACTTCCTCTGCCTCTCACCCCTAAGGGCAGAAGGTTCTCAGGCCTCAAGGCAAGGCTGAGTCCTGCACACCTTGAGCGTGCTGGAGTCTTCTGTGTTAGACGTCTTCCCTCCCCGCCCAAGGTTTCCAGGGCAACACACTCACTTTCTGACGCCAAGACAAGGATCCCTCTCCTTGGAGACCCCAGGATAAAGATGTTCCAGGGGAGAGCTATTTCTTCCCTTAGACCCCTGACCCCCCCCCCCCACCTCTTCCCTCTTGCAGGCTATCCTATACCAGCCCTGACCACAGGCTGCCTCCCTGAAGGCCCCTGGACCTCACCACAGCCCTGCTGAAGGCAGCCTTCTTCTCCTGGGGGCTGGACTTTCGTCCCTGCCACATGTAGATTTTGAAGCCACCCTGGTCCAGGAGATAGCAAGCCTAGGAAAAAGTGTGAGTTTGCTTGGCAGGGACTGGGGCCAGGAGGTAGGGATGGGCGGGGTACTGGGCCAGGCTTTCCTTACATCCTCTTGCAGGAGGTCCTGGGTCAGCGGGCGGGTCGCCAGTTCCTGGACCACCAGGTCTGTTCCCTTCTCGCAGACACTGGGGGGGAGGAGGATACAGGTATTCAGATGTGGACAGCCAGTCTTTCCTTGACCTGGTGCCATCCCAGCACCCGTGACCTCCTGTAGTTTCCCAGAGACTTAGGTGGTGATATGAACTCAATTACTGCGGCCTTGCTTAGGGTTTAGGTGACTCCTCACAAGGCCTCAGTCTCCCCATCTCTGCTATGGGTTTTTCTCAATGCTACCACACACCATGCCGGAGTGCATATCATGTAGGCCCAACACCCCACATGACCTACCCCAGAGACCCATGGGCTTCTACTGGAAGCTGTTGTAGAGGACCTGTTATTTCAGTAACGACAGACACACAGCTGTGACCCCCCTCACTATTCCCGTGCCCTCCCCCAGTTCTGCTCACTGGTAGAGGCGGACATTGGCCTTTTGTAGCTGGCTAGCGCTGTTGCTGGGTACAGAGGCACACAGACTGCCTGATCTGCAGCCCAGTACAGCCTCCATGATATGCATGAGGTCGGTGGCTTCATTCTCCGCATCCACCACACCAATTTGGGCACGGCCACCACGCTCCCTGTCTCTGAGGCTGCAAGTCAGGGTCAACGCCTGCAGGAGAGGACCTGGCAGTCAAGATTTCCTGGGAGTGGCTCCTGGTTCTACCTAGCTCAGGTCCTTTCTGTCACTTCTTGGTGCCCATAGGCACGGGGATAGGGACAGGAGAGCTTCTATCCTGCCCCCAGGGATACCACCAATGGGGCATCTGAACTTAGCCTGTACCTAGTAGATCTCCTTTGGGTTGAAACAGAGAGCCAGATACCTCCCGTGGTGGCCAGATGATGGACACTTAGAGGTTACCTCTCGCCAAGCCCTGTACTTCCAGTTCGCAGGGCAGATACTGAGGGCAGATACTGACCCGTGCTTTCTCAGAAATGCTGGCTTTGGGTCCATTCCACTGGATCATCACCTTGCCCAGATCCAACAGGAAGATGTCCCCCTTGTTAAAGCTGTTCCAGGACAAGGCCACCTTCCAGAGCCAGGACAGAAAGGTGGAAGGGAAAGATGTCAGACCACCAGCACCACAGGAAGGGGGAGAGGAGAGGACAAGGCAGGGGGAGGGGGAGATGCAAGGCAGAGGGAGGGAGGGAGCAGGGCAGGGGTAGGGGAGGGGCAAGGCAGAGGGAGGGAGGGAGCAGGGCAGGGGTAGGGGAGGGGGCAGGGCAGGGAGAAGGAGCAAAGCATGGGGAGAGAGGGAGGGACCAAGGCAGGGGGAGGGGAGAGAGCAAGGCAAGGCATGTCACTTGTGTGCATAAGGCTGTGTGCAGCTGTGTGTGTTTGAGTGTATGCATATATATGTGTGTGTGTTTGTAACCACATATGACCTTCCATATGTAGGGCATGGGTAATTGTTTAATTCTGTATGAACACGCACATCTACATGTATGGGACACACTATGTTTTAATAAGAGTATATGCTTGTGGTGACAGTATGTAAGTACCTGTGTGGAGACGGTGCCAATGAGGACAGTTATTCAAACAAACACATCTGGAGGACACCCTAAATAATCTCAATGGCAAAAGAGGAAAAACCAAAACAGTCTAAATGTCCATCTCCACATGAGCTGTGGGGTTACGGTGCAAAGTCTGGCCAGGGCCACACACGGCAGTGCTGCCTTAAGCCTTGTTGGCTGTAAATGTACAACTACAGGGTCACCAGCCACACTGTAGATGACTCTTCACTGCCTCAAACTCTGGCTGCCTGGCAGCAGAGTGTCCTGTGCCTCAGTTAACTTCCTGGTGTGTGCAAGTATAGGGTGCTTTGTGTTGATTTATGAAAGTGCACTCCGAGGGGACCAAGGGTAGCCAGGGTGGGTGCCTGTGTGTGAGGAGGGATGGTGTGTGGCCAAGAGTGAGGCTCTGCACACCCCCAGCCTGCTGCTTACAAGGACCCAGCACATCTGTCTCATGCCCAAGTTCTTAAAGCACCCGTGAAACATAGACACTAGGAAAGAGACAGCAGGGGCCATCTGGGGAGCTGAAGCTCCTCACTCCCCACACTTCCTGCCAACTCCCGCCCTCTCTACTTCAGGATAGTTGGCCTGAGTGAGTCTGGAGGTCAGACCATGTCCCTGGTTGCCCTCACCTCAGTGGCAGACACGTGCTTCCTTCCCCTGATGTGAAGCAGCCGCTGGACACTGTACATGTTGGTCTCCACAAGCTTGAGAGCAGAAGCTCTGCCTCCCTTCCTGTAGCTGAGGAAGGGACAGGGACAGGGAAAGCTCACTTCCTGCAGGGACGAGTGTGGGAGTGAGCACGTGCATGTGTGTATGTGTGAGTACATAGGTACATGAGCCACAAGCGTGTGTTGCTAATTCGCACGCAGAACTGTGTACACTGCCGCATGTTGAGGGATTTCAGATGTACTTTCTCCAGGTGAGTCTATATTTGAGTACATGGAAAGGCATGTCTGCGTGGTGGACATGTATATTCAGGTTTGCATGCCTATCTATAGGTCTGCATGCATGGAGAGGTAGGTATGTGGTCTCGCACATATGGGGTGGCATGTGTTTTTTGCACATACACACAGACTTGTCTGAACTATATGCAGATATCGGACTCAGCGATACAAAACAGAAATGATTTACTCTTTGCAATCAGGTTAGCTAATATCAATCTCAAAATGTGAGTTCAAAAAAAAACAAACCCAACAAACACTTGATGTGAAACTAGAAGACACTTCTACCAGCCTGACAAACAAAGCGAGCTCTGGATAACCCGGTGGCCACTCTTGTGTGCAAACAGAGAGCAAGGACAACGGTTGCCCTGCAAACATTCACAGTAGTGCTACTGATGGCAGCCGCAAAGTGGAAGCAATGCACATGTCTGCTAGGTGTTGAGCTGAGAAAACATGGTAGATTCACAGAATGGAGTATCATCCCACAGGGAGATGTGTGCCGCAGCATGGATAAGCAGGATCAAACGAAGCTCAGGGTGGGTGGGTGGGGCTTGCCTGCCATGTGGGTGAGGCTCTGGCTTTCATCCTTCTAACAGGAGGAGGAGCAAGAGGAGGAGGGGGAGGAGAGGGAAGAGAAGGAGGGGGAAGAAAAGGAGGAAGAAGAGGAGGAGGAGGAGGGAGAAGAGGAGGAGGAGGAGCAAGAGGAGGAGGGGGAGGAGAGGGAAGAGAAGGAGGGGAAGAAGAGGAGGAAGAGGAGGAGGGAGGAAGAGGAGGAGGAGGAGGAGAGGGAAGAGAAGGAGGGGGAAGAAAAGGAGGAGGAAGAGGAGGAGGAGGAAGTGGAGGAGGAGGAAGAGGAGGAGGAGGAGGAAGAGAGGGAAGAGGAGGAGGAGGAAGTGGAGGAGGAGGAAGAGGAGGAGGAGGAAGTGGAGGAGGAGGAAGAGGAGGAGGAGGAAGAGGAGGAGGGGGAAGAAAAGGAGGAGGAAGAGGAGGAAGAGGAGAAAGAGGAGGAGGAGGAAGAGGAGGAGGAAAAGGAGGAAGAGGAGGAGGAGATTAAGATGAAATGAAAACATGTCAGTCACAAAAGCTCACTTCCAGAATGGTCAAATGTACAGACAGAGAGCAGACCAGTTGCTGCCTCTGGCAGGGGAGGAGGGTACAGGAAAGACCTGGAAAGAGGCTGCCCAGAAGTATGGGGCTTTTCAGGATGACGAAGTGTTTTAAAGCTGATTGTGGTACTGGTTGCATGTATCTGAAACCAATAAATTGTGTGCTTGAGATGGGTGGAATGTATGTGAGCGTACCTATCTTAATGTATGTGAGTGTACCTATGCGCACATAGGTGTGTGCACATGCTCACAGGCAACACCATCCGGCCAGTGACAAGCCATTTTCCTAGGGTGGCTGGTGGTGCCCCTCACCGCAGGATCTGACACTGCCCTCAGCTCTCTCAGCACTCACATGACTCCGGGGTGGAAATAGCTGTGGAAGCAGTCGGACTCGTGGCCCTGTGACTCTCGGTGCAGCACAGTCTGGTCTCCTAGATCCTCCTGCAGATGTTGCACAAAGGAGACCGCAGCCTCCCGGGCCTCTGCGCCTGCCTCTTTTCCAATCCAGTAGTGCAGGTCACTGGATCCTCCCTGGGTAGCCTTTGGACTCTGAGGGACCTAGGGCCCAGGCATTTGCAGATGTGGAGTTAGGAAGGGGCCAGTGGGAAGGTGCTTGGATGGAGGCTATGAGGGGAACTGGGGACTGGAAGGCCTCAAGGTGGCAGCCCCTTGTGGGTGGCATGTGATGTGGAGGCTTTTGATCTCCTCGGGGTAGAGTTTATTTCTAGGCCTGGGTTTCTTCAGCTCTGAGCCATATTGCCCCTAAGAAAGACTCTCCAGGTGACTCACATGAAGGACGACATAGCAGCATTCCTCGAAGAAATTCCCATGAGCTCTTTCAGGCAGTGGCAGCATCTTTAGGTTCTGAGAGGAGAGGTTGCCATGTGACAAGCTGGAGGGCTCTACCTATGACTTCCAGAGACAGGGTAAAGGAGGGAGCTCGAGATGGGAGAAGGGAGAGGCTGGTGACACTTTTCCATGTCACAGGCTGTGCTATCTGGTCTTGCCTCTCACCTCAGTAATCCATATTTGCAGGGCTTTGTGGCTGTTGATGGCTGGGAGATCCTGGTTGGTGTCCATCCTGGGCTAGGCACGAGTAATGGAGAGACAAAGAATGAGAGTTCAGAGTTCACAGGTTGGAGGCCAACCTCTGGCCACCTGTGTTACAGGCTCCAGGTGAGAATTCTCCTGACACCTAAAGCTCTCCAGAGTACCTTCATTATAGAATGTGATTGTCATTAAACATGCAACTCCAGCAAATTGGGACAGGCACAGTGGATGGGCATACAGAGACCATAGTTTGTCTGTGGAGAAACTCTTAGAACAGACTGAGCTCTCTGGTCAGGAACGGCTCTTTAGCTAGTAGTAACGTTTTAGACAGAGTTAGCAACTGGCCACAAAGGGCTGGAGGTATAGTTCAGTTGGTAGAACACGTGCCTAGCATGCATAAAGCTCTGGCTTTGACCCCTGGCACCACATAGAACTTGGCATGGTGGTGCGTGGCTTTAATCCCATCACCCAGGAGGTGGAGGCGGGGGATGAGAGGTTCAAGGTCATTCTCAGCTATAGTGTGGAGTTGAAGGTTACAGGAGACCTTGTCTAAAAAAATCAAAAAGAGAAAAGAAACATGCAGACAGATTCTAAACAGACCCAAGCCTGCAGACTCAGGGACAGTAACTGCAGACAGTGCTAAATTAGACTCTTATAAAAGGGACCAATCCAGTCAGCAGGGGCAGACCCTGCAAAAGGGGGTGAATTCTTGAAATGGGGCTCAATGTTGTACAGACAGACAGGTTGTGACCCCAAGGGAAGGGCAGCAACTACACAAAGGTCTGAGAAACAGTATACAAATAGACATAGGGTTTGCACGGTGCAGCAGGCTACGGAGGTGGGGGCTTTACAAACCGGCGCTTTCCGTAGGCTGATGAAGCATGGACCGACTCAAGTGCTCCAGAGAGAGGTGAGTTCTCCAAACAGGAACCCTCCATATATACAAGGATAGCTTCCACATATACAAAGATAGCTGCGGAGAGACCCAGGCAGTCCTCAAGGAAGGTCAGTCAGGCCTGGCAAGCAGGCAAAGGCTAGAAGCTGAGAAAGAGGTTCTGCAGACAGGTGTAGGTTCTGTGGGTACCTAGGAGCTCTGCATGGGAAAGGCCGTGCTAATGTGGCTAAGAAAGGACTCTGTCAAAGGGGCAGAACCTGAAGCTATGGACAAGCACATCAATACACAGGCTCTGCAGGAGGGAGCCACCACAGAAAGGCCCCGTAGACAGACAGAGGCAGGCGATTGAAGCCTGGAAAAGTTCTGTAGATAGGCTTCCTATGCAGGATGTCTTCAGCAAACAGACTAAATGCTCCAGACAGGGAGGCGGGAACAGGTAGGAAAAAGCATAGCAGGCTTTGCAAAGAGATTTGGCAATCTGTAAAGAACTAAGTCCCGTGGACCAGGGAGTTTGCAGAAGCCTAGAGGCTGTGTAAGCCTGCAGAGGCTCTGAGGACTGGGTCTGTCAACAGTGTTGTGTTTTCCAGAGAGGCATGGAGCTGTGGGCTGAGCCATGGGGAAGCATATTCCCTCCAGACACTCAGGATTATGAAGCAGGGCTAAGTTCTGTGAGAAACCCAGGTTCTGCAAATAGGGACAGGCCATAAAGGTCAGTTTGGAGATGGTCGAGGCTTTGTCAGTAGGGATGGGCCCTGTCCACAGGTACACAAGCAAACAGGTGCATACAGACAGGCAGAGACTCTGCAAACAGGGATGAGGTCTACGGGGATGCGTTCCCAGACAAACACAACCCCCTTCCGGTGAGAAGCTCTCCAATGGGAGAAATGGAGACTTTCTACCCAGGTAAAGCCACATAGGCTGTGCAAAGAGGGAAAGCCCCTTAAACAGACCAGGGGGTCCTGTGTGAGAATCAGACTTTGCAGAGCATATGTAGACAGTGCATGGTTCTTTGTTTGTTTGTTTGTTTTGTTTGTTTGTTTTTGTTTTGTTTTTTTATTGGTTTTTCGAGACAGGGTTTCTCTGTGTAGCCCTAGCTGTCCTGGAACTCACTCTGTAGACCAGGCTGGCCTCGAACTCAGAAATCCGCCTGCCTCTACCTCCCAAATGCTGGGATTAAAGGCGTGTGCCACCACTGCCCCGGCCAGAGCGTGGTTCTAAAGGAGGAGGAGGCTCGGCCACCAGGTCTTAACCATCCTGCAATAAGTGAAGGTATTCCAGAGAGGTGCTTTGTGTCCCACCCTATGATAGACATCCTCTCCCAATTGGAAAGTCCTCAGGAATTTCCCCTCCCTGGAGGGAGGGAAAGGCTGAAGCCCTGGCATAGGCTTGAGGAAGAGCGTGTCTCCCAAAGAGAGTTTTCACACAGCTCTGACTTGCAGCACAGACTGGAACCAGTGGTACAAAGCGCAGTGGGGTGGAGGTGGGAGTAGGGGTGGGGGTGGGGCGTGGGGTGTCAGTGATGGGCAGGACCAGCTTTGAGAAGGGCCACTCAGTTATGCAAACCTGAGTCCTCCATTCAATCCTCAACCTCACAGCAGGACTTGGGGTGGGGCTCACCTATATTTGCACCTCTATTTGTTTTGTTTATTTTCTCAGTGTGGCCACATAGGTCACATTTCCTTTTTCTGCTTTTCATAATTGTGAGCTTGGGTGTCTATGGTTAGTGGGGTGAGCTTGGATGTCTATGGTTAGTGGGGTGTGCTTGGGTGTCTGTGGTTAGTCTGGTGAGCTTGGGTGTCTATGGTTAGTCTGGTGAGCATGGTTGACTATGGTTAGTCTGGTAAGCTCGGGTGTCTATGGTTAGTCTGGTGAGCATGGTTGGCTAAGTGCAGCTTGCAGGCCTGTCAGCGATTAGGATCTAGGATCTAACCCTCAAAGTTCTGATAACAATAACATGGAAAATTTCCCTAGACAGGGACAGGCACCATAAGCAGACAAAGCTTTGCAGACACCTAGACAGAGGTGCTGGTCTGCTCTGTCGCCAGGACAGGCTGTGCTAGCATGTCAGCATCTGGAATAAAAGCAGATTCCCACACACGGGGAGCTGGGAGTGGGGATGGGAGGTGGACTGTTGAGAGAGATCTAGACTGAAAACAAGTACTGGCTTTACAGGCTCTACAAACAAGACAAAAGCGCTGTCAACTCAGGACAGAGACTGTATAGGACTGTGACATTCTGCAGCAGGCGACAGACAGACTCAGGTGACCCGAGAAGGTTGGGTCAATGAATCATAGGCCTTCCTAAGCCAGCTTTGAAATATGGCTGAACTCTATACACATAGGCTCTGCAAACAGCACCTGAGCTCGCCTGAGTCCGTGTTCTGCAATTCTGAGTGTGGGGACAGGGTGCAGGGGGGGATGGGGACGGGGTGCAGGGGGTCTGTGAGGATGGGGTGCAGGGGGTCTGTGTGGATGGGGTGCAGGGGGTCTGTGTGGATGGGGTGCAGGGGGTCTGTGTGGATGGGGTGCAGGGGCGGCAGTGGGGATGGGGACAGGGTGCTTTCTGCTATCATTTCACTGTCCAGCCCTTTCAAAACTGCAAACAGCCAGGAGTTGGAATGGGCGTGTAGTTGAAGTATTTGGTTATTCCTCGGGCGGGCACAACTTCACACATCTAACTGAAATCCTGGCAGCTCACTAAGCAGGCACAGTCACTGGGTTCTGAGTCTCTCAAGTGGGTGGCCCTGGTGCAGCAGTGAGTGACTTCCTTTCTCTTAATGGAGCATTCAGCCCTGCTCGATCAGTAGCAAGAACAACCTCAGATCTGCTGCCCCGCCTGACAGTGAGAGGACTTGGTGAGGTAAGAGTTATGGAACTACAGGTGCCTTGAATTCTTTACTCCTTTGTTTAGGGCCCCTGGGGGTTGGGCTCAGGACTAGATGGCCTGGAAAGGGGCTGGGGCTGGGGGCTGTCCACCCTGAGTCACAGTAGAGGAGGCTGTGGGCTAGGGCAGTAATGGGAGATCCGGTGTGCTGTTAGTATGGGTCTCCCATAGAGCAGGGCAGGTCCATAGATAGGTGTTGAGTCACCAGGAGTGCCAGCAGCACCTCCAGTTGAGGTCATTGTGTGACGATGACATGTATGATAGACGGGCACAGTGTTCACACAGTGGTCCTTTCCAGCAACAGAGAACATGGTCCACCATGGTGGGGACAGTGACTTGCAACAGGACCCTTCAACAAGGACACTGAGTCTATATGCAAAACCAGCTACAGGAGAATAACCAGGGACCCAGACAGACAGAGACCCAAAGCACAGAGCCAGAAGGTGACTGTCATGTAGCTCTAAGGCTCACGGTGGAGTGGGAAGGACACCATCCAACTTCAGGGCCACAGAGGGAGAGGAGGATGCATTGGCAGCTGGAAGCAGTGTTTAACCTGGCTTCTCAGAGAGGGGCAGCAGCATCCCAGGGGTGGCTTGGAAGGAGCTCCAAACCCATAGCATGGAGAGTCGGACTGGAGCTGAGCCCCAATCCCTTTTGGTAGAGGAGGTGAGAGAACTTTGAAGCGTGGGGTCCCTTTACTCCTCTTCCACTCCACGTTTCCTCCCCTCCCCCAGAGGTTCCTTCTCTTCCCACGGAGTCACCTGTGACCTATGAGCCCCAACCCATGTATGTCCCTTCTTACCAGTACCTCCCCCAGTATCTCACCCCCTCCTGCCCTCCTAGAAGCCTTCTCATCTTCCCAGGGGAATCTTTCCTTTTCTGGGAGTTCCTTTCTCTCTGACATTGGCTTTCTTCTCTGCCCCTCCCTGCAGGGGCTCTAACCCACTGTGTTGGGTGCCCAGTCTCAACTCAAGCCGGGCAGCTTGACTCCTTCCTTCAGGTGACCCTACTCCCTTCCAGCCGACCCCTCCTCCTGTACACCTTTCTTCCCTGGTTACCTGAGAGTAGGCCTCGAGATTCCTTTGCTTAACTTCCAGGAAGGGAGGGCATAGCCTGCTGGAGGGTCGTGGGTCAGGCAAACTGACTCTGGGGTGACAGAGAGCCCACCCACGCAAAACCTGTCGCTTCTTCCTCTCTTGCCGGCCTGCCACAGTGTCCTTCCTCCACCCACTCGCACATAGCCAGCCGACTCACCGTGGGGCTGCCTTCAATCAATCCTGCCAGCTTTCAGCCGCTGTCTGACCCCGAGCCCTGGAATGCCATGCCTCCTTCCCTGGGTCCCCAGCAACCCCTCTACCGGGTCTCCCACCCCCAGCCCCCAGTCCCCAGCCGGGGCCTACCTTCTGGGAACTGCCTCTGCACCTTCCTTCATCCAGCTTGTGGGCAGTACTAGGCCCCTCCCTCTGAACTGTAACTCAATCCCAGCTCCCGCCTTGCAGGACACACCCGGGTGCTCTGTGCAGCATGGACGGGCATTCAGAGTTAGTCAGTCAATAAATATTGACCAAGCCGTCTGGGGAGCCAGCCCCCTTCCAGTGGGCTGGTGGGCTACTTCTTCGGGACCAGTGGGCAGAGAAGGCAAGGGGTGGAGGTCTGAGCTGGGCTGAGGTGGGCCGTGGAATACACCGATTTCTCATCTGGGAGCTCAAACGGGCAACCGGCCCCCCAGGGGTTGGGCTTTTGGATCCAGGGGTTCAGACCACCATAGTGAGTCAAGGGATATGAAGGTTGTTAGGAGGCAAAGGAAATCCCCGGGGCTGCCTCCCAGAATTTCTGACCCCCACCTCCTATCTTGCGGGCTGGTTGCCCAGCACAGTTGTCCCCAGGGAGCCTGATACCCATCGTGGGAGAGGCCGGTGGAGTCTGCAGCAAGGAGATCCCTTCCACACTCTGGCTGCCCCTCTGTTACTCCTGATTGTGGGATGGGAGAACACTGGAAATAGAGCCTTCCAGAAATGCCTGGGACTGGGACACAACTTCCCTTTACCTTCTGCCTGTCGCATTGCAGGCCTCAGGCCCAGCCAGCATCAGCCAGCGCCGTCCCTTTCACACCACTAGAACTTGCCTGCCCACTGTCTGCAAGACCTCTCTCTGGAGTGGAATCTTCACTTAAAAAGTTCCATGGGTCAGGGCTGGACACTCCAGGAACTCCGGGCCAGCCTGTGCCCAGTGGTCAGTGTGTGTGTGTTTTGTTTAGCTTTGTTTTGGTCAGACAGTGTCACACTGTGTAGCCCATGCTGGCTTGAAACTCATAATCCTGCCTCAGCCTCCTGAGTGTTGGGATGGCAGATGATCATATGCAACAGACAGAATTATGGGTTAGCTGTGTGTGAAGAATACCTGTGCCATGAGGAACTTGGTTAGTCCTGTGTCTGGCTCATAGAAGTCATAGCATGTCATATCTCCTGAGAGAATGCTGGGATCCCTCTGTGCACTTGGTCACCTGTCCCCCATTTCCACCTCCCACCATGTCCTGCGTCTCCATCCTCTCCCTTTCCCTCTTTTCCCCTTTCCCAATCTGCTGGTCTCTGTTTCCACACTTCTGTGTGGCCAGTGGTGGCTGGTTCTAACAACAATTTCCCCTTCCTCTCTCTCCATCTGTCTCCTCTGGGGTCTCTAGAAGTCAGCATGCACAAAGCCCAGGCCTCAGCCCCTCTCCATTGTCTACTTTCTTGCAAGCTCCAGGCCCAAGGTTGAAAGACCCCCAGAGTCTCCCCTGCCCCCCCCCCCCCCCCATCTCCTGTTCCCACACCTAAACATGGCCTTCTCCATGGACTGGGTAGTCACATTGCTTCCTGTCTGCCTCCTGCTCGGGCAGCCTGCTTCAGCCAGTTGGTAGCATGAGTCACCCTCTGTCTTGGCCAGCTTGGTCCCACATCTTCCTTCTCACAGTCGACAGAGGGACTTAGATTATATTTTTGTTGTTGTTCCTGGATTTATTTAGTTATTACAGTGTGTGTGTGTGTGTGTGTGTGTGTGTGAGAGAGAGAGAGAGAGAGAGAGAGAGAGAGAGAGAGAGAGAGAGAGAGAGAGAGAGAAGGAGGGGGGGGTGGCTTGTGCTTCTGCACAAGTCACAGGGTGTGTAGAGTCTGGAGACCAGAGGGTCACTTGTGGGCAGGCTTCCTCCTTCTACTATATAGGTCCCCGTGGATTTTACTTGTTATGAACTCCTTCAACAGCTGAGGATGACCATGAACTCCTTACTAATTATCCTCCTCAAACACTGTGATCACAGTTTACTCCAATCCTGGTTTGTTTCCCTCCCTCCCTCCCTCCTTTCCTTCCTTCCTTCCTTCCTTCCTTCCTTCCTTCCTTTCTTCCTTCCCCATCCCTCCCTCTCTTCTTCCCTTCCTCCCTTCTTTCCCTCCCTCCCTCTCTCCCCTTCCATCCCTTTCTCCCTCCTTCTATCTCTCCCCTCCCATCTTCTTTCCCTCCTTCCATCTCTCTCTCCCTCCCTCCCTTCTTCCTTTCATTTTTTTTCTTTGAGACAAGGTCTTCATATGTAGCCCAGATTAGCTTCATACTTGTGGCAATCCTTCTGCTTCAGCTTCAGAATGCTATGATTACAGGAGTGTGCCAACCATGTCCCCCTTCAGGGCCCCTCCCATAGTTTTATAACTTATGGTAAAATACAGCCATGCCCTGATATCTGTAGGGAGACTAATTCTGGTCCCCCACGGATATCAGAATAGAAGGCTGCTTAAGCCTGTCATACAAGATGATGAGCTAGGGTTTGCAGACGGCTCCTTCAGCCTTGTCTATACTCTCAATCATATCTAGGCCACTTACTGAAAACAACGTAATACTGTACATGGTTGTCACACCCAGGGGACAGACAAGGAAAGCAGTCTAAACAAGTTGAGTAATCATAACTTTCCTTCCAGTGGTTTCATTGAAGTTAATCAAATCCACGGCTGTGGAACCTGCAGACACAGAAAGACAACCGAATACTTCCAATCTGTCATCCTCCTGGACCTCGAGGGTGTGGCCGTGGGCTGGGAAGGAGTTAGGCGGATGAGCAGGGGCTGAACATCATCAAAACACATTGCACACTTGTATGGAATCGTAAACTTCACACAGTACATTAAAACAATAAGCCGGGCAATGGTGTAGCACACCTTTAATCCTAGCACTCAGGATTCAGAGGTCGGTGGATTTCTGTGAGTTTGAGGCCAGCCTGCTCTATAAAGTGATTTCTAACACAATTGGGCTACATAGAGAAACCGGGTGGGGGGGACCCCAAACCAAACCAACCAACCAGCCAACCAACCAACCAACCAACCAAACAAACAAACAAACAAACAAACAAAAAATGCAAGTTCCAGATATCCTCTGTAGGCCAGGTATCCTTTGTAGACTTTGATGGCTTGGAGCTCACAGAAGCCACTTAAAAATCTTATTATTTTTTATTAATTAACTTTTTAAAAACACATACTAGGGATAGGCATGGAGGCACCTACCCATAATCACAGCACCACAGAGGTAGAGGCAGAAGGATTGCAAGGTCCAGGACGGTGTGGGCTACAGAGTGGGATCCTATCTCAGAAAACAAAACAAGAATATTTACCATCTCATAGTTTTTTGTTGTTTTGCTTTTTTGAGACAGAGTCTCAGTGTGTCACCAAGGCTGGCCTCCCACTCACAGAAATCTGACAACCTCTGCCTCCTGAGTGCTGGGATTAAAGGTGTGCATAACCCTACATTTTTAAGTGTACAGCTCTGTGGCATGGGGACACTGTCTGTCAGCAACATCCACACACATCTCCACCTCCCCAACATGCAAAGCAGAACTTGATGGGGCTGACAGGATGGCCCGCAGGCAGAACACTCACTGTACATGTGTGAGGACCCATGTAAGCCCAGTGTGGTGGCTCACACCTTAGCCCAGCACTGAGGCTGGGGCAGAGTGGGGGGTGGGAGGAGACAGGAACCTAAGGGCTCACTAGACACTCTAGGTGAGGTCTCGGTTCAGTGAAGGATACTGTCTCAAAAAGTACCCTGGAGACATGACTGAGAAAGGGCACCTACACCTGTGAATGTACCAACACCCCTGCACCGACTCCTGACAAACACACACACACACACATACACCACACACATGCACACATCACATACATATACACGTAGACACACAGTTACACAAACATACCCACACACATTTACACATTCACACATATACACAGACTCAACACATACACATCCAGACACACACACACATCCAGACACATGCACTCACTCATACAAACACACTCACATACTCACTCATACAAACACACAGACTCAACACACATACACCCAGACATACACACTCACACACACAATACACATACACCCAGACATGCACACTCACACACACAAGACACAGGCACACATACACATATTCACAGACACACACTCAAACCATACACACTTACACACAGACATACACACACTCACACATGCAGACACACACACTCATACAAACACACATACACACATACACTCAGACACACACATCACACACAGGCATAGATATTCAGACACACACTCAAATCAAATATATATATATATATATATATATATATATATATATATATATATATATACACACACACAAACACAGGCACAGGCACAGGCATACACACACACACACATACAGAATAAAACTAGAACTAAAACTCTACAAACCCTATATACTCATAAGCAACACTCCCCCACTGCCCCCTCCATCATCACTTTCTGTCCCTATTTGACCGGCTTGAGGGAGGCATCTCCCTCTGCCTCTCTGTCACCAAGTGGTGGTAGACCTATAGTGAGGCCCTGCTTCCTCCAGCTGCATATCTGGCCACGCCCCCAGCTGAGCACATGACCACACCCTTCATTTGCATAACTGACCACACCCCCATGGCTCATGATTTCTAACTGTGCGTCCTTTCCATAGCTTCAAGGCACCCAGCTCATTCTGCTCTGTTTCCTCATGCCACTTATCTTCCTGGTGTCCTTTCTCCAGGTCCTGCCTTCCCAGGGCTCATCTCTGTTCCTTCTGAATCTAGACCTTAGCTGAAATACCACTGCCCACGCAGAAGCAGCCTCTGCCCCAGTCATTTGCTACTTCTTGCTTCATCCCCTCAACTGGAAATTCTGTTGATTGGACCTTTCTTAAGGCTGAGTAAGCCAGTCCATAGCTGTGTTCCTCCATGACCTCCGCCTCAGTTCCTGCTCTGACTTCCCTCAGTAATGGAATGTGACCTAAAATGTAAGTTGAAATAAAACCTTTCTTCCTCAAGTGGGGAAAATGCCAGGCGTTGTGGCACGGGTCTTTAATCCCAGCATTTGGGAGACAGAGGCAAGCGTATCTCTGTGAATTCAAGGCCAGCCTGGTCTACAAAGTAAGTCCAGGACAGCTAGGGCTACACAGAGAAACCCTGTCTCAAAAAACTCAAAATTAAATAAATAAATAAGCGAGCTGACATTTTTTCCCAGTGGGTGACACCCCTCCAGCCCCCTAGTTTTGGAAGTATACTCCACCTAACACATTCCAGCCCCAGCATCTTAACGGTAGTCACAAGGCTTCCCCAAAAGTCCCTCTCCTCAAAAGTTTGTGTTTCTAGGACCCAGATGACAATGACACTGCCTGGGAAAAATCACCCCCACTTTGGGGGCGGAGCCTGCAGAGATGGCAGGCAGACTAGAACCTGACTCTTGGTGTCTGGCTTGGAGCATCCTTGCTGTAGCCATTACATATATGGCAGAGAGGAGACTGAGACCCAGGGTAGGCTCACAGATACTTCAATATTGAGGGTATAGGGCGTTCCCCACCCCCTCTCCTTTCCTAGAGCAAACAAGGTTCTGGTCCGTTCACTTGGCTTGGCCATCTTCCCTCACAGACATACACACTCTAATGCTTAGTCCTTAGCTCTTAGTTTGGAGTCCGACTGAGCTGGGCCTTCCTGGCTGGCACTGTCTGGTGAGTTCCTCATCCCGTTACTTCTGTGGCCCAGGCAGCCCTACAGCCCTAACTTGTGCGTTCCCAGAGATTTGGGGCTACTATGTTCTTGTCTACCTATCTCCTACATTTTCCCACGTTAATATTGACTTAGCTGAGGGAGTAGCCCCAAGCAGGCCCCATCCCACAAGTCTCTACTCCCATAGTCCCCCTCCCCACTTCCTCTTCCTCTCCCTCTCTCTAACTACCTGGTCTCTCCCAGGCTGGGTGTAATCTCTCCAGGAGTCCCCAGGGTGGGGGTGGGGGTGGGGGGAGTCATCTGACTCTGGTCCTGTTGACAATTTTGAGTGCTTGGAGATCGTGATCCTGTCCCTTCCACTCTGCCCCCTTGCTGTGGGCCAGCTGTAGGGTGCTGGGTCCCCACATCTAGCTCCAGGACAAGAGAGTAGAAGTGACTCAGTCCCCAAGGCAGGTAGCACCTGGGTGTCATGTCTTGTGGGTCTTACAGGAACTCTAAGTTACCCTGGACAGATGAATCACAGGCCCCTGCAATGCACACAGCCTCACCACTACTTTGCTCGGAGTGGTGTGAGGAATATGTTCGCCAGGACAGCAGCCTGGGGAAGAACACTGTCCCACCCTTGATGCAGTAGAGTGGACAGCTGGGTTCTGCTCCTGGCAGGTAACCTGGGCTTCCGTCCGCTTGACCTAGCAAAGGCTTACACAACTTACTTATTTTATCTGTATGTGCGAACGCCTGTTTATGTCTGTGCATCATGTATGTGCCTGGTCCTCACAGAGACCAGAAAAGGGCATTGGATTCCCCTGGGACTGTTACAGGTTGTGAGCCACATGATAAGGGGCCTGGAAGATAAGGGTCCTGCAAGAGCAAGTGTTCCTAATTCCTGAGCCATTGCTCCAGCCTCCCAACCAGCACAGTACTGCCATTGCTCCAGCCTTGCAGAGGACCCCAGTGCCCAAGAAGGGCACTTTCTGTGCCTTTATAGGGTCTTCTGTAGCAATGAACACATATGAAGTATTTTCCAAAGAACACTATATGTCAGCTCTCCAAAGCCTTGCTCACAGCAACTGTGCTTTGTGGGTACCAGGCCTGAAACAGTTCTCATGCTTTGTAGCTAGCCAGCAGCTCCCAGTCCTGGCTGTACCTCGTCATCTGGAGTGTTGGAAGGCTCCCATCCTGAGAGGTCTGAGTTGAAGCAGCCAGAGTGGCCTTGAGGAGTCTACCTTTCTCCATCTGCACATGTGTTGCCGTGTATGTGTACATTTGCGTGTGGGTACGTGTACATACGAGTTGGAGGTTAGAAAGCTGTCCTTAGGATGCTGCCCACCTCCCCTGGACAAGGTCTCTCTTGGCCTAGAGCTCACCAACTAGGTAGGCTAGGATGAATGGCCAACAAGCCCCAGGAACCCACCAGGCTGTGCTGCCCTGGTCTGGGATTGTGAGGGTGTGCCACCACACCTGGCATTTCTTATGTTCATATCTGGGGATCAAACTCAGGCACTCATTCTTGCTTTCGAAGCTTGTATCCTATGTGGGTGCTGGGGATTCAAACTCAGGGCCTCCTGACTCAGCAAGTGCTCTCATCCCCAGAGTTGTTACCCATCAAGATTTGGTACCTTTAAGAGCCTCCAGATGAGCCGGGCAGTGGTGGCGCACGCCTTTAATCCCAGCACTTGTGAGGCAGAGGCAGGCAGATTTCTGAGTTCAAGGCCAGCCTGGTCTACAGAGTGAGTTTCAGGACAGCCAGGGCTACACAGAGAAACCCTGTCTCGAAAAACCAAACCAAACGAAACCAAACGAAACCAAACGAAACCAAACCAAACCCACCTCCCCCCCAAGAACCAACCAACAAACAAATACCCAAAACAACAACAACAACAACAACAACAACAAATCCCAAAAGGAAATGGGTCTCTAGGTGGTGTGTGGAGTGGGGAGGCTGTGCTGAGGGATACACTCACCCCCAGTTATTCTCAGTGTAGCTACTGGGGGTTTGGCTGGAAAGGTTGGGGGTGGGAGGCATGCTTGCCTCATAGCCTGAGCATCCAGTCAGTTCTGGGGGTTGGACTGGTGTGCTCTTAGAGGCTCTGGGCTTTGAGCATCCTGTTGACTTGTAGTAAAAGGGAAGCAATATGCAAGCATGTATGGATACTCCGGGGAACCCCGCCAACAGCCATAGGCACTTCATGTCCATTCGCTCATGCCAGCTAGCTCACTACTGTTCCCAGGCTGTCCCTCCCTACCCTCCAGTTCTTTTGTCATGCAACAGACATACCACAAATAGAGGACATCTCAGTGAGCCCAAGTAACAGTTGAGTGTCCTCTGTTACTCTCCTTCTCACCTGCCTGGGTCATCACTAGGCACTGACCATGCACCCCGCCCCCCAGGGTTGCCACAAACCTGTGTGTATACAGAAATGCAAAGTATCACAAGGTTGGGCTGAGGGCAGAGGTGAGAGAAGGGACTGGGGAGCAATGGGGAAGCAAAGACAGAACGGGGCGGGGGCAGTCAGAACCAGGTTATGTCAGAGTGATGCTTTTCTGTGTGGGCTGCAGCTCTTTTATGAAGGGCAGGTACCTAGGACACACCACAGACTAGTCATGGAAGGTTAGAGCTCATCTCTGAGGAAATATATCTAGTGTACCCTGGGTTGGTGAGGCTGGAAATATAATGTCTGTCAGTATCCTAAGAGGACTGGTACCAGGACAAAGCCCATGTGGTAGCCTGCTGGTAGGGCTAGAGTAGTTATGGATGGATGGAGCCATAACACTTGCCTGGGGAAAGAGGACCAGAGGGTTGAGCAGTGGCCACTTTGCAAGTTACCATCAATTTGGGTTGAGTGATTTTCTAGCTTTCCCAGGAGCCAAGGACTCTGGCATGGGGTCCCTCAGCTCTGTTCACTTTACTCTGTAAAAGTGGGACCATTGGGGCCCAAGATGTCAACAGGAGGGTATGCGGGGGGGGGGGGGGAGCCAGGGAGGAGAGGCCAAACCTCCGGAGAAGCAGGTCAACCACGAGACAGTGCAGTTTGACGAGTTTATTTTTGGCAGGAGGGAAATCACTGATTGACAATACTTGCCCCGAGCATTGTGCACATCCCAACATGTAGTATTTCCCAAGTGGCACTGGAACGGCACATTCAAACATCCAGCAGAAAACTGTAACTCCCCAGGCACCAAGATCACCACTGCTGGGGGGTACCTATCCTCAGGGCAACTCCAGGGATAGACATGGTCAGATTTACAGTAAAATAGGATCAGAGGCAGCCAGCAAGTTTGCGCAGGGACCGTGAGCACGGTAGGCCATCCGCTCTTCTCAGACCCTGGCATGCCAGCTGTCCAGCACAGCACCATTAGAAGCAGAGGCACAAACGTCACGAGTGTTTGACCAATAGGGCTGTGTGTTTCTGGATTTTATTAGAAAGCCATCTTTGAAATACAGGGTTATAAAATGCTGCCAGGCTCTACACACTTACAGGTTTCATTTTCGTACCCCTAACTTCAAATGCTGTGACTGTGATGAGTTAGTGTCATGTGGATGTCCTCATGCCCCCAAAGCCACCTCACAACATTGCACCGTGTCAGAGGAATCGCCACCCACTGCCATCGGTGACAGGTGGTGTGATTAAGATAGAAATGTATTGTTTACAAACAGCTAGTGCAGGAGACCAACATGGGGGATTCCAGAACAAATGGAAGACAAGAACATTAACATCATCAGGGGTCAGGGGTGCCCAGGAAGCTCCCCCACTTGAGGTCAAGCAAAAGGTATAGGCTGGAGTCCACCAATCCAAGCCACTCTGTCCCAGACCTTCGAATCAAAAGCACTTGTCTAAGAGAGGGGTCCTAACCTGGAGCTGAGAGGACCATGGGACTTGGGAGGTCAGATGTTTCTTTTGGCTAAGGAGATGGAGTGTTTTGGTAACGTGGGAAGGATATGGCACAGAGAAGTGGCTGATATGTTTTCAAGCCCACATTTTAATAAACTTATAATTAAAAGCAATACCCGTATTTACCTTAAGAAAATAAACCTCAAACATTCGTCTCCTTTCTTGGCCTTGTTAGACTTCTATTGCTTCATTTACACGTAACTGATTAAAAATATAGCTATTTTTCAATTATGTACATAAAGCAGATTTTTTTTAAAAAAAAAAAAAAAGGAAAGAAAAATTGGCATTTTTTTTTTTTTTTTTTTTTTTTTTTTGGAGCTTGGTCAGATAAGGTGCAGATTTCAGAACCCTCAGAAGCTCTGCCACCCACCTAAGACATTCCACGTTTGTGGAGGCAAGAATGGGACTCCCCACCTGGAAGCTCTACCCAGAGTGCATGGGTACACACAGCCCCGGGTCGGTAAGGCCAAGGGTTGGCCTCGAACCTGTCTGAAGTAGAACACTATTTCTAGGCTCGCTTCCCCTGAAATATTCTGGAAGTTCAGTCCATTCTGCCCCCTTTTCAAATAAGGCCCCATGACACCGACACAAAGAGGCACAGGCAAAGATCTGAGGTTCTATCCGGGCCTCGTTCTGTGTGGAAGTCAGCACACGGCAGACTCTGAAACACCCAAGACACTTAAGGCAGCGGGATCGGTTAATGACTGGTTTTCCATGAGGGTTTACGGCGTGTGCGGATCTGCTATGTAACTGTCATTACCTGTGGAAATGCTTAGCAAAGGGGCAGTTTCTCTTTTAATTGGCACGGGGCTTGCTGGGTTTGGAACACTCAGTCAGGTGATCTGAATGACCCTGATACATATTTCTGTTCTGATTGCACAGTGGTTTTCCAGACCAAGCACTGTGGGAAGACAGGCCTAGTAGCTGGCTTCATTATTTTGTGAATGAAAGAAAAAAAAAAATTTTTTTTTTTTTTAAGTTTGACCCCTGACTTTAAATCTTGTCAATGCCAGCGACTCCCAGCAGAATTCTGGCTGAGGCCTGACCCACAGGGGACTAAGGCATCAGTGCCCACACAGAGGGCTCTCTTCGTTCTTCAGAAGAGTGACGGAACATGGCACTATTAAACACGAAACTGGGAAACAGCTGGGAAGAGACCCCCAGGCTCCAGGGAGAAGCCCTTCTCCCTGGTTTGGAGCGATGAGTATTCCATCTAGGCAGGCTTCTCCAACCCTTGGCTCGAAGAGGCTGTGCTTCCAAAGAGGCTGAGAGGTGGACTTGAGCCACATCAGCGTGGCGGCTGGATGAGGCCACAGGTTCTCATGGGAGACAGGAGGGCGAGTTCCATCTTAGGCTCTGATGTAGACTGCAGGGTAAAGCGGATGCCGCACCTGAGTGGTGCTTTGGCCCTTCAGGGTTTTTGTTTGTTTGTTTTAAAACCTTTGTGCCCTTCAGCATTCTTGGAGGTGTCCGGGACCAAAGAAGGGTGCCGTGCTTGATGGGGTGGGACACCTGTCTGTGACCCTGTCTGAGTCTGCAGCTGAGCGGTGAGTGTCTTCTAAGCATAGGCACAGTGGTTAAGGAACAACAGTGTAACAGCCGCCGGTCAGTTCCGTTTGGTGGCAGGAGCGTAGTAGCAGCAGAGTCCGAACAGCTAGCTCCACATGTACCCAGCTTCTGAAAGGAAGGACTTAACGACCCAAGGGCTTCAGGATTTTCTGTAACTGTTCTCCTCAAACCAATGACAACAGAATAACGAGGGACAGACGTGTGGAGTCGTGGGAAAGCACACGTGATGACACGATGTCAGTCACTTCCCAAGGGCAAAAATGCAACCTCAAGACACATTTTTAACAACCTCAGAAACCATCATAAAAGGAACCAGCTGTTTCATAAAGCATCAGGCCATGGGCAGGTAGGTACATTCCAGACTGGTCAGAAACAAGAAAACTCCTGTCCGAGGGGGCCAGACCCCATGCATGCCACGACTGACAGTCACACTTGTTGGGAGGCAGGCTCTTGTGACCCACTGTTCTCTCCCTAACCACATTCTCACCCCACCACACACAGGCTACCAGGTTCTACAAAATTGTCCTGTTTGTCTCCTCAGAGTAAGTATCTAAGACCGTAAAAGACTAAAAGATGTTTGGAAATAGGCTGTATAAAAAAAATTAACTTTCAGCTTAAAATAACATTCAAAAAGGCACTTCATCCTGTAGGAAAGAGATTCTGAGGCTCCAAATTGGGACCAAGAAGACAGGTTTGTCTGCTCAGAAGGGAAGGTCAGCTAAAAGGAAGTCGAGGGATATCAAAGTTTTTGTTTTTTCTTTCTTTCTTTCTTTTCTTTTCTTTCTTTTTTTTTTTTTTTTTGTTTTTTTTCTTTTTGGTATGTTTTAAGAAAATCGAATCTGGTAAAATGGATGTCCGTTTACGAAATCTATTAAAAGAGTTGTTTTTCTTTTCCTTTAAAATAGTTGTTTCTGTTCTTTTAAAAAAAAAAAAAAGGATAAAACAAAACAGGTAGGCATGGTGACATTCACCCTGTGGCCCAGAGCATGAAGTCTTCCCAAGCTACACTCGGGGAGCCGAGGCCAGGTGGGTCCCCTGAGCCAGGGGTTCCGGAGTGCACAGGCATAGATGGGCCAGGGCCAGGGCTACCTGCTACACAGTCTGTGCAGCGTACTGTAGACGTCGTCTTCCCTGCTTAGGCCCTCGAAGAATGGGATGAGGTCCAACAGTTCTGTGTCTGTCATGTCGTCAAACCAGGACTGCACAGGCACCTGCAAGACAGTGCATGAGGAGGTAGTGGGACGGACTCACAGGGATATCGGTACAGTCACCTGCCTGTAACCACAGTCCAGAGTTAGTGCTAGAGCCGACACAGGCAGGAGACCCTTGGTGAGGCAGAGGATCACCATTGTGTGTGTTTGCCCCCTTTAGCTTTCTTTTTTTTTTTCAATATATTTATTTATACACACACACATACACACACACATGAATACACTGTTGCTGTCTTCAGACACACCAGAAGAGAGCATCAGATCCCATTATAGATGGTTGTGAGGCACCATGTGGTTGCTGGGAATCGAACTCAGGACCTCAGGAAGAGCAGTCAGTGCTCTTAACCACTGAGCCACCTCT
This sequence comes from Arvicanthis niloticus, assembly GCF_011762505.2. NCBI lineage: Eukaryota > Metazoa > Chordata > Mammalia > Rodentia > Muridae > Arvicanthis > Arvicanthis niloticus. The sequence goes on along the minus strand of NC_047678.1, from coordinate 39,323,862 downwards.
CCAGCCCCCCCCCCCTTTAGCTTTCTGACTGCAGAAAAGATGGCCACTCACTCCCTTTTTTTTCCAAAGCTTTTTTTATTGCCCTCAATTGTCCCACTGCCCGTCAGAGCCTCGAATTAACGCCTCTCCAAGGTTGCCTGCCAACCACCAACCACAGGACCCACCAGGTACACTGGGCTTCTACCTAAGGCTACTGTTCTAAGCTGTGTGTGAAGAGGAGAAAATCCTGCCCAGGCTTAGCAGTAACTGGATAAACACGAAGATGTCACGGTTTCCCTTTAGCTTTAGGTAGAGGAGGGAGGGGCGGTAGTGGAGAGCAGCCAGGAGGTCAGAGAGTCAAAAAGAAGCATTAGGAAATACGAAGGAACCCATGTGCCTCTCTACTTCCAGTCCTCGGGATTGAACCCTGGGCCTTGCTAGGTAACTGCTCTGTCAACTGAGCCACATCAATGGCCTCACCTATGACATATTTTTGTTAGAAAAGAAAAAAGAAAGAGGTCTCTGGACCTTTAGCTAGAGAGATGGCTCAACCACTAAGACATGTTGCTCTTTCAAAGGACCTGAGGTCAGTTCCCGGTTCCCAACACCTACATGAAGTGACTCTTGATTCCCTGTAACTCCAGCTACGGGGGATCTATCACACTCTTCTGGCCTCTCTGAGTACTGCATGTGTGCCCACGCACACATTCATACATGAGTAAGTAAAAACAAAATAAAGTCTCTAAAAATTAAAAAGAGGAGGCAGAGCCGTGGTTTGGTGGCTGAGAGCACATGTACTCCTCTTGCAGAGGACCTGAGTTCAATTCCCAGTGCCCACGTCAGGCAGCTCACAGCCACCTGACTCCAGCTCCAGGGGCTCTGATGCCCTCTTTAGGCCTCCACAGGTACTGCATTCATGTGCATATTCTCTTTTACAAACATAAATAGGTAGTTAAAAATAAAACCACAAGGGCTGGAGAGATGGCTCAATGGTTAAGAGCACTGACTACTCTTCCAGAGGTTCTGAGTTCTAGCAACCACATGGTGGCTCACAACCATCTGTAATGAGATACAATGCCCTCTTCTGGTGTGTCTGAAGACAGCTGCAATGTACTCATTAAATAAATACACAATATAATTCAATAAACAATTAAAAAATAAAGCCATAAAAAAGAAAAAATTTTAAACACAAGCCTGAGTCTCACATAGTAGATAGGAAGTCTAGCTGGTTGCCGGAAGGAGGTAGTGGGGCTAGAAAAACACTCATCACTAAATCCTAACGACTACACAAAACCAGAATGTGGAAAATCCCCCCTAAGACAAATTCGTAAACTTCCAACAAATAAATGATAGAGAAGAAAAGTGAAGAGAGAAGAAAGGTTAAGATCAAAGAAAACCAGATATGTTAATTGAAGCAGCACACAGACCTTTAGACCCTGACTCATGGGGACAAGATGCACAGTGTGTCCATCCAGTACACGATGTCAGACACGGCTGTGCTGTGTGGGAAGGGCACAGAGCCAGTAGGACACATATTCCTTATTGATCAGAGGCAACTGCCGGGTGTATAACGTGGGATTTGATTGACTTGATAACATGAACCTATTTACTTATTTAAAGGATCTCACTACATAGCCCAGGCTGGCCTTGAACTCAGAGAGCTCATCTGCCTGAGAGCTGGGAATAAAGGCTTGTGCCACCACACCCGACTATGTAAACATAGCTGTAATGCAGTTTGACTTTAGTTTTATCATTTAACTGAGTTTAGTTTCTCCCCCCCTTACTATAATGGGAGCTATAGAATCCTCCTTTAAAAGGAGGTGTTTTCATTGCAGGCTTGAGTGAGCCTGAGAAGCATGTGTGTTTCTTAGGACAGGATCTGGCTTGGTGTGGTGACCCTGGCTGACCTCTTCTTCCTGGAAGTGGCCAGTAAGTAGCAGAGAGCACCACCCTCCTGCTCTGTGAGCCATGCCACCCTGGTGAGGAGGCACCATGGACAGCTATGTTCCAGGAAGCTGTATGTGTGGGAGCCTTCCTGCCTGGGCTTCTACGGCACCACTCTGAGGTGGCAGAGCTGAGGGTTCGATAGCAAGCCATTTCTGAATTGCTTTATTCATTCTTGTGGGAAGATACACTTCTGTTGAGGGGTTACCCCTGAGTCTGAGAGGTCATAAGGGTCTAGGCAGCTTCAGGAGTTTGATGACTGACTGACAGAACCTACTCCATAACAATACTCGGCTAGCAAAAAGAGAGGGTGTTGTACTGAGCTGAGTAGAGGCGTCATGCCAGGCTTGAGCACAGGTCTAAGCACTGAGACCTCCAATACTCCCAGGGGAGCAGCGTCCCTGTCATCTCACTTGTGGATGAGGAGGAGGGAGGTTAAATAGTCATGTTGTCACTAAGTGGCTGAATCAAGATCTTAAAAAAAAAAAAAAAAAAAAAAAGCCAAGCCCAGAGTGTGCCATGAGCCATATTTCAGAACTGGCAGTTAGGCTGCAGCCCAGACAGAGCCTCCAGCTCCTTCCCTGGCATGACTTACTGCGTTCTCAGGGTGGAAGATGTAGGAGGCAGGAGAATTGTCCACGATGATCACTTTACTCAGCTCCCGTCCCAGGCGACTGAGGTCCTTCACATAGTTCCCACGATGGAAAACACAGGATTCTCTGAAGAGTCGGGCCCGGAACACACCCCACCGGTCCAGGAGATCAGCTACAGGGTCTGCATACTGGAAAGACAGAGTCGTGGTGAAGGCGAGGCTCCAGGAGGGGCCTGAGACTGTGACCCTTGACACCAGGACCTGTATTCTTTTTTGGTGTGTGGTGGTGTTTAAGTTGTGTTCTCGCTCAGCAGTCCTGGAGGGATCCCTCCTGTGCCACAGTCTCCTGTGTGCTGAGATGACAGGCTGTGATGAGTCACCACATCAGGCTCGGACTTTTTGTTTTGGTGTATTTTATTAGATTTGGAAAGGAAAAAAAGCCCCAGGTCTGGCAAGCTGTAAATTTTGGCAGCTGCCCAGAGGAGGCTAGAGAAAAGAAGTAAAAGAAAAAAAAAAAAAAAAAAGCCATGGAGGCAGAGGAGCTTGAGAGAGAGGGAAGGAGGGAACCTGAAGAAGGAGGGAAGCAGGCTCATTTGAGAATTCAGAAAAGCAGTTACAAACCTGCAGAGCCTTGTAAGAAATGGCCTAGGATTCCTCCTTGTTTTGGAGCACGTCTGTGTGTGTGTGTGTCTGTCTGTGCACATGAACAAGTGTGTGTGTTGTGTGTGTGTGTGCCTGTGAGTGCCTGTGTGTGTGTGCCTGTGTGTGTGCTTGTGTGCATGAACACATGTGTGTGTGTGCCTGTGTGTGTGTTCATGGACACTGTGTGTGTCTCTACGCATGTGTGTGGAAGTCAGAGGTCAGTGTTTGATGTCTTTCTCTATTGTTCTCAGCCTTATTTTTTGAGACAGGGTCTCTCCTTGCACCTGAAGCTCATGATTCAGCTAGATTGGCTGTCCAACGAGCCCCAGGGATCCGCTTGTCTCTGCCTCCCCAGTGCTGGACCGACAGGGACACACTGGCTTTCTGACTGGCTGCTGATGCTTGGCAATATTTTACCAACTAAGCCTTCTTCCCAGACTTACTGCCAGGCCTGCATGGCAGGTGCCTTGAGCCGCTGACCCATCTTGCCAGCCTCTTGGTCCACTTTTTTAAAAGGCCCTGAAGTAACTGGAAGCCTTTTAGGATTGTGGTATTTCCCTTTCCCTCTGTTAGAAAGCACCACATTCTTACGGTTCTCTCCCATAGAAACCATCTGAAGTTCCTGTCAGTTTGATCTCCAAAAATACCTTGACTCCCACCTTTATTCCTTCAGTTCTCATGCATCTTCCTGGACCTGGCCTCCTGATTTGGGGCTCTTCTTTCCTGCTGGGCCTCCCCTTCCAGAAGATTTACCTCACAGCTGTCAGAAGAGCCACTGGAGGACACATGACACCCTATATCCCTGCTTAAAACTCCCACTGCTTGCCTACTGTCTTTGGAGTAAACAGGCAAACACATCCCATCCATCACCGCCTTGCCCTGCAGGCTTCTCTTGAGACTTGGACTCAGCATCCAGGCCAAAGTGAGACACACAGCCAGGAACACCCAGGGCCGGCAATCCTTTCAGGGAGGGTGTGGACACCTGAGGCTAAGTCAGGAAGGCCACAGTAGGATGCACTGTGGCTGGGTCCCTGGGAAAATCCTTCCGGCTCTAAGGAATCCCAAGGGAAGCAGCTGCATCTCTCGCTGACCAAGGAGCTTAGAGCACTCTCTGAGTGAAGGGACTAAGGGCATGTTTGCAGTTGACAGAGAGTTAACTTGGATGGAAAAAGATGGTTCCTTTTCTCCTCTGCGACCGACAGTGTGGCAATCAGCCTTTCATTTTTTTTTTTTTTATATTTTTAAAAAGATAGATTTAAAAAAAATTACGTGTATGGGTACTTTGCTTGCATGTATGCATGTATGTATGAATGTATGCATGTATGTATGGGCATCATGTGTGTACAGTGTCCTCAGAGGTCAGGCAAGGGCACTGGGATTCCCTAGAACTGGAGTTACAGACAGTTGTGAGCTGCCATGTGGGTGCCTGGAATTGAACCTGGATCCTCTGCAAAAGTAGCCAGTGTAGGGCCATCTCTCCAGTCCCGGTGTCCATCTTGTAGGGAACCGTCTAGGGGCTCCAGGCCTACAGACTGGGATGAAGACTACAGGCACTGGCTCATCCTTTCTCCTTGGTGCCCTACCATGCATGAGGGGCAAATGAACCAAAGGGTGCGTGACAAACCAGCAGACACCACGGCAGTCAGGGAGTTGGTGCGACATCCCTGCAGGCCCGAGCAGGAAGCAGAGAGGCAGTGTCCAAAAGCTGCTGGCTGAGCGCTGAGCTAAATTCATCATTCAGAGCTGGGACGCTGACTATCAGTCCAACCTGACCATTGGGGCTGAAAAGGCTGAGGCCGCACTGGGAACTGGGTTTGGCTCTGCAGGCAAGTTGGGTTAGAGAAACAGATGGTGGGGCAGGTGGGAACAGCTCAGGAAGAGCAGCCCAGACAAGGATGTTTAAGTGAACACTGGGGACCCTGCCAGTGTTCTGCTAAGGAAAAAAACAAGCCTCGGTCCAGCGCACTGGTGCAATCTTCCCGCTTGCTTATCTGGCTGGTTATTACTGCAGGTTCCTCAGCGTCCCAGAGCAGCGTCACAAGCACCACTGAAGCCGCTCTTTCAATTAGTCTGGATACCACTGGGGAAGACTATGTTTTCCTCGAGGCCGTGTTCTGTTTTTTTTTTTTTTGTACACGAGAACAAAACCCAGGCTCAGGATCTCTCGTTAGCAGCTCCCGTTGAGGCCAGCTGACGGTGCTGGTGGAGCTAAAAAGGTGGCTTTTGCCTCGGTCAGCAGAGTACAGGCCTAGCCAGGAATGCCCTAGCCAGCAGAGTGGTGTTGAGGACCTGGAGTCGAAGGTCCAACACACAGATGAGGATGGGTGCCGTCCCAGGCAAGCCATGGGGGAGGGAGCTCCTGGTGGCTCCCAGTGTTCTGCACACAGAGCGTTAACCTGCACAGCACAGAACCCATCTCTGGGGCCACTCAGAGTTTCCGAGGTACCCATGAAGACACACGTGGTGCCTCCAAGTGGATTGCGTGACTCTGCGAGAATCATGGAGGGCAGAGAAAGGACCTGGGAGGGTGAGCTAGAGTCTACTCTGCCTGCTTTCAACACACCATGGCACCTATGAAGCCTATCTGGATGATATCGATACTTACGATGGTAAATACTGAACATCAGGTGTGTTTACCCTGTGACAGTGTCCACGGCAGGGCCCAGAAGACAGTGAGGGCCCAATGAATGTCTGCTTGAAGGGAGTCTGGGACTGTGCTGAGCCATTCGCTCACATGGGCCATTTCACTTAATGAGCTCTTTCAGGCAGATGGAATTAGCCCCAATTAGACAAGAGGAAACCAACATGCCAGAAGTAAAGGAATTTACCTGAAACCATTCAGCTCTTAAGGCGGTCAGAACTCCCATCATTCCTTGCCTGTCAGAGACACTTGACACCTGTTTCTTAACTTGTTCCTCCCTGGAACCTGTGGCCACCAAACCCAGGGACACAGGGACTCTAACATCTGGCTGCCTCTCAATGGTGAGAGAACCCCCCCATCCCTCTCCAGTCACAATGGACAGGTCGTGTGGCTTTGTCTGTGGATAACTGGTTTCAGGTGGCTGCATAAAGCAACTTCGTGAAGCATTTGTTCCAAATGCGCCCTGTCACCATGGTAACCAGAAGCCTCTCAGCCTAGCAGTGTGCACATGGTCTGCATCCATCCCATCTGGGGTGGGAACCTGTCACCGTAAAAATAGCTCCCTCCACCTTAACAAAGGGCTCTTGGCAGCTTGGGGGTGGTGGTGGTGGGGGATGGAGGGCGGAGAGGTTGGGATGAAGGCTGGGAGTCTGCAGCAGGGAGCAGGACGCAGGACGCAGGACACACCTTGGCCAAGCTGGCAGTAAAGAGTACACACTCAAAGAGCTGTCCCATCCTCTGGAGGAACTCATCCACGTGCGGTCGCTTCAGTACATACACCTGCAGTGGGAGGAGACAAGAGCTGTCAGTCATAGCAGCCAGAGACAGCCTAGGCCTTGGAAGAGCCGCAAAGGGGGCCCTCCTCCTATGCACGGCCAGGCCTATGCACGATTTGCTGAGGCTTGCACACCAGGTTCCGCATCTCAATGTAGACAACCCTCACAGAGAGAAAGGGAAGCTGACCATGTCGTCAAGGGTCTTGAGGATCTTCTGAGCCAGTAAGTGGAGCACGGCTATGCCATGTCCAGGCGAAGTCACTCATGTGCTATCCTTGACACTTGGCTGAGTCAGACCCTATGTGGAGACAGGCCATAGCCTAAGTGCTGTCTTCTGGAAGTCTAGGACTAGCTGTGGCCTTCGACTCTGAATGTCCCCACCCCTTAGGGTTAATGCACTTGAAAACTTTCCAGTGGGCACCATGGAGGTCAGTCTGCTTGTGTAGGGATACAGAAAGCACTTCACAGTGGCAAGGAGCTGTTTCCCCACAGTTGGGCTCTGTGTATCCTTCTGGTCAGGCCAGGCAGGCCTGCAAGGCAGCTGGCTTCACCTAGCACACAGGCTGCAGTCTCTGGAGGCTAAAGGAATTTGAGGGAACTGGAAGAGAGAAAGAAAAGCCAGGGAGAGGAAGTAGGCAGAGGGAGGGACCAATTAAAACTTGAATAAATTCCACTGGAAGTTAGCTACATTTTTAAAATGAAACATAATTACCAGGCCACAGCGCCGTGCTCAGTACAGCTACAAGGCTGAATTGGAGCCTCATCCTCTGGAGAGACTCCTGTGGTGGGGCTTGCCCGGCTCACTCAGTCTTGAGCACACACTGACAGGAATTAGTGAACACAAGAAATCTCAGGGGGTTACTCATTCAAGATAATTCTCCTTTGCAGAGGGTGTCTCAGGAAGCAACATCTGGCCTTGACCTTCAATGAGGAGGGGTTTACACACTAAGAGAGAGAGCTGAGCCTCCAGTGTGAGCAAAGTCTGAACGTGAGGCCCGGAGGCTTGACCACACTTGTGCGGTGTTGGGCCAAAGCCCGTGTGCCCAGCCAACCACGGGCAGTGAGAAGAGCCTGGGAGGCTGCGCAGGGAGGAAGCAGTTAAGGGAAAGAGTTAAGGTGGCAGTAAGCCATAGGGCCTCTAAGGGCAGACAGAGAGTAGGGGAGGGGGGCTGAGGAAGGGGAGACAAGACACAAGACCCTACCACATGCAAGGAAAACACACCGCAGCACAAAAGTCCCAGATTGGAAACACTGGTTTGCAGGATGCCAGACAAAGGTGCTTCTTAGGCTAAGGCTTGGGAGAAAGGGGCTGGCTAGCTGAGGGAGTGGGTTGGGGGCCTGGCTCTGCGGTTAAGGGTGAAGAGGACCCTGCTGAGCTGGGATGCTGGGCTAGGCTGAGGGCGGGGCTGTGTAGTTGCAGCAGCTGCAGGGCCTGCTTTGCTCACAACACTCCTTGTTGCTGGTGCCAGTGACTGGGTGTGGCCCTCCGGTCCCATGTCCCTGGGAGGACTGCTTGGCCGGCAAGCTTGGCTACATGCAAAGGGTTGGAGATTGACGGGGGAACTCTGATGTTGCCGCCTTTAGCAGAAAGGAGGGTCCTGGGCCCGGATGCCGGCGTCCAGGCCCGCGTCCCCGTGCAAGTAACCAAGAATAGGCCCCTTGGGACCTGCACAGCCTATCCTGGATTACTTGAACGAGGCCACGGCCTTCGCCAGGGCCTTGGTCCTCCAGCTTTTGTGCCTTCTGTCTGAAATTTCTGATCTCAGCCCTGATGCCCTGGGGGTGGGTCCTGCACGCTGGACATGCTTGTGGTCACATGGTGTGAGGGATTATTTTCTCTCCATGTCACTTGGGCAGCCCTCCTGTGCCTCATCTCAAGGACTCTTCGACCCTAGACACAGCAACCAGTGCAGAAGTCCTAACTGCTTGGGGGGTGGGGTGGGATGAGAGGGTTAACTCAGTGGGTGCTTTGTGAATGATTAGTGCCCCAGGTGCCTGCAGTTTTAACTTTACGATGGCTTTTAAAATCATGAAGTGTGGAGCCACCACCTTCCCAGGTCCTGCGTCCTGCAGAGAGCTAGCTGAGGGTAAGGGGAAGTGGGGGAACCAAGTCTAAGGAAAAAGCCCTGGTTTAGGAGTCAGGAATTCTTATTCTGATACTTCTCATATATAATCTTGAGGCAACCCATTCCCTAACTAAGTCTCAGTTTTCCCGTCTGGGCAATGGGGTGGCTAGAACAGCTGGTTTCACGGGCCTGGATTGGTCTAAACTGCATTCAAGAGTTAAGGAGCCTTACTGGCACCATTAATAACACCCTGTGTGGCTTGGGAACCAGGAAATGTCCCTTCCTGGGGTATGAGGCCAGATACTCTCCCCTTAAGGCCCAGAGTGTGACAGGGGAGATGGTCTGTGCCATCACTCCTAAGGGACATCTGGCAAAGCTACGTCTACCTCAGCTTCCAAGGCGAGGTTTTCCTTTTTTCTTTTTTTCTTTTTTTGTTTTTTGTCTTCTGTTTTTTTTCGAGACAGGGTTTCTCTGTGTAGCCCTGGCTGTCCTGGAACTCACTCTGTAGACCAGGCTGGCCTCGAACTCAGAAATCCGCCTGCCTCTGCCTCCCAAATGCTGGGATTAAAGGCGTGTGTCACCACCGCCCGGCAAGGTGAGTTTTTCTATCACGCTTCTAACGTATTCACAAATGAAGCCATCTCCAGAAGAGCTTGCCGACGACAAAGAAAACAAAAAAGAAAAGCAAAAAAAACCAGAAGAAGATTCACGCCAGCTGACGATGACAGGGCCATGCACAGCAACCCGCTGGTCTTCATGCACCCTTCCCCCTTGGCCCTGGGTTGAGTATTTGCTACAAAAGACACTGGAGAAAACGACACGGGCCAAGAAGCTCACATGGGAGCGGCTGGCATCAGAGTGGACATCTTTTCCCAAGAATGCCCCATAAGTGGGCGACTGGTGGCATTTTCCTGTTGCTAGGAGAAGCCGAAAGCAATTGCATGATGAAGTTTTCCAGATGTCAAGCCCGTCCAGCTGTAGGGATGACTGGGGGGCGGGTAGTACAGAGGCTCCTGAAAGTCGAAATCAAATCAAAGAACAACCACACCTAACATTTATGAACCGGAGAGGGTCCTCGGAACCTGCTCAAAAGCAAACTGTGTGTGAGTCAGAGAGTCACTCACGGTACTTTTTATTTAGTTTTTGAGACAGGGTTTCTCTGTGTAGCCCTGCCTGTCCAGGAACTCGCTTTGTAGACCAGGGTGTCCTCAGACTCAGAGATCCGCCTGCCTCTGCCTCCGTGCCTGGCTTACTATATTTGTTATACAGAGTTTGTTTCCTGTGGTTGGAAGAAAATTACCACCGAAGTGAGAATTTAGAAATGATGTTCACAGGGAGCATGGTTACAGGAGAATGCTCACTGGAACTGCAGGTGAGCTCCGATTTCTTACCTGGTGTATGGTTCCGTCGATTTCAACCGGAACAATGAAGTCAGCGTTACTAATGGGCTAGAAAGAAAAGAAGCCGCGATTAATACACATGAAAGGAAAGAGAAAACTGGAAATTGTAGCAAGGAAAAAGCTTGCCTGGACCAATGAATGTTTTTGATAATTGCCGGAAATAGTTCACAGGGATGCTGGCACAGGTCTTGGGTCCTTGAAATAAACACGCAGGAAGGCGTATTTCTTTCTGTCCTGAGTGTCCTGGAGTTTCAGCATCTAGTCCAATCTCTTGGTCACCTGCCTGCCTTAACCACAAAGGGTGGCATCGTCTGGCAAGAGAATGGGACTACTCAGACTCCAGCCTGGAGCCCAGACAGGATGAGGGGAACCACTGATGGCCACCAGGGGGCAGAGAGGAAAGCCTGCTGGCCAGTTGTCACTACCATTGGAAAAGCAATTTGTCCTTGGACTCACAGTGTGGCCAGCTTGGCAGGGGGTGCTCAGAGGACAGACCCACAGCAGGCGGAAAGCCAGATGCTGCAGGTCAGGACTCTGGGTAGACCTTCCCCTTTGGACTTCAGTGTCTGCTCTTCAACTGTTATGGTGGCAGGTCTGATGGGCTCCCCTGGCTCCATCAGGCCTCAGGCCCTGCCTAGTGGCCTGTCCTGGCTTCCTACTCTGGGATTGGAGGATGGCCAGCCTAACTGCTTGGTTCTAAGAAACACAAGACAGCTTACCCACAACTTCACAGGCATTTAACGGAACTCTTGGCTAGTATTAAACACATTTGAAAAATAAAGTATTACCTCAGCAGTCACAATCATTGACCAGCAGGCTCACAGGCAGTTCTAAATGGAATCCCACACATTAGAAAAAATTAACAAAGAGGTCCAAAATAACCACCAGTCTGCAGATGTTAGGGGCAAGAGGGACTTGGGCATATGGTGGGTACTGGGTAGAGAAGAGCATGCAGAACCTCTGGTCAGACTGTAAATGGGTCTACCTTTCAGCCCATTAGTGCACCAAACATGTTTCCTTGACATAGAAACTAAAAACCGTGGACTGTGCTTGACTGTAACCCCATTACTACAGGTACAGATGTGGGAGCACTGCTTAAGCCTGTAGTTTATCTGTTCCCAGGGCAGGAAGGCAAGGGATGAGCTCAAAATTTCATAATCTTACCACCGAAATAGAGAATTATGAAAATCAGAGCAAACGACTGAAGAAGAAATTGTCAAAGGCGTTGGGTTGTGAAATCCCATTCCACAGGGTGAAGTAAGAGAGGAAAAAAACAATCACTCCCAGCTTCCAAGGGTGGTCGTGAACTCTCATGCTCTGCGTGATGATACCACACTGAGGCCAATGCTTTTCCTGAGTCCACAAGCTCGGGTGTCACGCAGGAGAGGTGGACACATCCCCAAAAGACTTTGAAATGCCCAGAAAACGTTAAGCACCATGAGGAACATTTGGCTTGCAAAAGTAGCCTGGCCGAAGCCCATGAGACATTTCAGCAAGGAGGCCCAACTCAGTGCTGAGTAAGGCCTGGTGATCTCTGGAACCCACAGTGTGAGGAGAGACCCGGCTCCTAAAACTTTTAGTGTGACCTCTACACATAAGCTGTGGCACGCACACACACACACACACACACACACACACACACACACACACACACACTCAATGCAAAAACAGATAAATAAAACAAAGTAAAAGATAATTTTAAAAGTAGTAAACCCGGGGAAGAAATGAGGAAATTTTATTTACAGCTTGGGGAGGCCATGCCCTCTGATCAGAGACACCAGTGCTGCCAAGGCCTAGCCTTGGAGCCAGAAACCCTTGGTAATCTTGGGCAGTTTGTCTGGAGCTGCTTGGGAGAGTAGTCTATGCTGTGATAGAATCTGCCTCCTGCTCTGAAAGGCTGGAAGCCCCCAGCTGCTTGCTTCATAGAAGGGAAATGTTGCAGTGTCATTTAGAACCAAGCTTGGACACGAGGCCACTCTGGTCCCAGGCCTATGAAATGCTGGGTAATCAGGTGGTGCTACAAGTCTCAGTAGCTAGAATGAGGACCCTTCTCACTGCTAGGCTGTCTACCTTCCAAAGCCTTTAAAGATGGCCTCCTGGCCTCGTGCTGAGCCTTTAGTGAGAAGGCATACAGAGGATGTTGTTTCCTGAAGGAAGGTGTGAGGTAAATCTAATGATTCTTCTGCCTGATGACCTGCCAGAAATGACAAGGGCTCAGGAGAGACACCCATCATGGGTGGAGCCAGCTGCATTTCTCAGTGAAGCAAGAGGCATCCCAAGGCAGGGGGGCATGAGGAACATAGTGAGACTGACTAGGGTAGAGCACTTTCATGACAGGGAATAGTCCACAAAGCCAAGAACCAAGCTTGTAGATACGACCCATGATTCTCCCCAACACACCAGTCACTCATCCAAACATGGCAGCCTTTGTCTCTTCTAAACAACTGCAACTTTCAGGAGGAGTGAATTAACAATGTAGCCATTGCTGCTCCGTTGGTGAGATGGAGCAGGGGAAGAGATCAGAAAGCCTCTGACACTCACTTTGACATAGTTTAGTGGCAGCTCAGCACCCACAGGGATGGGCTGTGAAGGTGAGCGCTCGGTCAGCTGTGATGGGTACAAGAAACCCCAGCATGAGAATGATCAGAACGGATGCCCAGGCTACTCAGATGCTTAACTCTGGAAGGCTTCCTTCCAGTTGGACATCATTCAAAAATTGATCTGGGAACATTCCCAGGACAGCGGGACTACCAGACAGTTTTCAATATCACCCACCCCGCACCCCGCCCAATAAAATGCACAGCGTTCCAGTTACTTCAACAAACGTCTCGTCCTGGTGCCCTGATTGCCTGTACCATCTGAACCTAAAAGCATTTCTACAGGGCTTAGAGTGGGAGAAGCCCAGATCTCAAGGAAATAGTAAGATCTCAGAGATACTGGCAGCCCAGTATCTCTGGGATAGGTCTAACTGTAACCCTGAGTTCTTGGGATATCTTCCTGAGGAGTCAAGTCGTCATAAACAGCCACAAGCTTTCACCCTTTCCATAGGCTGGTGATGAAGTCACACACACCCCTCAAGTGATACTGCTTGTGGAATTTACCTTAAATGAACTGTGCACCAGGGTTTCGTCTAGATCAATGACCACACATTTCTTTCCATAGTCGAGCACCGTCACCTCTGGAAGGAGGTATTTAGCTGGTGGCTAAAGAAACAGGGGAAAAATCAATATTATAAGCTCAATGTAGAAGTCCGATTCCCCCACACCAACCTAAGCTTCAGCGGTGACCACATTAATGAGGGCATGAGCAAAAGCAAACACTCAAAGGCCTGGCCAAGCTCACCACACCACTTTATTCAAAGCAGTAACAGTCAGGATTCTGCAGTGGAAAGTCTGCCCCACTGAAACCGTGTCTTTCTGTGACTACCGTGAGGGTCTGCGCTTTGGCAGCAAGCCTGAGTTTTCAATATCATCGCAGACACATAGTATTTTTAATTACTTGAGATGACAATACCTCCTTGTAAGGCAGATGTTTTATCAGTTGTACCAGGAGGAAACTACCCAGCATTCTTCCTGGTGTGCACGAGGTAGCCATTATTATTATTAAAATGGTTTATATCAGAACAGATATCTACTTGTAATCGATATTCAGGTTTCATGGGTCTATTTCCTGGGGTTGTATCTTGCCTGAAATTAACTGTGACATGTCTGGAAACTTTGGAGCTATGCTGGACTTGAGGCTTTTTTTTTTTTTTTTCCTTCAATGACTGGTATTTTTATTTATGTGTGCCTGCTTGTCTGTGTGTGTGTGCTTTGTGATTGCAAGTGCCTGTAGAGTCCAGGAGAGGGCGACAGACTTACTGGAACTGCAGTTACAGGTAGGTGGTAGTTGTGAGCTACTATGTGGGTGCTGGAAACTGAACCTGGGTCCTTTGCAAGAGTGGCATGAATGCTTAATTACCAAACTGTCTCTTCAGTCCCCATCAGCCAGTTGTGCTTCAAGTATAAAGTTTAAACTGGTGGACTCAGTGCTGCTGTGGCAGGAAACTGGATGGATGGGGCAGCCATGCCTTTTTTTTTTTTTTTTAATTGAGTTAGACTCCAATCCACGTGCTGAGTCTTTACAGCAGCTGACTCCCGTCTTGTGATGGGGTCCTAAGGAGCTAATACACTGCTCTGTAATTTCAGCCAGCCTCCTCTGATTTGAGTATTTATTTCTTTGGGCCTTGCCTCATTCCAAAGATAATGTGAGGTATTTTAATTGACTGTGGTGTGTTCCGTGTCCAAAGTTAACTAGTTAATTTTTTTCCTGCAAACTGTTTAATATTTGATTCAAAACAAAACATAATTAAATATCTAGACTCGGCCATGGAAGAATGAACAGCGGAGTTTTTCAAGCAAGACAAGCAAGCCTGAAATCAGGAGTGTTTCCTTTAAAGTAGCTGATACTTTTCCTCCTTTGAACGTCAGCTAATAAAAAAAAAATAAATTAATTTTGAAACTGGGCTAGGTGGCGCAGGCCCGTGATTCCAGCAACTCAGGAGACTGAGGTAGGAGGACCAATAGCTCAAGGCTTGTCTAGGCTACAGAGTATGGGGGCTCACTTGGTGAACTTAGACCCTATCTCGAAAAGTAGGGCGGGTAGCAGGCCAGAATACTGTGGGAGGCATTAGGTTTAGTCCCAGGACTGAAAATAAAATTAAACTTTAGCTAGTCCAACAGTGAATGTATACACAGTCGGGAGGTTAGCGAAGGAGGTAGGGTACCATGATCACCCAGCAGAGGGGCTGAGCAAGAAGAGCTGACATACAAGGCCGTAGGCAGCCCTAACTCTAGGATGCTCCCTGGGCTGATGTCCTTTTACAAATCATGGAGAAGAAAAACCCCAGAAGAATCCGTCTCTCAGAGCTTTAACTAACGCTTGCTCTTGGTTCTTCGTGGCCTCCCAGCACCAGCAAGGGAGGTGGGATGTCCCCTGGCAGCTGACATGGAATTCAGGGATAGAGGGGGACTGTTACTACCATTATAAACAACCGAGTCAGCAGGCTACTAAAATAAAAAATAAAAAAATAAAAAAATTAAAAAAAAATAAAAAATAATCATTAAACTTGCAAGAGATTTTGTAGATAAACTTTTTTTTTTTTTTTTAAAAGCAGGGTTGAGATGTGTTGGGTGCAGGGAGTCAGTCCCACATGTGAACATACACAAGAGATAGGGGATTCTCTCTTTGGGACACAGCAGAAGGTATGCTTGTGACCAGGATAACATTTGTTTTGACTTTATCACACAATTATGTAAGACAGACACAGTCTCAGCTTGAAGAACGTGGACAGGTGAGAACCTTTCCCTTCCTAGCCATCCTGCCAGCACCCCCCCCCCCCCCCAGGTTTAGCCTGCATTCTCCCATCTCCCTGCTTTGCCTTACACACTCCTAAAGCAATGCTTATAACTTGAGTCGTTTAAATTGCTAGCCTGGAAAACAAGGCTCTAGCAATTCTACCCCTCACAGATCTGAAACCATCAAAGATCTGCCAAAAGTGGTTCGGTGGTTTTCCGAGCCCAAGACTAAAAATTACCTCCTCAGCACATGTGACCCATGCTTTACATATGTTCTGTGAATTAAGAGTAATTAAAAAAAAAAAAAAAAAAGATGTCCCTGACCCAATAATGTATGGAAAAGAAGACCAGGTTGGGTGAGACTCCTGTTAAATGAACTATTGCCGTCTGGCAGAGAGCCAGGCTGAGAAATTGTGCAAGGAGGGAGGGCTCCATTACACCCTAGCCCCTTTCCTAAATGCATACAGCTTCTCCTGGAGCCTACACTAGAGAAATGCAAATTCCTCCGTCCACCACCAAGACCTCTGGAGAGCTGTGCTCTTGGCAATATGAGGACACTATAAGGCCACCACAGGGCTTTGTTACTTAGCTGGTCTTGAATCATTCACTTGAAGATTTAACCAGATCTCTGAGTGAGGTCTTCATAAAGCTCAAGGTTGAGAAAAACCCCCACTGCATCAGGAAGGGCCTTTCTTATTGACTGCAGTACTGTAAGCGGAACCCAGGACATCGGCCATGCTGGGTGAGGTAGCACTCCATCAGTGAGACACACCCACCCTCTCTTGACTGTTTACAACATGAGGCAAGGTCTCAGTAAGGTACTCAGACTGGCCTTGAACTCACTCTACCTCAGCCTCCTGAACAGCTGGAATTAGAAACCTGAACCATCAGGCTAGTCATTAAAAAACAAAACAAAACAGAAAAACCTTTTAGTTATTTGTTATCATTATTGCTGTGTTACTGTTATTGTGTATGGGAGGGGCTGCATGTGGGCACCTGTATGCCATGCATGAGTCATGACATATGTGTGCAGGTCAGAGGACAATTCTGTGGGGTCTGTTGTTTTCCTCCATCTTCTTTTGAGTCCCGGGTTGACAGAGTTTCTTGGAAAGTACCTTTATCCCCTGAGTCACCTTGCTGGCCATTTAGCTCTGACTGGTCTGAAACTCTCAATCCTCCTGGTGTTGGGATTACACGCTCGGGCCACTGAGTATAATCAAAATGGCCTTTTCTATACAAAGCCACTTGCACGAATGAATTTACTGGACTTGCAAGGTGGGGCAGAAAAATGGAAGTGGGGGTCTGGGGGAGAAAGGCATCATGGAATGACACTCCAGTGAGACATGCGACTTCACCCAGGGTGTGGGACAACAGGGCTTGGGTCACAGACCCTGTGGCATCTTTCACTGAGGACACCATCTTCCTAAGCTTGTCTCAAGCCGTGACCACTCCATGTACGAGAACTTCCTGGGCCCCCGCACTTCTTCCTTACCCTTCAATGTCAGACTGTAACTAAAAGCCCATGAAGCGTCCCAATGAGGAAGGCTCTAGCTGCCAGCCCATGGCTGAGGGGCAAAAGCTACTAAGGATGTCATTGCAGTGGCATGGCAAAGATGATGACTCCGTAAAGGTTCAGGGCAACAAAGTGGCCACTAGAGTACCATGCCATGCCTTGTAAATGGATAAACACCAAAGCATCAGAAGAGAACATGGGTCACGTGTCATGGTTACAGACTGGGTAAATCTTTTTAAACATAGAGGCAGGAGTCATAAGTCATCAGATCAATACATTTACCTATAGAAGATCAAAATTTCTTTGTGGCAAAAATGATTATAAGGAAAGTCAAAAGATACATTATAGTAGTTCTTCAACATTAAAAAGTTTTATTTATACCGTGTGTGTGTGTATGTGTGTGTGTGTGTGTGTGTGTGTGTGTGTGTGTGTGTGTAACATACAGAAAAAAGTGTGGGGTTGGTTTTCTCTCTGTCATGTTGGTCCCAGGGAATCAGACTCGGGTCATTAGCCTTGGCCACAAGCACTTTTACCCACCAAGCTTACTCTCTCAGGCCAAGCAACACTTCTTGAACGTTTAAAAAAAGATTAGACAGGATAAAACCTAGGTGGACACTGTGGAAGCAAGGTGCACAGCCAATGGCCAACTGTTCATATTCATTGATCAGTAATGCCAGTCAAACAATAAATCCAGAACATTCTTTACTTTTGGATTGGCAAAAAGAGAACAGTTTTCGGCAAGGGAACGGGGTCATTTTCAGAGGCTGTTCTGGGAGCATAAACTAGCAGGCTTTGGAGGGCAATCTGATAAATAGCGATGTGGAATATGGTGTTGGATCCAGTGTTTCCAGTTAGGACCAGATCGTAGAGGCCCATGTACACCCAGATATTCCTACGACAAAAGCGCGTGAACACACAAATGCCTTCAGTGCCGGGCAATATGAGGTGAAGTGTGTATGCTTGTATGTGGAAGGACGTTCAAGGCGCTTGTGACCCAGCGAGCCATTTGCAGAACGGTGGGTGCATCGCTACCTCGTGCATATGAACATGTATGTGTTTCTCTGGGAACTTTTTGAGAGGGACATAACAGCATCTATGACGGTTATAGTAGGATGTGGGGGCTGCTGGGAGGACTTTTCCCCTTGCATGTTAATTTTTCAGCGTTTAAAATTTAACTACTGGTTTGAATTATTGTTGAATAAAAGCTCAAAGTCTGAAACGTTTGCACATGAGAACAAACCAGCATGTAAATGAGAGAAGCAGAGGTGAGGACAGAAGCGGGGTGAGGAGGGGAGATAGGAGGGCAACTCTGCACCAGTAGTTGCCCCAGGCACCTGTGGTCTCAGACTCCTCCTGCTCTTTATGTCTGGAGAAGTTATTCTGGAGACCAGGGGAGGTCTGGAGGCTCCCCTCCTAGCTAGGCTCTAGTCCTCTGATGATGTCCCTAGTTTCAGTATTACCCAGCATCCTCTCTGCTGCAGGAAGAACAGGACACTCTACCTAAGTGACCTGGGGCCTTGGGAAGTCAGTACAGATTTTGCCAGGGATGCCAGGATCTACATCTCAGGTCTGAACTGAGCCTAGGTGACCTTGTTCTTAGCCTTGCAACAAGGAGTAGGCTGTGCAGGTGGCACTGCCCACTGGAAGGATGGTTTTCCTTCATTATCATTTAAGATGCAGGCTGGGGCTGGGGATGTAGCTCAGTGGTAGAGTGCTTTTTAACCCACACAAGTAATCCCCAGTGTGTGTGTGTGTGTGTGTGTGTGTGTGTGTGTTGGGGGGGAGTGAAGGGGAAGCATCGACACAAAGACACAAGGTAACTTAAACCTTTTTGGAAGCCAGTCCCTCTAGTCACGTGACCTGACCCACACCATCTGACAGAGCCTGTAGTTTATTGATCCGATGCTGAGATAAATTACACAAGGAACCTCCTGGTTCCCATTTACTTTATGCGGGAATTCTGCCTCTTTGGGGAAACGGCTGCTGTCCTTAGCGGAGTCTGCATGGGTCACAGATGCTGTAAAGTGCCTAGCTTTACAGACAGCCATTGGTCACCTGGGGGAGACAGTGACATTGGGGGAGGGGGCAATAGATGCTGCCCTCTATTTAATACAAACACTTGTGTAAGAAAAATGTATGAGACTACCTTTATGGGGGTTAGAGGAAGCCCCTTGTTATCAAGCCCGCTGGGCATCATGGTCAAACATTGGCTAACATGCTGAATTAAAATGAGTACTTTCTAGCAGTGGTGGCGCACGCCTTTAATCCCAGCACTTAGGAGGCAGAGGCAGGCAGATTTCTGAGTTCAAGGCCAGCCTGGTCTACAGAGTGAGTTCCAGGACAGCCAGGGCTACACAGAAAAACCCTGTCTCGAAAAACCAAAATAAATAAATTAAAAAAAAAAATAAAATGAGTACTTTTCACCAACGAAGCCCACCCCTCCTAGGCATGGCCAGCAGAGAATCAAAGGTCTTAAGAAAAAGAAAATGGGTGGCCTTTTGAGCCACTTGCAAATGATAGGTGTCATCAAAAGCCTTGGGCAACCCAAATTCCTAAGACACATTCTATTCGAGGTAGGGTGGCTGCATTTCCTGATGGTTCCAGAAAACATGTCAAAGACACACAAACAGATCCAAATAAGATAATCTGCATAGACCAAGAGGCCAACTCACAGACTGCTTTAGAGGCTGAACCCTTCCCCGAGGACATGGGTTTGTGCCCAGCTTAGAGTTCCTCAGGGAAACTGTTGGCTGCTTGATCTGAGGATAGAGGTGCTGGCTGCTGGCTAAGTCGGGAGGTGGGGGATATGAGAGCAAATGGGTGCTCGGAGGCTTGGGGTCAGGGGTGCAACTTCTCTTTGGAATGCAAGGTTTTAAAACATAGGTGAGGTAGCCTATGGTTGAGGCAGAGCTGCCGGGTTGCTCGCCCGCCTGAGGGGTAGGCTGGATCCTGCAGGTTCAAGGAGTCTCAGCAGGACAGTTCCTCTCAGCCCAGAGCTGCAGCCAAGCAGGCTGGGAACAGTTCAGTGAGCCAGAATCTGAAGTGAAGAAGCAAGCTGGGGTAATATACGCTGCTGTCCTGCTCAGTGGAGCTGGGCCAAAGTATGGGGGTGGGGGTGGGCTCCAAGACCTCAGTTTACTGAAAGTGGGGGGTTCTTCCTGGGTGGATACCAGGGGTTAAGTACGGTGGACGCCGCTGTTGTCTGTTGTTCTCCCAAGAAGCAGTCCTCCACAGCTCAAACTAGCTTTGTTTCTTTGTTTTTTGTTTGTCTGTTTTTATGCAGAATATGGTTGCTTATGCCACATAATAAAACCCAACAGAAGCAAGAACATTAGAAAACTTTCCCCTGAGTAGGCATATGTTTTAAGAGAACTGGATAAAGATACATACACTTGGTACGGGAATGACCTGCCTCTGGTCACCCTGAGGAAAAAGAAAAGAAAAGAAAATCACTGTCAGGTTGGAAGAGAAAGGGATTACATTCTCAAAAGAAACTTCCAAGCTCTCTAGAGTACAAACACAGCCACGGCCTTCAGTGAGCTGAGGGGCAGACTCTGGGGCGGGGCGCAGGCTTATGTTGCCTCCTGACCCCTCCCAGACTTGGAGGCTGGGCTTCTGAAGCCCACACCCTGTTTATTTAAACAGTATCTGCCCTGATCCCTGGAATCTGACTTAAAAACAAGAACGAACACTCATGTTTTGATCCCCACCCCTCTGATAGCTGATTTGTTTCTTATTTTTACACATTTACGTGTTTTCCCCCACCAAAGACAACATCAATTTAACACGGAGCGACAGGAATATGAGATTACAAGACCGCTCCAGGTCCGCTGTGAGGTAGAACACTTGAAAGAGGGGACTGGGCAAGGTACAAGAGGTTCCCTCTTAGGCCACAGATGTAACTCTCCCCTTTAAGGGAAACAGAACTGTATTCACGATGGGTGTTAAAAATATTCACGCCCCAAGGAAGAACCTCGACTAGCCTCAGTCCAGAATACCAGCCACTGCAAGCCTGGCTGGCAGAAACAGTTCACTGTACCACTGATAAAGTTTTAATGCAAGGGAAAAAAAAAGGTTTTTATTTATTTTCTTGCATTTTTTTTTCCTTCTTCATATGGTCTGACTGGAGGATGCACTCTTCAAGTCTCTGATTAGAGGATTTGTGAAAACATGTGTCCATGGTTACCAAGGTGTAAGGTCACCAGTGTCATGGTCCCCTGCGAAGGACAAACCTGATGGCGAAGGCAGGCACCTCTGGGTAGCTCTGTTGAGACCTGTACAGTCACTTCCTGATTATCTAGATACCACCTCTGTGGTGTAATTACAATTCCTCTTTTCTCTGAAGACAACCTTGCTGATTCCTTCCTTTGCCAGGAGGAGGCCCTTCTTGGGGCCTCTCTCTATGATTCTAAGCAGATGCTATCAAAGGAGAGCTTTGTGGCTCTCCTACACAAGAGCACATGCTGATCAAATCCCGGTGTTCAACAGCTTGTGCAGGGAGCTTCATTCCAGAAGCTTCTACATAATACCATTCTCAACATTTGGACTCAGGAGCAAATCTCTGCTGTCAGTGGGGGAGATACAACCAGACACTCCCAAGTCTGGGCCTCTTTAGAGACGAGGTGCTGAGCCAGGTGAGCCAGGTGTGGATGACCTCTAACTGGGTCAAGAGCATCTCTGGTTTGTCTCACCAGGATGTCTCACGGAGCAGAGACATAGCTCTCAGCACTGCAAGGGCTCCTGGAGGCAAAGACATGTGGGAAGTCCTGCTCCAGCCAGAGACCACAGAGTCCCACTCACTCAGTCAGGCTCAGAAACACCTGTCATGAGGTGAGCATGTGTGTGGAGAGACCACGGGAGCACATCCACGAAAACATAACATGACGAGTCTTAGTTATGTGGGAATGAGGGCTGCATGTGTGTGCACACCAACACATGTGTGTGTGAGATACATGTGTGCATGTGTATATATGAGATGTGTGTGTACGCACATGTGTGTGTGGGCTGTGTATGAGGGCATACACATGTATGTACTACGGAGAGTGTATATGTGGGGGTTGGGGACAGTAGGTGTAGAGATGGGATATGTGTATTTATGTATATAGGGTGTGTGTATGTACAGGCTGTGCATATGGGGTGTGTATGAGTATAGGTTGTGTGTGTGTATGGTGTGTGTATATGGTGTGTGTATGATGTGTGTGTATAGGGTATGTGTATTGTGTGTGTATGGTGTGTGTATGTATAGGGTATATTTATGGTATGCGTGTGTTATTGTATATGGAGGTATGTGTGTATGGGGTATGGGTGTATGGTATGTGTGTACGGGTTGTGTGAGTTGTGTGTATATGTATGATATATGCGTGTGCATGGTGTGTGTATATGGTGTGTGTGTTGTGTGTGTATGTATAGTATGTGTGTGTGCTATCATATATGGGAATATGTGTGTATAGGGTGTGTGTGTGTTGTGTGTGTGTATGCTATTGTATATGTGTGTGTGTGGTATGTGTATATATTTGTATGTATGTATGGTGTGTGTGCTATCATACATGGGGGTATGTGGGTATTTATGTTTTTGGCAATCTCTTTTATGATGCCTTACTCTTAGGGGTCCTCCATGGTTACCGCCATTGGAGTCTTCTGGGACAGACTCCTCTTAGTCTCTGGACGCTGCTGGCCTATAGGTCCAGGGTAGAGCTGAGATGGCCCCAGCAACTGTCAGCTTAAACGGCTGCTGCAGAAGCAGGTTGAAAAAGGTTCTAGTTACCTTGGATTTTTTTTTTTTTCTTTCAGAGCTGAGGACCGGACCTAGCACCTTGTGCTTGCTAGGCAAGCGCTCTACAACTGAGCTAAATCCCCAACCCCTGAAAAAGGTTCTGAACCTTCCTTTTTCCAGGGTGAAGTAAATACTCAGGGTGGTTGGTGTCTGAGCAGTGACCTGTCCATGGCCTTCCAGCTTCTCTGCTGTACTGATTGAGGAGAGGCAGGGAGCCCTGGAGACTCCAGTAGAGTCAGGTCTGGAATCTACGAGGCTTAGCCTTGTGTTCTGTGGGTGTTGGTGGGATTCAGTGAGAGAGGCAGAGGGTCCTCGGGGAGTCAGCTTTCCCTGCCCACATGGTTCCACAGACCATGCATTTGTTATGCAGACAACACCCCATTTTAGATTTAACTAAGATAAGGTAGCTGAATTCTTTAAAAAAAAATCTGTATGTCTATTTTTATTTTATATGTATGGTGTTTTACTTGTATGTCTCTGTATCATATGCATGTCTGGTGCCCATGGAGACCAGAAGGGGCGTCAGATTTTGTTACTGGAGTTATAGAGGGTTTGAGCTGCCACTTGGGTGCTGGGAATCTAAGTCTAGGTCTCTGGAAGAGCAGCCAAATTTCTGGGCCTTCTCTTCAGCCCCCCACAAAACTCAATTATTTAAAAAGCCATTTTGGCAAATGTGAACGGAGGCAGATCATGAATGAACAGGAATTCTGAGTGAGCCTAACGTTAGCTCCCAAAGGAATGCCTTTAAAAGGTGTTTATCTCCATAGCAACTGAGGACCGGGTTCCCTTCACTAAGGGTACTTTTCCACAGTGAAGTATTTTTTATTACATCCATTTATCGACTTGTTTACTACTTTGTATGTGCTTGTGGGAGCGTGTCACCCTGCACGTGTGGAGGTCAGAGGACAACCTGCAGGAGTTGGTTCTCTCCCTCCCCCATGTGGGTCCCAGGGATGGAACTCAGGTTGTCAGGTTTGGTTGCAAATGCTTTTTCCTGCTGAGGCTCCTCACTGGTCCCCACCCACAGCAATAGCTTTTAAGTAGGGAGAGAGAGAAGTGTATGGCACGAACTGCTTGGAATTGGGACCAGGATAGGAACCACAGTGGGCTCTCATCTTAGATATTCCTGATCGTTAACCACACCAAGGACTGGCATCTGCCAGGCAAGCTCCCGTCAGGGGGTTCTTCCTGAAGTGTTTCAATTCTTTATATTTTTTTCCTTCGATACGAATGCCTATCCAGAAGCACATAGGAGCGAGCAGACCAGAATCTTCCAAGGACTGGAATCCATTTTTATACTCTTTTGGGTATCTATGTAAACAGTGACGTCATTTACAAGCAAGGCTAAATTGATAACTTTTCCGTATTTATAACAACATTCATTTTCCAGCTTTAACCCGCCAGCCAGGACCTAGCCATGCATCGCCTGCGTTGTCTGCTGTTCATTTTCAGAAGACAGAATAGCTTTTTAATCTTGATTTTACCGTAGTTTTCTTCTTGTAGCCAGCCGGCCACATTTTTTTGATCATACAGAAAGATGGCTGGGCTGTTACAGGCCTTGTGTTAGACCCCGTTTTTCACTGTAAATGTCTTTCCTGTGTTTAATGCTTTTAAAGTTGATTTATTTTTCTTTGTGTGCATGGGTGTGGCGTGTGTGGATGCAATCCATGGAGGTCAGATGAGTACATGATATCCCCTGAGGGTCAGTTACAGATGGTTGTGAGCTGCTTCACAGAGATACTGGGAACTGAACCCAGGTCCTCTCCAAGACCAGCAAGTGCTCCTTTACCTACCCAGCCAGCTCTCCAGTTTCTCACATATCTAATTGAATTCTGCTTGGTCTGATACTAACACTGCCTTATCAGGATGACTTCTTGGTCTGTCTTTGTGTTTGACTTTATTATGGAAACAAGTAACTAACTCACTAAAAGGCATTAGCCAGTCTTCCCCCCATCCCAGCTTCTCTTCTGGGTACCTGGCAGGGTTGTACTTCAGTGCCTTTGAAGTTAGGGATAGCCACATGTCTGGCTTCAGCCACTAAAGTCAAAATGCATTTTGCTTCTAAGTCAAAACCTGCAGGGGACCATGACAGTTAAGGAAGGCAAGATGCTGGGCCACCATCCCTGAGGTACATGAATGTGAATTGAGCTGCCACAGCCGACAGCTCGCAGGTGGCTACTGAGCCCGTGGGATGTGGCTGGCCCAAATTAAGATATGAGTCAAGTATAAGATACACGTACTAGTTCTTGAACTGGTAAGATAGAAGAGAAATGATCTTAGTAATGTTAGCCTTTTGATCCTGTGTTCGAATACCTTGGGTATATTGGGTTAAGTAAAATATTATTAAAATTAATTTCGTTTGTTTAAAAATATTTTTTTGAAATGTGACTAGAATGATTTAAATTAGATTTAAATTCTGGCTTACTGTGTCTCCAGAGAAGGCACAGCTAGCCTATGACAAGTAATGGATGAGAGAAAAATAAACTTTTTTAAAAAAGATTTATTTATTTATTTATTTATGTATATGAGTACACTGTTACTGTCTTCAGATGCACCAGAAGAGGGCATCAGATCCCATTATAGATGGTTGTGAGCCATCATGTGGTTGCTGGGAATTGAACTCAGGGCCGCTGGAAGAGCAGTCAGTGCTCTTAACCACTGAGCCATCTCTCCAGCCCAGGAAAAATAAACTTTTTAACAACTCTTCAAACTCCTCTTAAAAATTAACTTTAACTTAAAAAAAAAAAGATGTATGTGTTTTGAGTTACTCTGTGTGCATGTATGTTTGTGAACCGCATGTGTGCAGAGTCTGTAGAGGTCAGAAGAGGGCACTGAGCCCCTGAAACAGACAGTTGTGAGCCAGCACATGTGTGTTAGGAACTGAACTAGATTCTCTGCACAAACTCTTAACCACTGTCCCATCTCTCCAGCCCCCTTAACTTTTATCTATTTTGTATGTGTGCGTGCGTGCGTGCGTGCGTGCGTGCGTGTGTGTGTGTGTGTGTGTGTGTGTGTGTGTAGGTCTATGCCTGCATGCCTTTGCTTGTGTGTGGAAGACAGGAAGACCTGCAGGAGTCAGGTTTCTTCTATCACATAGGACAGAACTTAGGTCATCAAGTTTAGAGCAAGCCCCTTTATCCGCTGAGCCATCTTGCGGGCCCCCACTTGTATTGTTTAGGCCTCTTAGGTTTTTAAGTTGTTACCGAAGCACAACTCCACTCATGGTGACTAGTCCATCTACTCACTGGTCATTCCTCATTTTGGCTGGATTTCTCTGCATGTCCTCCTTGCTGTGACTGGGCAGCCCTGTGACAAAGCCCTGTGTCTTCCGTGAAAGCAATGACAAACACGGCTGGTACCACCCACCCCACTTCCGTGAACGTAGATCCTGTGTCTGAGGCTTGGCACTTAGAATACGTAACAGCTAAGAGGGGGCAGGCACAGAGGCCAGGGATGGCCGAACAGACAGATGTCCAAATGGAAGAGTGCACAGTCCGGGTCTCTCCTGTCACCACGGGATCTCACCCAGCCTATATCACCTGCCTGATGCGGCCTTTGCAGTGAGAAAATGATCAGTTTAAGATATTGGTTGTCAATTTTCCTTTATTTCTTGCCCAAATCATTCCCATCTGATGGCAGGTATATTCTTGGTAATGGTGTCCAGCTGAATTCACCAAACCATCTGATGTGGTCTTGGTCACCTGTGAGCAGAACCTGGTTCACTCAGCCTGCCTTTGTGCTTTCTTTAAGTGACATTTCTGTTTATCCTCAGCAGCCGTGGAGAAATTATGATCTGAGCTCAGACGTTTGTGCTTAAAAAGCAGCTCCCAGCCCAGGGCTAGGAGATGATTCTGCTCTGTAATGTGTGCTCCTCCCAGTAGCCTGTACACAACTTGTCCAGTCTTCTGTTCTTTACTGTTGCTGACGAGAAGTCTGCCATTAATACAGTTGCTTTCCCTGTAAAAAAAAAAAAACTGTGGTCTGGTAGCTTGTGAAACGTGTTACTTCATCAGCACGTATGTCAGCTCGTGCTCTGCTTCTGACTCCTGAGCCTTCGGGGAACCAAGGAACTTTTCAATAGCAGGTGCAATCTGTCTCTTTCAGCTCGAGAAAACAAACAAACAAACAAACAAACAAGCCAAAACCAAAAACACAAACAAAACCTAAAAGATCTGTCTCTACTTTTCCTTCTGGCATTCCTGTTTGCCAACAGGTCTCCTAGATGGCTCCCCTTCATCCCTCATGATGTCCTTCTTTGTGCTTCTGGTCCGAGTTCTATGATATTTCTTCCACAGCGTTTCTAGAATTATCTTTCGGTTTTCAGAAGTGGCTGTTCTCTCTTTCTCCCCTGTTTTTTTTTTTTTTTTTTTTTTTTTTTTTTTTTTTTTTTTTTTTTTTTTTTTTTTTTTTTTTTGAGGTTTTGTGTTTAATACTGCGGAGATTTGAGTCCCACAAGTCTCTTCTGCCTCAGAATGGCTGTCCTGAGTGTCCTGGAGGCTGGCAGTCCTGAATGATGTCCTGGAGGCTGCCTTCTTTCTTTCTTTCCCACTGTTTTCCCCAGGAGTCTCAGGTGCTAGCTTTTCAACAAGGACCTCTCAGCTGAAGCTACATTTCTCTTTGCTTGTGTAAGGCTGTGTGTTCCGACCATGGCCGGCCACTCTGTCCATTAGGATCTTTGGGGAATGAGAAACCCTGAGAAGTCCAGAGGAACCCTGTTTCCATGAACCAGCAGAGGCAAAGGAAGTGCCACACTATCAGATGTCAGGGTACAGGGAATGAAGTCACTCAGCTTGCCAGTGCAGCTCCTCCTCCAGGGTCCACCACAGCAGCGGGCAGTCTAAGTCCTTCTCCAGGGTGTCCACTGGCCTCTACTGGTGCTGACATTTCAGCCCTGTCTTAGGATTCTACAGAAGACAAGTGTTTGCCTTGTCTCTTTCCAGTCTTGCTTGCTGTTCCTGCAGTGTACGGCAGGCTGGCTGGCCCACAAGCTTCTGCTGACAGCTCTGCTCCCAGCAATGTGCCTCCCAGGATTACAGACACTGCAGTAATGCTTTCATGTGGGTTGGAGCTCTGAACCCAGGCTGTCAGGCACAAGGGCTGTGCTTGTCCAGCCTTCTCTCCAGCTCGACTGTAAGTATTTCTTTATGTTAATAATCGTGGCACATCACTTTTTGGGATATGTCATTTTTAACCAAGAGAGACATAGCATCTGACTATAGGGTATGAGGTAATTCTTTTAACCAACTATCTTTTTTTTTTCTTTTTTAATCCCCTTCTTGAAATCATTATGTGTCTGAAAATGTACCTCCCTTGCTTCCCAGAAGGCTAGCTTTGTGTGTGTATGTGCATGTGTGTGTGTACATATGTGTGTACATATGTGTGTATATATGTAGGTGAGAGGTCTGCATTAGGTACCTTCCTAACTCATTATAAGCTATGCTATATAGCATCTTATGGTTCATTCAATCTTTGTTCATTCATAATGATATATTTTCTGGGAAATAAAAATGCTTTCATCAACAACAGGCATACTCTAAGATTTTAATTCCATATTGCCAAATGTCCCCTCGGAAATGTAAGCTAGTTAGTTAGCATCCTCTTTATGCTACTTGATGCTACACTGAAGACTCCACTCCCACAATAAACCTACACCACCCATAAAAACCTCATAGACAGGAAAGGGGTTGCTTTAGTTTGCACATTTGGCCACATCAGATATTTTTTCCTATTTTGAGCCATATATCAAAACAATCAGATGCCTTGATAGATCATCCCACACTTGATTAGTTGTCTATTCTTCTTATTTAAATATTTAGTGTGTGTGTACACAGTATGAAAGCCAGAAGAGAGCATCACATTCCTTGGACTAGAGACAGGCTGTTGTGAACTGCCTGACCCGGGTGCTGGAAACCAAACCCTAGTCCTCTGTTAGGGCAGCAAGTGCTCCTAACCGTTGAGGTGCTGTGTCTCTCCAGCCCTTTGGCTTTGTTTCTTGTTATCTGTTTATACTGTTTGTTTATGTTATCTGGAACACAAAGCTCTATGACTGCATGTCTGCAGGTTTTAGCCACACTCCTGGTGGCTACCCCCTTTGTCTTTCTCAATGTCTTTTTCTGTTTGTTCTACCTGGAATCCAATTTCAATGGAGATTAATGTAACCCGGTTTCTTTGCTTGTCCCTGGGTGCTGTCTCTTTGTTTATCCTTATATTCTTAACTGTTCTGAGTCATTTTTGTTTCAGATGTGTCTGTCAGACAGCTCGTGGGTGGTTTTGGGTTTTGACCTATTATGACGACCTAACACACACACCCCAGCAAACACTCTAGGCTGAGCTGTGTCCCCAGCCTTTCCACCTTGCTGTTCAACAGACATTGTTGTCACTCAAGGTAGTTAAAGTCAACTATACTCACTGCATGGTCTGCTCTGTCTCAGTCTTATTTTGCCTATTTCTATGACTGCTACTGGTTCCTTTTAAAAATTACATTTATCGTGTGTGTGTGTGTGTGTCTGTGTGTGTGTGTGTGTGTCTGTGTGCCACAGGCAAGCCACAGTATGCATGAAGAGGTCAGGGAGTCCTTGTGAGAATCAATTCTTTCCTTCTATCATGTGGGTTCTGGGGCCTGAACTTAGGTTACCAGGCTTGGCAGCAAGCCCCTTTACCAGCTGAGCCATCTCGCTGGTCTTAAACTTCCCTCATACATGTTCTTTAGGTGCGAGATGGGAAGACCGGATACACTCATTACCTAAAAAGATTGAACCCAAGTCCTAAATGCATACGCATTTCACAGTCTCCTGTGAGGGAATGTGTTAAGGTGGAACATACAGACTACTGCAGTCTTAGATTTCCATGAGCACTGACCTTCTGAAGCCCACCGTTCTCCTCCACCAGTGGCGGAAGCACGCTGGGGCTGCTGGGTGGAGGGGCTTCCACATTGTAGTCTCGGAAGCAGCAGAAGAAAGAGCTAAGGATGCTTCTGCCCCTCTGCTTCTTTAGGCTGAGGTTGCGCTGGGAAGCTGGGGAGAGAGACAGTACTCTGTGAGTGACCGAGGCAACCTTGAGTAACAGTCTGCAGCTGCCTCCTCAACCCCCACGCCAGGGGCCCTGGAGCCCAGTCCCACGGGTTGTACAAGTCCTGTTGACTTCAGTGGGACTGGCTCCTTAACTTCATAGTCTTCAGGGTCATTGTCACCTGAGTGCTCCCAGGAAAAGCATGGTAAATGGGGCAGCAAGCAAGAGCCACTTTGAAACTTGGTTCTTGGACACTTCCTCTGCATTACAGAGACCGTGGGCTTTATGAGTTAAAGACAAAAACATGTAGGGACACATAGGAACCCCTTTCTTAAAGTCAGTTGTTTGTCAAAAGGGGGGGGGTCTAGACTCCCTCAAGAACAAAGCTGAGGCATCCACTGTAGAGACTGTCAGGAGATGTGATGCGGAGAACATGTGCTTTGGAAGTCCAGGAAACGTTCTCTCTATCCAGGGCAATTCAGTGCCCTGGCCTGTCCTGGCTGGAGGCACCAGAGGGAAGGAGGGGTCTTTCTGTTTATCCATGCTTAAGACAAGCTGCCACAAGTCAGAAATAAAAGGTAAAATCTGGCCCGGATGCAAACACACCTCAGGGCAAAGGACTGACTCCAGCAGGAGCCAGAGCTTTTTCCTGGGAATGTGGCTGGGGCAGTTCTGCCTCATACCAGGGCTGGGTGGGTCTGCAGGGCTCTGAGCCTAAGCCACAGGGCAGGGACCATGCTGAGGGTTAGTGGGAAAACAGGCGCTGTGGGAAGTGGTTTAAATGTGGAGCAACTGTGAGGACAGGTCTCTCCTCACAAGCAATCTGGCACTATGCACTGTGTGAACCTGGGAGGTTCAGCACCTTTCCTCCTAAGTGATCACAAGACCTTAGGAACAGTTTCCTGGTACCAGCAAAACCAAATACACACAGGCTCGTAGAAGGTGATTTCCAAGCAAGTGTTCAGATGTGGTTGGTCTGTGGTCCCGCAAGCATGAACTTAAGATTCTCACTCATTGAAGATGATCCTTAGGGGTTGGGGAAGTAGCTCAGGGCTTAGGAGCTTTTGTTACACGATAATGAGGACCAGAATCTGGAGTTGAACACCCACGTAACAAGCCGAGTGTTTGGAGCACACGTATAATCCGGCTCTGAGGGCAGGAGACAGAGGCTAACTGGGGTTCACTATCTTTCAGCCTGACTGAGAAAACTCAAGCCCTAGGTTCAGAGAGAGACCACACCACAAAGAAATAAGCAGAGGCTGACAGGGGAAAAAATCTGATGCACTCTTTTGACCTCTGTGTTCCTGTACACACACACACACACACACACACACACACACAAACATACCCCACACATAAACCACACACACAAATGCATAGACACAAATGCATAGACACATACTCATACATATACACACACACATACACAACACACCCCCACACCACACACATATACCACACACACCACACATACACACAGACATACATACCACACACACATATACACACACACTACACACACATCACACATACACACCACGCAGACACACCACACAGACACATATACACACATACCACACATACATACATACCACACACACACACACACACAGAGACCACACATACAGACCTACAGACCCACACACACACTCAGACACACACACAGACCCCCCCACAGACACACACACACACAGACCGCCCCCCCCCACACCCCTTAAGAAAAAGATAAACTTCAGAATCATGACTCCTGGGCAGGCTGGCTGTTTCTATCTTCATGAGTCCTTGTGTGTACGTCCCAGCACCGTACTGTTCTCATTTTGAGTCGCTGGGTTAGACTACTGTGGGGCTTTCCAGCTGGCCGTGAATAGAGAGAAAAGAGAACGGCTGCTGTCAAGTTCACTGAGTGCCGAGGCTAACCTCTATAGACCACGATGTCACAAACTGCCTCTCATGGGCTCCTCAGACTGCCAGAAGATATGGAGCCATTGCTTCCATCTTTGCTGAGAAGGAGCACCTAGTACTTGCTGGTGTCAGGAGTGGAGCCCGAGTGGGCCTGTTTCCAAATGTGTGATTTCCCAAGTGCCCCGCTGAAGGCAAATCTTGAGACAATTGAGGTCTGATTAAGGAGCAGGGAGCTTGCCAAGCCTAGAGGAAGGCATTGTAATAAACTTGTATTTAATACAAGTGATTGATTGGACTGCCTGACTGTTACTTTGGGAGTTTAAATGTTTATGTTACACTCAGATAACTTAACCCTGGGCAGGAAACAAACAAACAAAATCCAACCCGACATCGCACCAGCTTCCGGCTGAGAGCATACTTCTCTGACACCTTTTGCTTGCATCTTGGAGCCGGTGAGCAGCCGGAGAGGAAGTGGCTCCCAATGGGCTGTTTTCATTCATCTTTGGCTGACAGAACTTTTCCTCAGCACTGTTAACAAACTGTTCAATCAATCAATCAATCAATAGATAAACCTGAAACTTGGAACCAGTAAGTCACTTGTAGTTTCTACCACTGGATCACTCCATCTGGAGAGACAGTAGAATCAGTGTGAACAGCCTCGGAGCTGACGGCAGTGGACTGGCTTCCTTGCTCCCCTTCTTGGAGTAGGGAGAAGCTGCTCTGGTGGGTTCCCTTTGTGTTAAGTAAGGGAATTGTAATTTCCCAAGCACTCCAGGGCTGGTGGGCCACTCTCAATTCAGGCTAGACAGGGAACAGAAATATTTCCTTAGGACCGGTATATGACCGAGCGCTGGAACCTCTGGTCCAGACCTCTCTCTCACATTTCAGTCGGTATACCCAACCTGTGGGATGGACATCTCTGGATGTCTCATAGGTCCTTCCCCTCTGAAATGCCTAAATAGAAGCCACTGTCTCCACTCTTGGCCCAGGGGAAGCACCAGTGTCCCAGTCTGATCTTTATCCTGTTCTCTCTCATGAAGTCACTCTGAATCCTAAGTCACTCTTAAATCTGTCTTCAGCTCCTTGCTCCTCTCCTGCACGGGCAGGGGCCCTCACCATTTTGTCCCTGGACCATTGCAGCAGCAGTCTGGACTTGCTTTACCACTGATCTTTATCCCTCTGTGACTTTTCCACGTGACTCACATGGCAGCTAAGCCTACCAAGTGATCAGGCCACGGGTTCAGGAGCAGGCTTGCAGAGGTGTGGAGGATGGCTCAACCAGAAATAGTATGGGACCTGAGTAAGCTATACAGCCATTAGAAATAGCTATAACTCACAAGTTTGTCATAAGAATTAAAACGTTTTATATTAAGTGTTTAGAATAGAGTCTAATGATGGCAAGGACTCAACAAACGCTAGGTCTTAAATTACCAGTTTTTCTTTTCTTAAAAAAATGTCTTTTAGGGGGCTAAAGAGGTGGCTCAGCAAATAGAAGGTAATAAATACCCTTATAAAGAGTTAAGCTTGGTTCCCAGTACTGACGTTGGAGGCCCATAACTATTCCAGCTCCAGAGGATCCAACACCTTCTGACCTCTGTGGGCACTGCATATACACATATATAAATGATTAAAAATAAAATAAACCCTTAAAATATTTTCATTTAGGAGTTTAGCTTTTTTTTGCATTCTCCTTATTCATTATTAAAAATGTATTATTTACTTATTTAGTCTGTGTATGTGTATAGGCTGGAGCATGACTGTGCGAGTCAGTTCTTTCTACTAGGTAGGTCCATGGGTTTGAACTCAGGTCGCCAGGTTCTGCAGCAAGCCGCTTTACTGGCTGAGCCATCTCATTGCCCTTTACTGATGTTTGCTTGGTAGAAAAAAAAAGTGATTCTGCTGTTAAGTTCTGGATCAAGGCTGGATATTACGAAAGTAAATGTTTTCCTTTCTACTGGCATCTGCCAACTGAGAGACGCACTTACCATAACAGGTCTTGGTTATATAAACTGTACTTTAAAAGCAAAACTAGACAAATCTCGGGAAATAATTCTATTCGGTTGCTTTTAAACACTGGATGCAGGGTGGGGAAGGTAAAGGGAGGGGCTGAGTGTTCAGTGTGTTCTTCTGGTTGCTGTTTTCCCAGAGAACATGGTTCTCAGAAGAGAAGAGGCATCGTCTACACTCCCTCAGCAACTGCCTCGCAGTTCATTTCCCTCTGGCGGCCCTGCTTAGCTCTTTGCTGAGCGCTGTGCCTGCCCAGCCTGCAGCTGGCCCTGGGACTCCTTTCCCTATCTGCTCGTCAGAAAGGAGCACTCAAGGAGGAGCCCCAAGAAGGAACACTCAAGGAGACCAGCAGATCTAGCTCATTCTCCCATTGGGTGCCATGAGATGCCATGAGTGCCATTTCCCCAAGGCACAGGGCAGCACAGGCCATGAAGGACCACCTTCTATTTCTTCCTCCACAGTAAGGATGAGGTCATGCCCAAGGCTGAGCCCAGCATCTGCCTTTTTTTCGACCGAATGGTCAGGCCTCCTAAGGTGATAAAAGGAGACTGTTGGCAGAGGCAGCAAGAGATTCTATGACTCAAATGTCTTCATTTCCCTAAGGAGACATGAGTAGGACAGAATGGCTGGGTGAGAGGAAGGCTGGAGGTGAGTACGGTTTTACACACTGTCCTTGTGTGTCTCCTGGAGGGGGTGTGACAGAGGTAACACAGATATGAGTTGTTCCTCTGGATATGCCTTACTGCTTCCTTCTAGACATCACCACAGCCTGCTTCCTGCCTGTGGATGTGATCCTCTCTCCCCACAGGGCCAGAGACTTCTGGAAGCATCCACAAATAAGGCTCACAGTCGCTAGCACAGGAGCTACCTTTTTCTTAGAGGACGCAAGTCCCTGATCCTACAGGATGAGAAGCTTCAGAATGTCTCCCTAGTTTCTCTGGGAAGAATAGCAGGAAGTGACATCATTAAAATACCAATTACTGATGGGAACATGATATACATCTGACCATTTTCACCCGCTAGAACCCTACCAAGCGGCTGTTTTCCTTAGTGAACTTCTACCTCGCCAACTTTCAGTCTATACAATTGAATTCAGGCCAAGGAGGGTCTTGCCTGGAGCTCCCGCTAAAAGCTGTCACAGGTTTCCTCTTTTTGATGGGTTTCTTAAGAAGCCCAGAGCTGGTAGTCACCCTTGCCTCTAGTGCATGAAGCCAAAGCTGAGAAAAAAACAAAACAAAACAAACCTCCCAAAATAAAGTCTTACCAAGACTAGACCCTTGTGGAGTTTTTAATTATGTAAAACCAGATTCCTTTTCAGCCTGAGCCAGCCTGTGCTAGGTTTACATAATTGTCAATGGTAAGAATCAGTTCTGAGAATGGAAGCTCCCAGGCTAGGCGGTGCAGAGCCTGGCAGCCGAGCCCTGTCTCTACAGACGGAGGTGTGTCACAGCTGATGAGAGACATCTGAATACAAAATCTAGTTATAGAAAGAGCTATGCTTTGGTGGGTCACTTCAGGGCACTGCCGGGGCCCAAGAGGGAGAGGAATTAGATTTCTTTACCCCCTCCTTTTTTTTTTTTCCAAACATTTGTTCCTGTGTTTGTTGTTGACAAGGGTCTTGCCATGAAGCCCTGGCTAACCTAGATTCTAACACACGACAGGTGTGGCACGACGTGTGGCAATCTGCTTGCCTCAGCCTCTCCAGTTTGTCATTGAGACAGGGAGGAATGGCTTCTGAGAAGGGATGAGAGCTCTATAAATTGTTATGGAGAGAGCAGGGGGAAGGAGGGAACAGTGCTGTGGGGAAGTTTTAGTGTGAGACGACAACAACAAGATACCAGACAGTAACGAAGTTGGAAGTCGCCAGGAGCCTGGGGAGACATCTCGGTGTCTAATGTGCCTGCTATGCAAGGAGAGGGATTATTAGAGTTGGGATCCCAGAGCCCACAGACACACTGAAAGAAGGCAGGTGAGGATGGAAGACCAGTCAGCTAGCTCGGAGCATGCCCCTGGCTCAACAAGGTTTTGGAAGGAGAGAACCAGCAAGAGTTCCTCGTCTCTGACCTTCACATATGCTGCAGACCACACACCCATCCTGGTCCCCATTAAAAAGTATTGTTGGGCTGGGGAGGTGACTAAGTTGCTAAGTGGTTGCTTTGTAGTCACAGGTACACGAGTGTGGACCCCCCAGCACCTATGTAAAAACCCAGGTGTGGTGGTGCATGTCGTATCCTCCGTACTGGGGAGGCAGACATTGGAGGATCCCTGGATCTGGCCAAACCGGTGAGTTCTAGGTTCAGTAAGAATCTCCTTGAAACAAACAGGCTGGAAAACTGATTGAGGAGGACATTTGACTGTTGACTTCTGGTCTGCGTGCACACAGACACACTCGTGAATGCCTAAGTGCACTTGCAGAAAACAGATAAACAATAGACCTCCCTCAAACAATGCACTCATCAGGTACCGGGAAGGAGGAGGGAGACCCGGTTTCAGTCTTCACTTGCCAGCCACAGGAGTTCACCCACTTAGAGCAACACCAGGCAAAGAACAACAGCTCCCATGGGACTGTGCCTGCGGCAAAAATGTATGATCGTATAAGAGAAAAAACCCACTGGCAGCTTAAAACAGAACCAAAACGACAGCTGACCTGGGCTCTGCACAGCATCTCGCTGTGCACTGTGAGAATTTAGCTTGTACCCAGACGACTGTGCTCACTGAGACAGCTTTATGAGAAAACATGTAGGCAGACCCATTTTGGTTTGGGTGATGCAGATTCCAAACTTAGAACAGTAAGTGGTCCCTTCAGGCTTTACCTCCAGTGCAGAGAACATTTCTGTATACACCAACACCAGTATAAAAGGCAACAAGTAAAACCCATCTATTTGCATGAAGCTTTGTGTCTGGCCTTGGCCTCAGGTCCTTTCTGGGAAATCATGTATGAAGTGTGTTACAAAGTGTTGTAATCATGGAATCCATGGCGTGCCCACGAGGAGCTTTACTAAAGCTGACCATGGGGTTGGTGCTCCAGAGTCCCAAGGAGACTAGTCTGGAGAGTACGTGACTAGAGTCTTGGCTGAGTTTGTGCCAGTGGGGGAGGCTACGGTGGAGTGGTGTCTATACAGGGAGAGGGCGATTTCAGCCAGTGTTTTATGTTTCCTGATCCTCTGGCGTCCTGACAGTTTCCAGAAATGTTGAAATGTCCCCAGACCAGCCACATGCCACATAACCACAGACCTTTCATTTTCTGTAGACTGGATCTGGCTGAGAGTCAGGATGTGAGGAAGTTTCGAGACCACCCACCCTGGCTTCAGGACCTAACTAACCCTTTGGGGTCTGTGTTCATGCAGGCGTTACGTGCTTACTACCCTGCGTGGTACCACGTGACTTTGTTTCAGCCTCCCCTCCGCTCTGACTCACGCATCTTAGCTGCCGTACCTCTGTACACTAGGGAAACAGTTCAAGGGGCACAACCACAGAATGACTGGAGATTGACAGATTCTGGGAGGGAGGGATTCACTGTCTTCAGTTGTGACCTCACCAGGTCTTGATGGACAGCTCCAAACCTACACTTGTACAGATGACATCGGCTTGTCTCAGTGGGTCACAGGACCAGATGAGCAGATATGAACATGAGAGGCTTGTGGAGAGAACAGGGACATAGGAGAATGGGGGTGGTGAAAGGGTCCAAGAACAAATTTCATTAGAAATAAGGAGTTCGGGACAACTAGCAGCATCTGACTTCACTTGATGTAAGCATCTCCAACATTAAGTTCCTCCCCGTGAAAGACATCTTAGCAGCAGCAAACACAACGGTCTGCCTTTAGTTCCCGTGATGTGAGGCTCGCCTCTCTCTGGCACAGGGCTAGATTCCCCAGGACGGCACAGTCCAGAGAAAAGTAACACATTACCGCCAAGGCACCTTCAGTGAAGCCAACTGCAGGCGTTCCTAAGTCTGCCTGTGCATTTAGCAAGGAGCTTTGAGGCCATCTTAGCAAAAGTCTCTGTGCCTTCACAGCATTCCACTACCCACCCTTCCTCACCAGTTGGCTTAGAATTCTGGCCTGTCTTCATCAAGAATCCTGATGGGGTGGGCGCAGAGGTGGATCAATTGGTGATGGTGTCAAGCCTGACCTGAGTTCATCCCCAGAAAGTACCTGATGGAAGGAAATAGCTGGCTCCTACAAGTTGTCCTCTGCCCCCCATGCTCTTGCTATGGGCCCTCCCCAACCACACACAGACAAAGAATCCTGACAGCTAGTTTGGCTGGGATCCCCCTAACTCCCGATGTCTCTTCCCATTACCTGTCTCCCCACTGACCTTCACTCTGTCTGGCTATAAACACCACTTCTATATGTTGTATTCGGACTCCACCAAGGATCCAGACTCACGTTTCTCTCCCCTATCCTAACAGTCTGGAATGCAATCTCTTTGCTATTTTTTACTATTGCCCATTTCTGGTTTCCTCCAACAAGATACCGAATCGACTGGCAATGTGATAGAGCACCCAAAACTGCCCCATGAGATGAGTCTTCTTATCAAACCTAAGTAATCCCGGGTCTGGGGAGGAGGGGTTGGCTCAGTGGGTACGAGCAATCGCTGGGCAGGCCTGAGGGCGTGAGCTTACATGCCTAGCACCCATTTCAAAAACAACCTTAACCCCAGCCCCATGAGGGATGGAGACAGGATGCTTGCTGAGGCTTGCTGCTGCTAGCTCAGCTCCAGGTTCAGACCCTGTTTCCAGTGAATGAACAGGATGCCTAACATTCTCCTCACGGGAGGCATATGTATCTGCATACCACCCCCCCCACCACCACACACACACACGCACAAGGGCCATCCATAGCGGATCTAGATCAATAAGATCCATGTTCGGCATTCCTGTGGGCGTTCCTGCTGCTACAGCTTCAGAACGAAACATCAGAAGTGCCTTAAGTTAGGGCTGTGGCTTCCCTCACAGGAATGCTAGAGCAGAGCACCTTAATTACTACCCTAAAGAGACTGGACTGCTGAACTTACAACTCCATCACACCGGAGAAAGCCAAATGCCCTCTAAAAAGGAGGGCGAGGCGAGCCCTTTCCGGAGGCCAACACAGAAATGAATGCAACATTTCTTCCCTCCTAGAACGGGCTCCTATCTCTGGACCGTCTCCCAGGCCGTGGTCTGGAATGGGTGTCTAACAGGAAATTCTGGGCAGGGTACACATACATTACATTCCTTTCCCGTCTCTGAAACAGCAACTTCCCCTCTGTTGGAATAAAATGGGAGTGGAGAGAGGCTGGGCAGCAGACCTCGGAGTTGAAAAGATTTGGTCAAGAGAAGAGTTACTGTTCGAGATATCCAATCAGCCTCTATTTTATTTCCCCGAGATAAAATTCCCCAGGGAATTCCATGGGACAGTCTGAAGGAGCCACCCACGGGACCGCCAACACTGGCAAGGGCTCCCCAGCAGTGAGCAGACCACTTCTTTTTCGGGTGACAGCTGTGTTTCCCTGTCCCCACTTACATTTGTGGACTGTGTTGGTACAGGTCCTTTATAGAAGTCACTCTGCTCTACAGTGTGTAGTACAATCATAACTGGCCCATTTCCCCATGAGACACCAGAGACTCCCAGACACCCAGATTCCTGGCACTCTCCTTGTCTTTGCCTAGCATGCTCCCTGCATGTTCAGTCTTATTTCCAGGGACACGGGCTGCATCTGAGCGCTCAATTCACTTTACAGTCGCCGGTGAAACACAATGGGAGCCAGGAAGACACACAGTAGGCAGAACTGAGTCCTCACTGTCTGTGTCTCTCAGTGACGTCGCCTATGAGCCTCCTCCACTCTTCCTGTCTCAGCAGTTTTCTGGGTTCCCCGTGACGAGGGACTGGTTAAACAAGCCAGGTTTGTGTGAGACTGGGATCCGAGTTCTGAGCCATCACAGCACAGTGGTTTTTGTTTTTACGCCAGGAGCCGTAATAACAAACACCACCAAGGGCTGAAGCACGGAAGAGAAACAAACTCAGGTTAAAATTTAACAGTAATCAAATAAATGGTGTTAAAACAAAATGAGTCCCACTTTCATGCTTATCGATGGAACCAAACTGAGCTATCCAGGGAAGGGACGTGAAGCTTGGGAGTCACTGACCTCACTCAGACACTGCCCACTGCATAACTGGCATCAACCTGTTTGAAAGGCAGAACAGGAACACGTCACACGCCAGGAGGCGCTTGTGATAATCATTTAACTGTCACCCTGACACAAGATGGGTGGGAAGGAGAGTCTCACTGAAGGACTGTCTGGCCAGGCTGGTCTCTGGGCATGTGTGGGGGCAGGGTTGTCTTGATTGCCTTAATGAATAGCCTGAAATCGAGGAAAACCACTCTCTGGTGTTGGACCCTGAACCATGTAAAAGGAGAGAGCAAGCTGGCTGAGCAACGAGCATGCATGCATCATTCTCTCCCCTCTGAACTGTTCATGTGACCAGTTCTGACTTCCTGTACTTTGACCTCCTTGCTATGACGGACTGGAACTGGCGCTGTGAGCCAGTATAAGCCCTTTCTCCCGTAAGCTGCTTTCCGTCAGGGTGTTTTACCATGGCAACGGAAATGAAGCCAGAGCAGGAAAAATGCAGGCAGTGTGGAGGTGGCACGGAGGGAGGGGCTGTTGCTTAGCAGGTCGTCGTAGCAACGGCAGCTACAGAAACGACCCTTCTCCATGGGACATGTGTGGTTAGCACAGATGACCATCTCAGACCTGTCCCAGCCTCGCCTCTATCAGCAGTATTAGCTAGATAAATTCTGGAAGGTGGGGTGTACCAATCTTGCTCACATTTCTGGACTTAGAAATGCTGGTGTCCCACAGGTCTGCCAGAGTAGCCAGCTATTTTCATGGCTGTGATAAAACAGCCCAACCAGGGCAACTTAAGGAAGGGAGTGTTTATTTGGACTTCAGTCTCAGAGGGAGAAGAGTCTGTGATGGCACAGTAAAGACATGGTAGCTGGAGCAGGAAGCTAACAACTCACATCTTCCAACTATAAGCATAAAGCAAAGAGAGGGAAAGCCAAGTGTCATGAGGAGTTCAGCTGTGAGCTCCACCCCAGGTCCCTGACAGTGATAGCTCTTCAGCAAGGCTGCATCCTCTAAACGTCCCGAAACAAGTGTTCAAATACCTGAGGCTACGGGGGACATTCCCAGATGTTAATGATTGGATCAATAAGCAGAAGATTGGAAGTGACCATAACATTATAAGGAAGTGCTCCTGCAGTCTGTCAGGGAAGAGCTGAATCAAACAGTACCACTGAGCCATCTCTCCATCCCTCTTTCATAAACTACTAAGTCCAAAATTAAAATAACACACACACACACACACACACACACACACACACACACACACACACACACACAGAGACAATGTTCATCCTCTATATGCTGAGAGCATCCCTGGAAGGTTTGATAAAGAACTGACAGGGAGGGAGGGGGTGGGGTTCATTGTTCCCGGTTTTGTAGGGTTTTGTATTATGTATTAAAGAAACAATTGTGTATTGTATGTTCACGAAAGTGATAAGAATGCAAATCTAGTGCTGTGGAGACTATGTGGCATACAGTCATCACGTGTACATTATTTATGTATACATTATGTGTACATATGGACTGGAGAGATGGCTCAGTGGGTAAGAGCATTTGCCCCTGAGCCTGATGTCCTGGGTTTGATGCCCAGAACCCATCATGGAAGGAGAGGACAGACTAGAGAACTGTCCTTGGTGCTTGTGGGTAAGCTGCCAGTGGGATAGTGAGCGACGTGCACACGGGTGTCCGCTTTGCTGTGCCATCAGGAGCCCCGATGCTGGTGTGGAGAGCACACAGCTTCTGCCGGTCTGAGAGGCGCCAAGTGTAACTTGCTGAGTTC
This sequence comes from Arvicanthis niloticus, assembly GCF_011762505.2. NCBI lineage: Eukaryota > Metazoa > Chordata > Mammalia > Rodentia > Muridae > Arvicanthis > Arvicanthis niloticus. Next base: position 39,282,394 of record NC_047678.1, on the reverse strand, counting down.
AATCTGCACTCTTCTGACTGTCCTTCAGGCTCTACAGACTCCTGTGTGGTTTTGGGTGCTTCTATTTCTTTTGAGAATCATGGGAGTTGGGAGGGGGAACCTACACTTTGAGGGAGTCTGTTTTTTTATATGTATTTTTCCTTCGTCAAGTTGGGGGTGACAGGACGTTAATATCACAGGTTCCTCTGCCATCTTGACTGCTGGAAATAGCACCTGTTTTAGGCCTTCTGAAATTTGGTGGGTGTAAAGAGATGAATAGGAAGAAAATTTAAGTTTCCAGAGAGCCAACTCGAACAGATTTTCCTTCCTTCCTTCCTTCCTTCCTTCCTTCCTTCCTTCCTTCCTTCCTTCCTTCTTCCTTGTTATGGTTTGTATATGCTCAGCCCAGGGAGTGGCACTACTAGAAGGTGTGGCCTTGTTGGAGTAGGTGTGTCATTGTGGGAAGTGGGCTTTAAGACCCTCATCCTAGCTGCCTGGAAGCCAGTATTCTGCTAGCAGCCTTCAGATGAAGATGTAGAACTCTCAGCTCCTCCTGCACCATGCCTGCCTGGATGCTGCCATGTTCCCACCTTGATGATAATGAACTGAACCTCTGAACCTGTAAGCCAGCCCCAAATAAATGTTGTCCTTATAAGAGTTGCCTTGGTCATGGTGTCACCTTAGTTAGAGCTTCACAGCAGTAAAACCCTAACTAAGACACTTCTCTTTGTTTTCTGAGGTGCTAGGGATTAAACCCAGGGCCTCACATGTAAGCAGTCACCACTTTTCCACTGAACTATGTTCCTAGCTGCAAATCTAACAGTCTTTCAGAGACAGTTCTTTTCTATCCCGAAATGTATGTATGTGTGTGTATATTATATATACATATTGTGTGTATAGCATTCATATTTATATGTGTGGATATCTATATATGAATATATGTACATGTACACACACATATATACACATATACATACACACATACACATATATACATATATGTACTATATATATATGGTTCTCTTTTACCAAGAAGTATGTATGTATGTATATGTGTGTGTATTGTTCATACATATGTGTATATATATGTGTGTATGTATATAGGTTTTTAGGTTTTTTTGAACTCACAGAGATCTGCCCACCTCTGCCTCTTGAGTGCTGGGATCAGGTGTGCGACATCACACTTTGCTCTGCTAGTTTTTTTTTAAGTGAACACTTCTTTGTCTGTGGTTTCCTCTGTTTTTCAGGATACACTAAGGAGCCATTTTCTTCTAAAGACTAACCCAGTATCCTATTATTTACTGAACAATCATCCTTCAGCCTGTTGTTCTGTCCTGTATTCTAGCCTAATCTATTCCCCTCTGTGTGCCAGTAAAATGCAGCCTTGTGAGCACAGATGTATTATTTTATATTTAATAGCAGTAGTCCACCTTTTAAATGTTTATTTTAAAATGTTTTGGCTGGCCTAAACTTTTATACTTCCAGACAAATGTCAGAGTTACTTACTAAATTCTAAAACAAAATAGCACTGGGAATTAGTTGCCTTCAATTCATAACATTTATATCCAGCGATTCTAGTTAATTGTATTTGAAGTTACAAAGGAAGGTTCAAGTAAAGTTTTTTAAAAATCAATTCTGTTGTATTATGCCTAAAGACTATGCCAAGGTTGCGTGGCGCTGTCTACCAGGCTAAAGCAGACCAAACAATAACTGGGTTATGGTCTGTGTGATCTCCATGGTAACCACAAACAATACTTATAGAAGAGAGACTAAAGAAACAGAAAGGAATCGAAGCATATCACCACACAAAATGACCAATGAGACGCAGAGACAGAAAGGAGAGAGGAACAAATGAACTGATGTGGAGAACAAGAAGATGGTAACAATTCTCTTTCTGCCAAATAATCACTTTAAGCGCAAATAGATTAAACTGCGATCACAATACACAAAGTGGCCGAACTCAGAAATAAAAATCAAGATCCAATGGCAGGAGACTCTCTCAGAGTTCTTAGAAGGGGACACTCTGGCCAAGAGCCAAAGGATGGGAGGATATGGCCCATGCAAGCAGGGCCAAACCAGAGGGGAGCTGACAACACAGACTTAAGAGCTGTCACAGGAGACAAACTGTGTCCTGTGATCAAGGGGCTGGGGAGACGGTTTAGTAAGAAGGCTAATCATACAAGTGTCAGACCTGAATTCCCAGCACCCTTATAAAAAGCTGGGGCTGGCGGAGCCCCTAACTAATGCCAGCATTTAAGGGTCAGAGATGGGTGAAACCTGGGGCTTACTGGTCAGGTAGCCTGGCCCAAATGATCAGTGAGAGATTCTGTTGCAAGACAATGAGATAATGAGAGAGAGGGAGAGAAAGAGAGAAAGAGATATAGATAGATAGATAGATAGATAGATAGATAGATAGGAGCCCAATGTCTTTTTGCATTTGGTCTCCATATGCCTCTGTATAGGCATGTACACCTGTATACTCACGTGCATGCCCCCTACACACACACACACACACACACACACACACACAAAGGCTGAGAGAACTGAAGAGCAGATAAATATCACAACAAGATTTCAAAATTCTGTTCTGAATAACAGAACACACCAATAAGAAAATCAAAGACTGAACAATGAGACCAAGTGGATGTAGGAGACTGATAGAACATTCCAGACACCATGGGACACACACTCTTCTCAAGCACATGCAAGGCGTTCCTCAGAACAGATAACGTGCTGTCACAAGTCTTTTTTTTTTTTTTTTTTTTTTTTTTTTTTTTTTTTTGGGTTTTTCGAGACAGGGTTTCTCTGTGTAGTCCTGGCTGTCCTGGAACTCACTCTGTAGACCAGGCAGGCCTCGAACTCAGAAATCCGCCTGCCTCTGCCTCCCAAGTGCTGGGATTAAAGGCGTGCACCACCACTGCCCGGCCACAAGTCTTAAGAATGTCAGGAAGAGGGGACTTGCACTGAGGATCTTTTGTGAACACGGCGGGATGAAACTAAGAATATACAGCAGGAGAAAAAAACTGGAAACACATATACATGTATACGTCAAGCAACACACTCTTCAATTCCCAGGAGGCCAAAGAAGCAACCAGAAGAAGCAGTTCTTGAAATAAACAAAACCACAACACACCAAGCCATGGGAGCAAAGATGGCGTTGAGAGAAGCTGAAGCTGTAAATGTCTACAGGAAATGGGAAGAAAGATGGACGAATGGTCTGAAGAGATGGCTCAGCAGTCAAGGAGCACTGGTAGCTCTTCCAGAGGACCCGGGTTCGATTCCCAGCATCCACAAGGCAGCTCACAGCTCACAACTGCCTGTAACTTCAGTCCCGGGGATCTGAGGCTCTTTCCTGGCCTCTGCACCCATCAGGCATGGTACACAGACAGACAAGCAGGCAAAACATACACATAAAATAAAGTTTATAAAAAGGAAGATTTCAAACAAACAATCTATCTTTATACGTCAAGGAACTAGAAGAAAGAAAAAAACAAAGCCCCAAATTAGCAGAGGGAAGGGAATAAAAAGCTCTTGAGGCTGAGGGCCTCTCTATGAGGTTCCTATGTTTAAAACCAACAGCAGGGCATTGAGTGGCTACAGCAGAGATCAAGGAGCCCGTGAAGCAGAGGTTGGTGGCGAAGAAAAAAGTTAGGAAGGTCCTTCAAGTGTCATGGGAAGTTAGTTTTTTGAATAACACCAGAAGACGGCAGCCTATTACAGAACTGCAGTAAGACTGTTCAAACTCAGATCCCAGAGTGTCCACTGATGAGGAGCACCTGGCTTTCTGTAGCCGAGACCTGCTCTACCTGTAGGGAAGGCGCTTCATCTCCACATCCCTCTCCCACTCCTCCCAGGCTGTCCACCCTCCACCTACACACATACATGCACACGCATGTGTGTGTTCAAGAGGAGCAGACTTTCAGGGCCGTAGCAGGAAGCCGGCTAGTCTAGGGAAGGGAAGGGAGGGGAGGGAAGGGAAGGGAAGGGAAGGGAAGGGAAGGGAAGGGAAGGGAAGGGAAGGGAAGGGAAGGGAAGGGAAGGGAAGGGTGAGGCCCTGTGAGTGAAGGTCTCACTTTCCACCCGGGAACAGCCCTGGTGGGAGGTAGAGGCTAGTGCACAACACACACACACACACACACACACACACACACACACACACACACACGGTGGGGGGGGTTCTCTTCTGTGTTGCCTCCTCTCAAGCCTCTCTCTCTCTCTCTCTCTCTCTCTCTCTCTCTCTCTCTCTCTCTCGTGTGTGTGTGTGTGTGTGTGTGTGTGTGTGTGTGTGTGTGTATATAGGTAGTATCTGCATGTGTGTGATTGCCTGTGTGTGTGTTTGTATGTACTATCTGCATGTGTGTGCTTGCCTGTGCATTGCATGCAGTCAGAGACTGGCATCTGCCTTCCTCTCTCATTCTCCATCACAGAGCCTGGATTTCACTGTGTCAGCTGGACTGGCTCGTCAGTCACCTGTCCCCGACCCCAGCATTGGAGTTAAGGGCATACACCGCCATGCCCCACTTTTACATTGAGTGCTGAGGATCCCAACAAGTCTACATGCTTGCACAGTGAGCACTTTACAGACTGAGCCTAGTCCTACCTCCCACTGTCCACCAGCACTTTCTCCGCCCGCTCCTAGGACTGAGGATATAATTTGTAAGTGTTCAAAAGGAACAGACTTTCAGGGCAGTAGCAGGAAGCCAACCCAGGGAAGGGAAGGGAGGTTAAGGTTGAGGCCCTGTGAATGGACGCCTCACCTTCCTCCCTGGAACAACCCGGGTGGGAGGCGGAGGTGGAGGCAGAGGCTAGCGGCTGCTTCTGCTACATTCTACAAAAGGGCTGAAGCATCTAGGGACTGGGAAAGATAAGCCTAGGAGCCTGCTAAGAGGGCCTGCCGGCCTTTTCCAGGTCAAGGATGACTCTGGGAGAGGGAAACAGAAACATCTTCTGGGACTTCCTTTGTGCTGGGTCCTGGGAGAAAGAGATAGCAATAAGATGAGACAGCGAATACTGAGGGTGGTCACCCTGGGCTTCCCCTGGGCTCAGTGGCCTGCCCACAGAAGCAAGCGGAGAGCAAAAGAGTCCGGAAGAAGGCTGAGTGGAGGATAGCGAGAAGTTTACAATGGAGAAATGGAAAGTTACAATGTGTCCGGTTGCCAAGTACATACCACCAGGGAAGGTGGTCAGTGAATGTTTTCCCATAGGGACCCCATGAGGACTCTTAGAAGGCCGATCCCCAAGTGTCTGAGGGAAGGACAGACAGCAAGCAGCTCAACTCCCTCAGCTGGTGAGGGCAGGTGGTGGAAGCATACCAGAATGATCTGGGTAGAGCCAGTCTACCACCAGCCTCGGGTCTACACAGATGGGCAGATGCAAGGGAAAGTTCAGATGCGTGTGTTTTCAAGCCAGCAACAGTAGGAAGAGAACCTAATAGCTCTGAGACAAACTTCTCAGGCAGGATGCCCCAAGCCACGTGCTTCCCACAGATTCCCTAATTTTAGAAACCAGGCTGGAATTTGTCTGACCAAAATAAACCTGGTCCCAAATATTTACTTTTGTCATTATTTTTGAGTTGTGAGCAGAGGAAGATCAACACAAGCTGGGGACGTTTTACATGCTGCCCACGGGGGGTCATTTCTTAGGGTGCCCTCTTGGACTTCCTCCTCACAGAAGCTGGCAGCGATAATCCAAAGCAGAGGTAAAAGCTGCTGGCACATCTAGTCCTTTAAAGATCTACTGCTTCTGGATCTCACAGTCCTGTTTCCTCTTTAACATGGGCAAAACATTCTAATCATGGGGCAGCAACCAAAGTGGACAAAGGAACACATGGTGGGCCTGGAGAAATTTATTTTTACCATACAAACAGGACATGCAGTACTCTCCTCTCCCGCAGGCCAAATAACGAAACAGCTTCACTCTGAATTCTATCCAACTCTTACCTCAAGATTTTAAAACAAAACCAAAACCAGCCAACCAAATGGAGATCGGGGAGATGGCCCGGTGGGAAAGTGCCTGCTTCTGTGAGCATGAAGATCTGAGCTCAGAGCCCATGTATGAGCAGGCGTGTTGGTGTGTAACTGTAAGCCCAGATACATGTCTTTGCTGGGGAGCAGGCAGGAGGGGTCTGTGGCCAGGCAGTGGTCCACTCCCCATCCAGTCAGAGGCCCTGTCTCAAAGAATATGACCAAGAGGAACAGAGAGCTGTACCTGACATGCTCTCTGGCCTTCACACACGTCATAAGTGTGTGCCCGCTCAACACCCCCCCCCACTCCCCGACCCCCCACGCACAGTCAATGGTCTTTTTCTTGGTTTTGAGACATGGAAAACTTTTTCCTTAGATTTAAGGAGAAAAGTGGAATAGGAGTATTTCCTTTTTACATATATACGTAAAACATCTGTCTGTCTGACTTTATTATTTACTTATTGTGTGTATGCATGAATGTGGGTATGCGTGTGCATGAGCGTGTATTTACCACGGCATGAGCACAGAGGTCAGAGGACAACCTGTGAGAGTCACAGGAGCAGTTTCCTACAACACATGGGTCCTGAGGCTTGAACTCAGGTTGAACCAGGCTTAGCTCAGGTATCTTTTCTGACCCTGGAACAGGGGAGTTGCTGCTTGTAACCTTTCCTTCTGTGTGGGGCATTCATTATCCTTCTGTTTTCAGACTGGGTCTGCAGATGCCATCAGATGGGTTTGCTGTGTTTTCTCTTCCTGGCACCAGAGTTCTCTGACACCCTCAATGAGTGAGTTCGTGCTGTTGGATGGTATATTGGCTTAGAAGTGTGGCATTTTATTTTCAAAGAGAAAGCAGAACAGAAGAGAGCAAGGCATGCCCGCGGCTCACAACACCTTGCTAACAGTTTCCTCAACGGCTTAGAGTGTTTTAATTATCCAGTTTGAATTTCCTGAGTAACTTTAAAAGACTTTAAAAGGGATAATTTAAAGAACTTTTTTTTTGAAAGTATTTGTTCCTTAACATGGATTTTCTAAGACACAGTACTTTTATAGATGGGGGAAAAATTAACAAGTCACCCCGAGGAACCTCTCTACATGACTTTGCAAAGTGCTCAGGCTTCAAGACAGATTCCACACATTGGAGACTGAACATGGGATAAGGAACAGCACGTGGTTCCTCCTACACAGAGCTTCACTCTGCCAGGGAGACCAGGTACTTTAAGAACATGCTTGAACTAAGCGGGAGATGGCAGCTGTGTGTGTGTGTGTGTGTGTCTTCAGGCCATTTTCAGGCTCCCCTAAAGAACTCAAGGCTCTGCTACCTGACAGCTTCCATGTCACTCCCAAGACCTTAGAAATGGGAACAACCATGCCTTTTATTTCTGCCTGCACCCCCTCAGCCAGCTACCGGAACTGGTTGTTTCTAGTGCTCAGCAGGCTCCCAGCCCACACCCGGGTTCCTGCATCCCTGAGACTTCTGCAGAGATCTGGTGACAAGCCTTTCCTCCCCAGCTCTTACAGAGTGCAAGGCCTGAAATCCAGCTGTGCTTGGTTCCCCCCTTCCTGTTTACAGCTCCTCGGGTGGCTCTGCGTGGCTCTGAGCTGTTGCAATGATGTGCAAAATAAGGCAACAGAGGGTTGGAGGTGAACTCAGCCTTCTGGTGTCTGTGATGGACTCACCACCAGCATTGCTGCCCGGTTTGCAGGCGGATCATGGGTCTATATCAAGCCAGAGTGGGGCGGGTCTATTCTATGAGTGGACGGTGTACACATACCTCTTGTTTGGAACCTGGGATGCTATTTTCCATCATCATCATCATCATGTGATAAAGAGTGACAGGGGCTCATGTTGGAAATAAAGACTGACTAGGCCGGGCGGTGGTGGCGCACGCCTTTAATCTGCACTTGGGAGGCAGAGGCAGGTGGATTTCTGAGTTCGAGGCCAGCCTGGTCTACAGAGTGAGTTCCAGGACAGTCAGGGATACACAGAGAAACCCTGTCTCGAAAAAAACAAAACAAAAACAAAAACAAAACAAAAAAGACGGACCAGCTCCCAATTCAGCAAGAAAGAGTGGCCATTTCTAAAGGCTCAACTGGCACTGGCTATGAAAAGTCTGCCTGGTTTCTTCATGAAATTACATCATCTTCCTACCCAAGTCAGGAGGAATTTTCCCAAGGGACAGAGTGGCCAGAGCTCTCGACCACCTACCTTCTCTCAGGAAGTCTCATTCATTGATGTCCCAGGGAACTGCTTCCCACGTCAGTAGGCTCCACCTTTACATCTTACATCATAGGACTTCATTGAGAGTTACAACGTTTGGGAGCAAACCCAGAGAGGAGCTTCCAGGGCTGTTAGATACAGCTGGCTTCTCCCCCAATCCTCATGGGTCAAACATGAAGCAGAAGCAGAAAGCAAGATGCAGAACAACCCGACCTGCCAATCAACTGAGAGTGGGGGTGGGGCAGGGGCAGGGAGGGTCTGTCTTGATTATAAATAGCCACAATAGTCATGTATAGCCCTATTTCCAGCCAGGAAAGTCAACTGTGGAGAGCTGTCCCCCTAGTACTTAACCTTGTGAGACCCAGCATAGGACAGGGAGCAGATGACTGGCTGAATGGAAGGGCGACCTGGTGACCAAGGGCAACATGCCAGGCCAGCATACCCTTGAGACTAGGTACCCAACCACAGCCCTATGACTACAGTAGACATCATGAATCCCTGACTTACTTACTCTCTCTCTCTCTCTCTCTCTCTCTCTCTCTCTCTCTCTCTCTCTCTTAAAGATTTATTTATTTTATGCATATGAGTACACTGTAGCTGTCTTTAGGCATAGCAGAAGGGGGCATCAGATCCCATTTCAGATGGTTGTGAGCCACCATGTGGTTGCTGGGAATTGAACTCAGGACCTCTGGAAGAGCAATCAGTGCTCTTAACTGTAAGCCATCTCTCCAGCCTTAATCCTTGACTTTCTATGTTGAAACTGTTACACTACAGTTCCTGGGAACGACCCCAGCCCTTGGGCCCTGGGAATACTAGAGTCTATGATTAAGGGAAGCTGAATCTTGATCACTGCATGATGTGATTGTCCTGGACCACACAGGCTCTCCTGAACAGAGTACAGCTCACACAGGTTCTTAAGAGGAAGTGAGGGTCAAAGAAGGAAGTAAGAACAGAAGCCAAGGACTGCTGGCAGCCTCCAGAAGCCAGAAGAGGAAAGGACTGATACTCTCCTTTGGAGGGTGCAGAGGGAATCGGTCCATAATAGTGAGATTATTTGAATTTTAACTCTAAAACTGTAGAATAAATATGTGTTGCTTTAAGCACTGAACACCTGATTTCTTTTCTTCTTTCTTTCCATTTTTTTTTCAGTAGCCAGAGGAAATAAAGCTCCCCTCAAGACAGAGAGAACTTTGTATCTCCATAACCTTACCCTCAAATTATCTCTCTCTTTGGGCCCTGACTGCTTAAATCAACTTCTACCATGCTGTGGGGTTTGGCTCACACAAGTCTGTCCTCTCTGTCTTGGGCTTCCACAGGGGCCTGCAAAGCATCACCCTTAAGAGATCCCCAGGAACACACCCCAGTCTCTGGAAACAGGGAACCCTAGGCCTCTTTCTCTCCCATCCCTGCAGAGTCTTCCTCAGGGGCAGGTTTCCACTGGATGATCTTCTCTCAGCTCTCTCAACCACAGCCTCCTATACCCTCAGCCTCTTCAGAGCCTGGGTCTGGATCAGCAGAAAACACACACTGTCCTTAAATAATCCCTCCTGGAAGTGGCGCCCAGCAGTCCCCATACTGACTTCCTAGTCTCATTTCCACTTCACACGTCACTTTTAAAATAAAGATGGAGGTGAGAATGTATTCAGAGACTCTGTCCTGTCATGTGCTATCAACTCAAGGCAAAATTCCAATGCTGTTTTCCCAGAGAGGAAAGTGCTTGTTTCTAGCTGTGGGAAGAACTCTGCAGATGCCTGACGATGCAGGTCCCCGAGACCCCTAAATGCCTCCAAGGATGATGCATCTGCTTTGGGGAAGAACAGATTTCAGATGTTTAAATTATCACTGGATAACCTTTTAATCTGCAAGGACACAACGCTGAGAGGAACTGCTGTGTGTGTTATGGGGAAGGGTGTCTGGGGCTCTAACCCTTTCAAGCCAGAGGGATTTTCAGAGCTGTGTAAAGACCATCCAAGGACACTGAATATTTTACTAATACATACCATCATTTTAATGATGACTAAGCCAAAGCCACAGATTCTATGACAACTGAGTGCCCCACTCTGTCCACGGGGGTACATTGTCAGTAGTACATGCTGAAAAGGCAGAGGCAGGAGGATCACAATTAAAGGTCCCCATCGCCCCATAAATCCTAGGTGCTCAACTCTTGCCACTGAATGGGGCCTGATTCCTTTGTAGAGTTGGGCCACCTTGAAGCACAGATAGCTTTTTTTCTTTATGATGGCTATACAGTCACCAGCAGAACAGAGAGCCTGAATCACAGACAGTTCTTTGTGTGTTGGGTACATCATCAATTCGTGTCCAAGCTGAAGCTGCTGGTCTTCCTTTAAGCACGTATCAAATTAAACAAAGTGTAAAATCATACACAGGCAAAGAACAGGACTCCTTACAGTCTATGGAAGTCAAAGTCTTCAGGATGTCAAATCACCAGAAGAGCCATGAAGAAGATTGATGGATAGGAATATGGATTTTGAGTGACAGAAGAAGGGAGGAGTCTCGGACACACCCATTCAGGTGCCAATCTGTGACAGATTGTAGGCTAGAGGTTCCCAGGGACACACTAAATTGGAGAAGCCCTGGAAAATAGCTCACACAAAGCCAGAAGGATCTCAGCTTGCCTGAACTGGAATGATGTGGTCCTCCAAAGGCCTTGGCTTAATCAGACATGAGATGGGGTCCATCTTAGTCAGTATTGCTGTGAAGAGCCACCACGACCGTGGCAGCTCTCACAAAATGAAAGCATTTAATTGGGGTGTGCTTGGTTTCCATTATCATTCTGGCAGGGAGCACGGTGGCATGCAGGCAAACAGGGTAGCCGAAAGTTCTACCTATGGATCTAAAGGCAGCAAGAGGAAAGTGCTGCTGAGCCTGGCTTGAGCTTTTGAAACCTCCGAACCCACACCCAGTGACACACTTACTTGAACGAGGCCACACCTACTCCAAGAAGGCCACACCTCTTAGTCCTTTCAAACAGTGTCACTCCCTGATGACTAAGCATCAGCACCAGATGGACGACAGTAAATTAACTCCAGGTGCTGAAGTGTGTTCCCTGAGTCCACCAGCAAGCAAGCATGCCATAGGGAGTGTGTTCCCTGAGTCCACCAGCAAGCAAGCATGCCATGGGGAGCACTCCCCTGGAGCACCGTTCTGTGTGTTTCTGGCTTCCCTGATTGTGCAACCCTTCCCAGCTCCCCTGGGTCAGCATCCCCCAAGCCTTTCCACCCGACATGCCTTGCCTTCTTAACTCTTGAGTTAGTGCTACAAAACCTGAAAGTTCTTTCCTAAAACCCTCAGCCCATACACACTGTTTTCAATTCCTAACTTCCCTGGGCTCCTCTAGCACTCTTCTGGTTTCTGCTGCCAAACCCTTCCCACCATTTATAATTCAACACTGCAACCCCGATGCCTGGGCCTTCAATTAAGGTTGGATGGATTAAAGAAAGGAGGCTTTGTTGCTTACAGTTGCCTTTGACCGCGGGTGGGAACTGCCTTCAGACCCCTCGGAAAGTTCTAAACAAAAATCTGTTGACTCAGTACCCTGTTCTAAACAGAAAGAAAAGTAAAGCTGTTTGGTATTCCGTGGCCTGCTACTCCAGGGTGGGACTCGGTTTCAAGTTGGATGACATCAACTTTTTAACATCTAAATTTATTCATCTCTGTTGGGATATAATTTAGGACAACTGATCAGTAGTTAATCCTCTAAATAATTATGATGAAAATATCTAACACTTTAGGGAAAATGCTGTGCCATAATTATTAAGTAGTATACACAAGTGCTTTCTTACTTTTACAAACCCCGGGGGGGGGGGAATTCACTCTGAATTAATGATATTATTCATATCTATCTTAAAAGTCAGAGAAACAGGGTGCTGGGTTGGAGAGATGCCTCAGCGGGTAAAGAACTTGGTGCACAAAAATGTGGACTAAGGTATGGGTCCCCGGTACCCGCATGAGTGTTTGGTGGGCATAGCAGCCTGTGATTCCCTTTGGAAGAGGAGTCTTGGGATCCCCAGAGCAAGCTGGCCAGCTTGTTTTGAGCCAGCAAGCTCCAGGTTCAAGTGAGAGACCATAGCTCAACATGCAAGGTATTGAGCCACTGATGTCACCCCATGGCCTCCACACATGTACAATTACATACACTCAATACACAGTGTAGGCCACATATGCACACATATGCACATACAGTGTACCTATACACATGCCTGCACACATGTGCACACACAGTGTGACACACATGCATATGTACACACGTGTGCTTGCACACATATGCACACACAGGGTGGTATTCCTGTGCAGCAGAGAGTCTGAAGACACCTCAATGTTATCCAAATTGATGGAGGGCACACAGTACCGAGGCTTCCTCTCAGCCTCCAGGTCTCTAACATCACCTGCCCTCCCTCCTTCCCATGAGGAGATCAGGGCCTAACAAGGTGGTTTGGCGGATGTACTCAGTCCACTGTCAGGTGGTGTTCATTCCCTAGGGTGGACACATCAAAGCACCACACACCATGTGACTTGCATTTACCATCTCACAGTTCTGCAGGCTGGGTGGCTGCTGCCAGGCTGTTGACAGGGCCAATGCCTCTCCCTTGCCTCCGCTGGCTTCCGGTGTTTCACCTGTGTTCTCAGTGTCTCCTGGCAAGCAGCCACATTACTCCAATCTCAGCTTCTATCTTCTCCCTGTGGCTCTGTCTCTGCTTACTTTTCTTCCTCTGAGGACAAGTGTCACACTAGATAAAGGCTCTGCTACTCCGTTTAACCTTTCCTTAATCACTTAAATCTTCAGTAACTCTATTTTTAAATACGGTCACCTCAAGACAGGGTGGGGGCTCGGACTTTAGCACATTTTTTTGCAGGTCATAATTCAACTCACAAATACCATGAGTAAATGGGTCACTTGAAACTCTAGGAGGAAGTATCAGTTGAGGTAACACAGGCCAATACACCTACTGAAAATGGGAAACGCTGGAAAAGTATTTTTAAAACTTTCCTTGGTGGCTGGCTAAGTGGGTAAAGGTGCCTGCCACCAAGCCTGAGTTCGATTCCCCAGTACATACTTGGTAGGAGGGAACTGACTGTTGCAGTTGTCCTTTGACCTCCCGAAGAATGCTCTGACATATGCACACCCTTCCCCTCCCATAAACAATAAATGTAAAAGGCCATTTCTCTAAGATACTGTAAATTAGCAGTTACTAAAGAATTATGGAACCACGACTCAGGAGCAACGTGGAGAGGTGTGTGCTGAGTGGTGCCATCTCCCTGGGGATGCCGGGCACGTCTGGTAGAGCCTAAGAGCAGCACTGTGGACATCCTGTGGAACTAGGCAGGCTACAGTCAGAGTCTCCTTCCCAAATGACCACGCCCTAAGCAGGCTGGTTCTCTTGGTCATATTAAGCCCCTGAACCCCTGAATCCAGACTGCAGTGTTAGTCTGCCTGTATCCAGTGTCGAACAAGAATAAAGATTCCCTAAGGAAAGGCAGCCTTAACCAAGGGTTCTGGTTATTTCTATAAATTATCATCTATGATGTCTGGCATTCGCTCAAAAGTAACTATGTCTAGGAGACAATGAAAATATATTCCGAGCAGAAACAACATTTAAGGGAGACGAGTGTTGAGTGTCGGGGAATTTTTAAAGATTGAACTTGAGGCTGGGGAAGTGGCTCTGTGGGTAACGTGCTCTCTGTACAAGGCAGAGGCTCTAAATTTGGATCCCAACACCTACGTAAAGAACCAGCAAGCTGGGACAACACCTGTAACATTGTCACTGGCGTAGGGGTAGAGACAGGAGGATCCTGGGGCCTCACCAGTCAGCCAGTCTAGCTGAAATGGTGGGCTCTAGCCTCAGTGACAAATCCCGACACAAGCATGGAGAAGCAACTGGGGAAGACATTTCCAACACCAACCTCCCCGGCTTCTACATACACAGGTGACCCGGCACATATGCGTATAAATCCGCACACATAAATAAAGTTGTTTTTTTTTTTTTTTTTTTAAGGAAATTATACTTACAAGAGTTCAAAGAGGTAAAGGACAGTTTCCAGGGAAACCAGAAACGGAACAGAGCTAAAAGGACATGTAGAAACTGTAGCCAGTAATAAACGAGGTAGAAGCAAGGATTCAGGGCTTAGAAGTTCAGTAAAGATGAACATAGGGAACAAGGAGAGGTCACAGGTCAGAATCTGTTTCAAACTCAGTGATGGAAAGGGAGAAAACATGGAGGAGCCAGGAAGACGCAGAGTGGAAGAGCCCGGAATTGTACAGGTCCATATTCTGAGCCCTGGGAAGGTGGAGCCTGGAGGATCATGAGTTCAAGGCCAACCTGGGCCACATGAGACCCTGTCATAGACAGACAGACAGACAGACAGACAGACAGACAGAAGGTATGCAGTGAGAGGACTAGCAGGCCTGTGGTGACTCAAGTCCGAGGAAAGAGAAGGTCTAAGTTAGAGGACATGGAAGTGGGTGAGGTCAGTGTCCCAGTGCAGGAGGCAAAAGCATTTGTGGCTTACCAAGTCTGACAGTTTGAGTTTGGTCCCCAGGACCCTCATGGCGGTAGGGGAGAACTAACTCCCACAGTTTGTCTTCTGACCTACACACACACACACACACACACACACACACACACACACCCAAACATGTGTGCACTACAAAATAAATGCAATAATTAAAGGAAAAAAAAAAAGAAAGAAAGAAAAGAGCCAGCCACCGAGAACTTTTCAAAACTGAAGAATATCATTAACCACAGCTTTAGATCCTAAAGGCATTAAGTCCTGTAAAATAAATGAAAAATAAGGCGGTACCCAGGTAATTAGGAAAATACTCAAAAATAAAGAGAAAAGCCTCAAAGGGGGCCTGGGGTGGGGGAGCACCTTGGTTACTTCCAGAGGACTGACAGTACGATTGACTTATTTCTTTTAGTTGATGCAAGGTCTCACTACATACACAACTCTGGCTCACCTGGAATTCCCAATGATGACCAGGCTGGTCCATGAACTCCCAGAGACCTGACTGTCTCTGTCTCCCAAGTGCTGGGATGACATGTGTGAGCCACTAAACCTGGCCCAACACTTGATTTCTTTTCTTTTCTTTCTTTCTTTCTTTCTTTCTTTCTTTCTTTCTTTCTTTCTTTCTTTTTTTTTTTTTTTTTTTTTTTTGTCTTTCGAGACAGGGTTTCTCTGTGTAGTCTGGCTGTCCTGGAACTCACTCTGTAGACTAGGCTGGCCTGGAGCTCAGAAATCCGCCTGCCTCTGCCTCCCAAGTGCTGGGATTAAAGGCGTGTGCCACCACCGCCCGGCAACAATTGATTTCTTAACGAAAAGATAAAATGCCAGTAGACGGGAAAGAAAATAGCTAAACAGTTAAAGACCATCATCGATGTTACATACACTCTTTCCAAAGACATGGCGGCCATCGTGGGCATGCTTTCCCAGAAATCAGGATCAGATTCATTTTCTGAGTCCAACCAAGCGAGCACCCAAACCCATGAATCCACACCATCGTATTCAAATAAAGGAAATGACCAGATTCACAGACTCAGAGGAGAAGAATTGGTAAACGCCCACAGCCACGTAGAATGGGATCTTCCCGGTCTGATAAATGACTTCTATAAATAACGAAGGCATTCATCACACTCCTGCTGAAATATGGCGGCTTCCTGCCGAGATCAAGGACGAGACAAGAAAGTTGTCACTGCCTGGTTGAAGCATCATATTGTAGGAGTGCTATAAGAAATGTGTGTGTGTGTGTGTGTGTGTGTGTGTGTGTGTGTGTGTGTGGGCTTGCTTAGCTGCTTGGATGCTACATATTAACGATCTATGAGAAGCTTCATATTCATTTAGCTGGGAGATGGAGGTTAGTTTTAAAGCCGGGGCGAGGAGATGGTTCAGTGGTCAGATCACCTGCTGTGCAAGCACCAGGCCCTGAGTTCAAATCCCTAGCATGCATGTAAAAAGGAGGGTGTGATCACATATTTATAACCCTAGCACTGGGGTGGGGGTTTGGGTCACAGGGATGGGGGAGGGGAGGGGGAGGGGAGGAAGTGCTGGCTGCTAGCCAGCCCAGCTCCTGGGACCCTGTCTCAAGGGAAGAAGGCAGAGATTAGGGCACACAATGTCCTCTGGCCACCTCATGTGACTCACATGGGCACACACATATAAACACACACATGCATGTATCTCATACACACTTCCCCTCCCCACAGGACTTGGAAAGCATTTAGAAAAGGGAAGAAATCCAAAGATGTGACGTACGCTAACATCAAAAATATAAAATACACAAGAGCAAATCAGTGATATGCTAGATTTCTTTATAGGAAATCTCCAAATGTTATCTGCAGGAATTTTAAGTCTATAAATACATGGAAGATCTATCATGCTTGTGACTTTCAAGGTTCAGTATCGTAAGGAATATTTACAAACTGATCTACTACAGATCCGATGCCATCTTAATGAAAATCAGAACAGTGGAGACTGGCGAGGGAAGTTGATTTAGAAATTCATGCAGATATGCAAATGACTGTCTGACACTTATGCCAATGGCTACTGGAACTTTCTGTGGGCCAAAGAACTAACAAAATAAGTACTAACTAACAGAATAAAAAGCCCAGAAAATGCCTGGGGTACCAGGATATGCACAGGCGGGCTCCTGGACTGGGCTCCTGGAAAGAGCATGCTTCCCCTCTGGGTTACTGGGACAAGGCTCAACATCCAGTGTGGGCCAGTTTTCCTTATCTATGAAGCACCTGGGCCAGGCCACCTAAGTCAGATTTGAAGTCAGAATAAGGAAGGGACTTTTCCAGTTTGCCAGGGTTTTGTTTTGCCTGTTTGTTTTAAGTTGGGGGAAAATCTGGGATTCTGGACCTGTGTCCTCATAATCCTAAATATTCCAGGCAGTTTAGGGACAGGGGCTGCTGAGTCTTGCCTTGATTGCCTACTTAGAAGGCATATAAGCCAGGCACAGTAGTATATGGTTCTATGTCAGTCCTCAAGAGGCAGAGGCAGGTGGGTCTCTGTGAGTTCAAAGCTAGCCTAGCCCATATAGCAAGTTCCAGGTCAGTTGGGACTGCGTAGTATGACCTTGTCTAAAAAAAAAAATAAAAGGGGGGGGGTATATAACACAGTAAATGGGTCAAGTAGACAGACCATGGTTTAAAATATTATTTTTAATTTTTGTGCACTTTTTTTTTTTCTTTTTACATTGGGTCTCACGTAACCTTGGCCTGCAACTTGAGAATATATAGAGCGAGCTGGCCTTGAACTTCTGATTCTCCTGACTCCATCTTCCAAATACTGGGAATATGGGCATGAGCCCCACCCCCCTTTGCCCACTTACATGCTTGTGAAGTTTCTGACTAAACCACCTGAACCCCTGGAGCCTTGGTTCCCCTACCTGTGAGAGAAAGGTCATGAAGATGTCTGTAAAGCCCTCAGGAGAGTCTGGCTCATATAATTACTTAATACATAGAACCAACTAAGGACAACACAGTGGAGCCAGATGCTGGGCTACGAGGCCATTGAAGACAAGATGGGGCAGTGACGAACTAGATCTATGGGTCTCTGCTGGTAACTAATGGGTGAGAGATGGTCGGGAAGGTTGGGAAGTATCTGTGTAATGGGTACAATGTTAATTCACCAAGTTCTCAAGCTTCCCTTACTAACTGCTAAAGGCTAACATGTCTCTGCTCTGCACTGCTATTGGAGAGTGATCACGTGCACATCCACGCCCCACCTCATGCACACCCTCATACTGTCCAGTCCAGCATCCTTTCCTTTTCGTGAACACATAGCAACCCTTCATCTTCAGCTAGTGTAGCTTACAACCTGGCTAATCCTTAGTTGGTTTCCTGGGCCTGATTCTTACACAAAGACTCCTTAGTTCACAGCTGCCTATAGAGAAATGTTCTTAGAGCCAACTGAAGCCCAGGAACTCTGTCCCAAGCCCTGTTAGCAACTTAGGCCTCAATGCCTGCACGGAAGGTAGAGAGAGAGTCAGCCGATGATTGCAGGGAGGATCTGGCCTCCCTCTGGGAGAACCCTGCCACTCAGACACAGCCTCACTTCTGAGGCCCAACATGGAGCTGCCCAAAGGACAGAGCTTTTCTGTTTGTTTGACAGTGGTGTGGGTGCGCGTGCATGCGTGTGCGTGCGTGCGTGCGTGCGTGCGTGTGTGTGTGTGTGTGTGTGTGTGTGTGTGTGTGTATGTAATAAGTTTTAGTTGTTTTCATCCACCCTGCCAAACTCTTGTTACTGAGTCCACCTCCTACTCCCACACCATCTTTTGCACGTGACCCAGTGATTTTTAACCAGACTTCCGCCCCCAGCACACCAGAATCTGCTCCCCAACTCTGTAGAGGAGCTTGTGAGGCTGCCTGGGGATCCGAACCGAACCACCTTCTTATTCTTGTCGTCACCCTTTCTTTTGCTTCTCCTGGTAAGACTCTGAAATCTGCCTGGGAAATTCTGTGCCATGTTAGACCAAACCAACCAGAACAAAAGGTCTTCAGCAAATCTTGGTTTCTTTCCCCAGTGTTCTCCCAGCAGCGGCTAGTGGCTACAGCAGAGACTCAGAACTCGGTCAATGGGCCGATATAAATAACCGTGAGCGCTCGGCTGGGGATGAATCAGCTATATTAACCTTCCATCCAAAGCCCAGCGGATATCGTGGGAAAGAAGGAGGGGAGAATGTAAGAGCTGGAGGACTGATGGGGAGGAGAGCTGTGCATGCCGGATTCTGGACACGATGCGGCTGTGGCACACATCAGCTCACAGTGGATATGGCTCTCTGCAGAAGACGTGCACAAGATCAAGCCAGTCAAAAGTTCAACATGAACGGGTGGGGGGAGGGGTTGTGCTGGTGAGGGGAGGAGCCCCGGAGACCCCACTCTTGAAGCAAGACCTATTTATAGTTGATGGCTGCTGAAGCGGGGAGAGTCATTTTCTTTTGGGGATACTGGCACTGGGAAGTTGTCTGTGCTCTGGTGTATGGTCCGAATATGGGATGTACTCACTGGACTCTGCCTTTACTGATAACACCAAAAATGGAGGAGCCAGACATGGTGGGGCACATCTTTAATCCCAGCAGTCAGCAGGCTGAGGTGGGTGGATCGCTGTGAGTTTGAGGCCAGGCTGGTCTACACAGTGAGAGCCTGTCTCAAGAAAATAAATAAATAAAAAGCAGGGGGCATGAAGTTGGGAGGGAGAAGGGGTGGGGGTACTAGAGGGAGTTAGAGCTGGGGTGGGTGGATATGATCAAATTCATGGTGTAAATGTGTGACATTTTCAAAGAAGAAGAAAAAAAAAAAAGATCAAACACAGAAATGCCACTCCCCTGCCGCCCTGGCTCAGGTCTGAAGTTTCACATGAACAGGGAATGGCAGCTATGTTATTATTTCCGTCCAGTTGTAAAACCAGAGCATGCTCTGCTCCGGCTTGCTCTTACTGACCCGAAGGAACCGGATGTGGACATGAAGGCAACCGAGCAGGGCAGCAGGCTCTGTAACCACATCCAGCGCTCATCAGGAGTAAGCCACGTCACCCAATCCTGCGCATGCGCCTCGAAGACTGGCGCGTGAGCTCTGGGATTTAAATGGCCGAATGCGCGCAATCCACTCGGTACCTCTGAGAAAATCCTTGAACGATACTGGACCAGTACTGCAAGTATCAAACTTACTCCCAGCTGCGAATCAGGGCAGCCTGGGCAGGAGTCCCCAGCCTTGGAAACAGCTAGTGACTAAAGAGTTGTACCTATAAGTCTGCCCACCAGACAGCAGGGACCACGTTCAGAGATGGCAAGCTAGCACCTCAAACCTTCCTCTCTGCAAAGGGAGCAAGGAAGCCTGTGTTTTCCCTGAAACTAAGGAACACCAACCCAACTCCCCTCACCCCTGAATTTTACAAATCCAAGCAGATAGACAGAAAATATTTTTATTTTATTACTAACATTTAGAGACCCATCTGATAGATTCTTTGTGGCACTTTTAAGACATCCTATCGACTTCTAGTGAGCTGAGAAACTTCCTCAGATTATCTTTAAAATGGATTGCCACGTCTCTGACTAAAAGTTTAACCTCTGAGCCACGGGTTCAGTGTTCAGCGAGTAAACTTTGTAGGATGCATGGCCAGTGTGGGGCCCAAAGCTCTCAAGACCCAATTTACAGGTCACACAACTCAGTGACACAGTTACTGTTGTTTTCCCATTCTGTAGCTGCAAAATCCTGAATGGTGGGGGAGGTTAAGTCATTTGCCTAGAGTCCCTTCTGTGGCTAGTGAGTGAACCCGGAGCCTGGCTTGTCCAGGAATGTGACGTGAGCAGGCATGTGTGACGCCCTGACTCCGGGGAAACAAAAGCTTAATGTTTAACCAGCCTTATATTTTAAATGCACCAGGGTCAGCTCACACAGTCACTACAGATCCTGACTACAAGCTGTGCTGAGGTGCTGGCCCTGTGCTCCCTCCTCTTGGTAACCTGGCATCAGGACCCTGTTCAAGGTCATAGAGCTCCAGGACTGTGACCCACAGAGTCTCTGGAGGAAAGGACCAGATTCTCTCACTGCAGGGCTATGGGACACAGGCTACCCACCCAAGACTGTTTCTTTCCTTCTGCTGCAGATTAAAACAACACGGCACAGCAGGAAAAACAGGAAGCTGGTTTCCAGATACACCAGAACAACAGCCCCTCTGTTCCCAGCTTCTGGCAGGAGGCAGGCAGCCTGTGGAGGGGCCCCTGCCTGGAAGCAAACAGCCAGCCTCAGGGCTGTGCTGGGCTGGCCACAGGCAGTCCAGGGTCAGGAAGGTAGCCTGTTTCTCTAAGGCAGCCACCCAGTTCCCAAGCTCAGCCCCAGGCTACAGAAAGCAAGAAGCAACAAGGCTACTGTGTAGGTGTCTATTTGTGGCCTCAGTCCTGCACCTGGAAGGTGGGTTTCAGTTTCCTAAACACAAATGCAGAGAACAGAACGTTCAAGAGATCGTTTGCCTAGGACTTCACAGTGGCAGGGTCCTGAACCTGGCTTGTCTGCTTTCAAAGTCCCAGGTTTGATGTGGTTTTTCACTATGGAATGCTGTGAAATTTCTTGAATTGGCCCAAAAAGAGTATCTTAATTTTCTACTTGGCTAACAAAATAACAGAGAAACCAATGAGTTAGCATCAGTCTCCTTTATAAAGAAAAATATCTAGCTGGCTAAGGTGGCTCATGCTTGGAATTCCAGCCTCCAGGGCTTGAGGATGGAAGTTGGGAGCTAGCTCAAGCTACAAAGAGAGCTTCTGGTTAGCCTGGGCTATGAAGCACCCATGTTTTAACAAACTAGCTTAGCTAGCTAGCCTAGTAAGTAGCAGCAACAACAAAATATGAAACTCCAAAAATTGCTGACATAACCACACAGCTCTAGGGGAAAGGCAGATGGCTATTATTCTGGTCTTTTGTCATTGTCATCCTCATTGTTTTTATTGTTGCCCCCCACTCCCCAGACAGGATTTCTCTGCGTAACAGCCCTGGCTATCCTGGAACTTGCTCCATAGACCAGGCTGGGCTTTAATTTACAGAGATAGGTCTGTCTTTTGAGTGCTGGGATTAAAGGCATGTGCTACCACGTCTGGCTGCTAATATTCTTTTGAAGAACAATCTGGTAGCCTGTTCAAGAATCAAAGATTTCCTTTTTCTTTTTTCTTCTTTTAGAGACAGCATCTCACTGTGTAGCCCTGGCTGGCCTTGAACTCACTATGTTAACCAGGGTGGTTTCAAATCGAGATCCAAAAGCTGTGTGCTACGACACCAGCCCACGGATGCTATTGTGTGTACTTTTACTCCATAACCCAGGTCCTAAGTACACTGAGGGTTTAAGTTAAAGTATGAAGAAGCTATATGCAGTCTGGGTACATCCTCCAAGTTATCAGATGTGGGACATGTGGCAAGCAATAAATAGAACAGGAAAGCCATGACGTATACCAAGTACAACATCTTTACCCAATAATGTAGCAAGTACAGCGTATTAACCCAATAATGTAGCAAGTACGGTGTATTTACCCAATAAAACATTACCTGGCCACTAACACAGATGCATATAATTTATTTTTTAGAGACTTTTGCTTTTTCATTTTATTTTATAAGGGTGCTTTGCCTACATGCATGTATATGTACCAGGCACATGCAATATTTGTAGAGGGGAGAAGAGGAGATTGGATCCCTTGAGACTAGAATTACAGATAGCTGTGAGATGCCATACGGGTGCCAGGAATTGAACCAGGGACCTTTGGAGGATCAGCCAGTTCTGTTATCCACTGAACTATCTCTCCAGCCCCACGGACACTGTCTTTATAGCAAAGCAAAATATAGTTCACTAAAAGGTTAGGAAAGACTATCTGGGGGTCTGGGAGAAGGGTTTAGTGGGTTAAGTGCAATGCACCAGGACCTGGCTTCAATCCCTAATGCTGGGTAGGAAGTGGGGGGGAAGGTGTGGAGACAGGTGGATTCCTTGGAGCATGCTGGCCAGCCAGTCTAGCCATACAGTGAGCACTGGGTTTAGTGAAAGACCCCAGCTTCCAAGGATCAGGTAGAAGCCAACAGTGGAAATCAGTGCTGAATCCCTGATCTCCACATGCATGTGCACGTATCTGCATGCATACACACATATGTACACACAGTCACACAGTCTCACACACACACAGACACTATGCAAACACACACAACCAAGGAAGAAGAATAACACAACAAGGAACACAGAAATGTAGCTTAGATAAGATGTGGTTATACAGACTCACGATGCCAGTTATTCTGTTTGTGGGGGTGGGGGATAGAGAGTTCAAGGCGTCTTGAGCAGCCTTTTCCGAGGTTTGCATGGGTCTGCCATGGGTTCCACTTCCTACGGGGCAGTTTTTAACACACAGCCACGTTTGGAGTACTAATTGCACACAGTGACGGACACTCACTTGGCAGGTGCTTCCAGGTGATGAGTTTTCAGAAGCAAGCCTGGAGGGTGGCTCGCAGCATCCTTCCTTTCATGCGGTTTCTAGGCAGCGCCTGTGCTCTGTTTGTGTTCCGACCCTACAAAAGGGACTTCTGTTCCATTAACCACTGGTGGTTTGCTGCTACACGGTCATGGGGAAGACATGCAGGCCTTCAGACTTCTTGAGAAACCCGCCGAGGACTTTGCTTGTTTTCTACCTTAAGAACAGAGGGCTCCATTTACCATGTGCCGCATGGCTGACAGCACACCAAGGCCCTCTGTGTATGCAAGCTTCCGTTTTAGCCCTATAGGCTGACTTCCATCTCCCTGAATCCACAGGAAAACTTTACGATGAGATCAGAGTGAATTCACTGTTTGTGTTCCTGCTCCCGGAATGTGCACAGCCTTTTTATGAGCACCTGCGTTTTAGCTTATGGAAAAGAGAGTTTGTATGGTTCATTCTTACTTTTCCTGCTATGCGCTGCTCCTGAGATTTACTCAGAATGCTATATGCAGGAGTCCCAACATCTGTTTGATGAATGTCCTTTGGTATGTGACAGTGAGTTGTGTCAACATGACACAATCCAGATGCACCTGGGAAGGGAGTCTAAATAAGGAATTGTGTGAATCGGATTGGTTTGTAGGTGGCATGTCTGTGAGCAATTAAGAAGACCTGACCACTGTGGGTGGCACCATTCCCTGGGCTCGGATCCCGGACTGTATAGCAGAGGAGAGAGCAAGTAGAACAGCAAACATGCACGCATTCCTTGCTCTCTGTTTCTCGCTATGAATCTGATGTGGCTGGCTGCCTCAAGCTGCTGTCCCAGTTACTTCTCTGCTGTCATGGAGTGTTACTTGGAACCATGAGCCAAATAATCTCTTTCCCTCTATACTGCTTTTCTCAGTGGTTTATCACAGCATCAGGAAATGAAACCCAGACAGTGCCTATCCCTCATGGCATTTAATGGTGTGTCTTTTCCGGGCCTGCCTGACCCCTATCATTTACTCCTTTAGCATATCCTGTCATACTACATGCATGGCATACATGCACATGACCAAGCATAAGAACAACGGGGTCAAGTGGGTAAGACAAATGACCTTAAATCTCTATGTTTTTAGAGAAAACTACATGTGGCATAATTTTTTTTAAGACCGTAGTTCTCTCTCTTTAAAAAAAAAATGCTAACTTTAATGAATGAGAATGTTTGAGCTTTTAAAAATTATTAATTTTTACCATTCTCCTTTGAACCTATTGTGAAGCAGCTATTCTTGGAAGGGCTGTGTGTGAATGGGCCTAAGGCTCTCAAGGGGATCTGTCAGGAGGATATGGCTGCCGTCTGACAGCATGACTGTATAATCTGATGCCTCTGAGATCATGCTTCGTGAGGGTGACTGCGCATGCGTGCACAATGCACATTCCAGGGGAGAAAGGAAGTTTCTGCCAGTGCCGCGGCAGAGATGATGGCCCGCTTGGCCATAGGCTCTCTATGACATCATCACAATGAAGCCAGCTTATGTTTCCAATTCTCCCGTGCTACCTACACCAGATAGGTCCACACAGACTGCATGTTCCACACAGCAGGCAGGTGCACACGCCATTATGGCATCACACACCTCTTGGTGGCTGTTGCATGGTCAAGGTAAGAGAAGTTTTGGCTTAGAAACAAAGGGAAAGCCGGGCGGTGGTGGTGCATGCCTTTAATCCCAGCACTTGGGAGGCAGAGGCAGGCGGATTTCTGAGTTCAAGGCCAGCCTGGTCTACAAAGTAAGTTCCAGGATAGCCAGGACTACACAGAGAAAGCTTGTCTCGAAAAACCAAAAAAAAAAAAAAAAAAAAAAAAAAAAAAAAAAAAAAAAAAAAAAAAAAAAGAAAAAAGAAAGAAAAAAAAAAAAGAAGAAGGGAAAGCCCAGTGGGTAAGTTCAAGGTCCAAGGACAAAGAGGGCAGTGTGACCGGCCACCCTCAGTAGGGTGGTTCCCCCCCCCCCCCCCCCGCCTTCTCCCCAGCCCAGTGGGTAGCATTTCTTCTATTTATTCTTTGGAAATCAAGTCCAACACTCTGTGCCTATTAGGGATCCAATGACTACCCCCTCATTCTGGGAACGTCTGTTCTAGAGGTCTGTTTTGACCTGGCCTTGTCTCCCAGGTTCATGGTGAACCATCAGGGAGGCACTGTTGCAAACACAGAGCCCCAGGAGGCCAGCTATTCCCTCTGCACACTCATCCCTCTTCAAATCTGAACAGATCTTAGGAATCTTATCCACCAGGGTTCTGGCAGGAAACAGATGGCACTCTCAAAATGAATAATGGGAGGAGTCCAACAGGCGCCATTTATAGACGTGGCTCCTGCTCTCCGGGACCAGTCTCAGTAACGCACTTAAACCCCTAGGCAGGATGGGTTGAGGGAAGCGAGGTCACTAGAACTAGACATAGTGCCAGGTGCCCAGATCTTTTGTAATGCCACAGAGAGGAGCGGGAGAATCAACGCTTCCTTCTCTCTCTCCCTGCTGCCCATTAAGCAAAACGACACAAGAGGCTGTCAGGAAGTTAGGAAGCCCATTCATGTAGTCCATGCTGGGGAACATCCAGGACACAGACAGGGTGGAGAAGAGCTGTGGGGAAGGACGGAATTAATCTGGCCCAAGAACGAATCTACCCACACTCTGACTTGAAAGGTTCTACTCCAGGAAAGTGTATCACGGTGGAAAGCAACCGATGGTGGCAGTGCTGGCCTGAGAACTCCGTCCCCACCTGCCAGCCCACACAGTTTTCTGTTTGATTGAAGGATACCTTCTTACAGGTGTCCTGTGCCAGGACTCCAGCCTCGTAAAACAACGGGCTTCCATATCAGTTGGAACTGTGGGTAGGTGTTTTCTGGATGGTGCATTCCAAAGCTACTCCTCCCTGGTACAGCCTGCATTCCCCCGAGCTACTCCCCAAATGCCTAGTGGTTCATACCTGTCGGCTACACGTTAGATGTGGGAAGTCCAAGGTTTCACAATGTAAGGGAATCAGAGCTCAGGATAAACACTGTGCGGCAGGTACAGGCAAGCAGACGCAAGTGTGTCTGAGAGACAAATCTGCAGCTCTGGGGAGGGGGGGGCAGGGGGGGAGGAAGAAGCAGGAGGGAAGAGCCCTTCCATTCAATCACCAGCTCAGCCCGCCAGGCCCTGGTCTGAACTGACAGTGAACTGACAGTGCTCTCCCACCCTGCCTACACACGGAAATAGCTGCGCATTGACCCACGAGCTGCCCAAGCCCGGAAAAATACTCCAGGATATTTAAAAAAAAAAAAAAATCACATGTTCTTCCAAGCCTTTCAAAACTTGACCCGAGAACTGGCTGGCTAAAAAAAGGACCAAATCACTGAGATTATCTGCACCACAAGTTCAAAGTGAAAAGACTTGGTTTCCTTTAGAAATTCTATCAACCCTGTCTCTTTCTGAAACAAGACAGGCCCCTCAATTCTTTGAATAACAAGTGTATCAGTAAGAGCCTAGTGACAGCCATTGGTGATTACTGTCATAGGACATTACCACACAGCTCTGTGTCCATGAAATAGAAGGCTCCAGAGAACCCGCACTGGGCTTCCCAGCTTTTATATTCATTCATCTCATCTCAAATTGTTTCCAGAACAAAGTCACGAGACTCAGCGTGCAATGGTGTGGAGGCAAACAGCCGAGGAAGATTCGCCCACCTTTTCCTATTTCTTGCCGGCATAGAGAGGCACTGAGGCCTTGGGAACAGAGGCCTGACTAGCCTGCACTGTGTTCAGTAAGTCACTGAAGAGACAGTGATGGTGAGGAGGACGAGGAGGAAGAGAAAGAGGGAGAGGAGGAGGAAGAGGAAGAGAAAGAGGAAGGAGAGGAGGAGGGAGAGAAAGAGGAAGAGAAGGAGGAAGAGGGAGAGGTGGAGGGAAAGGAAGAGGAAGAGAAGGAGGAAGAGGAAGAGGGAGAGGTGGAGGGAAAGGAAGAGGAAGAGAAGGAGAAAGAGGAAGAGGGAGAGGAGGGAGAGGAAGAGAAGGAAGAAGAGGAAGAGGGAGAGGAGGAGGGAGAAAAGGACGGACAGGAGGAAGTAGAGGAGGAGAAGAAATGAGAGAAGGAGGAGAGGAGGAAGAAGAGGGAGAGGAGGAAGGGGAGGAGGGAGAGAAGGAGGCAAAAGAGGAGAAAGGAGAGGAGGAGGCAAAAGAGAAGGAGGAGGGCGAGGAGGAGGGAAAGGAAGAGAAGGAAGAGGAGGAGTGAGAGGAAGAGGAGAAGGAGGAAGAGGAAGAGGAGCAAGAGGCAGCAAAATCCAACAATCCAGGGTCAGGAAGCTGAGCCAAGAGGCTGTTTCGATGCTGAGTCTGGATGCAAGTGAAGACAGAAAAATAACCTCCCTGGGCTGCAGGCAGCCTGTGTGGTAGAGTGCTTCTCGCACAAACACAGGGACATGATGTGACCTCAGAACACATGTAAGAAGTTGGGCATGGAGGCACTTGCTTGTAAATTGAGCCCCAGGAAGGCAGAGGCAGAGAACTTCAGCTGGCTTCTTGCCGTGGACAGCCTTATCAATGAGTCTCAGTCCCCATGAAAGGCCCTGTCTCAAAAGGCAGGGGAACAGTGACTGAGGAATAACACCCCAGGCTGGTCTCTGGTTTCCACACGCATGTGTACATCTATGAGTGTTCATACACATTAGCACACATACACACAAACCAAACACAGACCCTGTGTTCAGACTCCTGCTCTTCCCGGTGATCCATTTCTCCTGCACAGTTCTTCATACTGAGATTCCTTCTCAGATTTGGGGAGGTCGGAACTCTGGGGTCTTGGGCTTTCTGCTGAAGCTTGAAGGGGTGCTCTCTCCCTCCTGATGCCCCAAAGGGGCCAGGTACAGATGTCCTCAAAAGGGAATTTGTGTGGGAAATCTAAAGGGAGGGGCTGGCGAGGTGGCTCAGTGTAAACTGCTTGTTGCATGAACATGAGGGCTCAAGTTCGAATCCCAGCAATCACGAAAACAGCTGGGCATGGCAGCACAGGGCGCAGCCCCACAACTGCAAAGAGCCTGGGGCTCACAGGCTAGCGGGTCTGGTCAATCAGTGAGCTCCAGTAAGAGAACCTATCTTGAAAAGGAGAGCCAAGAGAGGGAGAGTCTTGACATGGACTCCAGGCCTCTAGCTCGGCTCACACGAGGACCCACAGGGTGGCTCTTCTCCTTGGCCTGGCTCTCTTCCCTGCCTAAGCTGTAAATGTCATATAAGGTGACATGTAGGACTGTCCTGCTGTTAGCCAGGATAGGGAGCCAACATTCTTCTACAGAATTCTTCACAAGGATTTCCCCCCCATCCAGTTCTCCAGCCCTGGGCAGTCTGAAGGCCATGAGGCTTTGTGGTCAGGATCTAGTCAGGAAAACTGTGTCCTTGGCCTGAGAACTCTTACACAGGGAGCTTGAGGTAATCAAGTGGCAGTGAGGGCTGCCTCAGGAATGTGGCACCAGCCAGAAGCAACTACACACGGATGTGATCAGCACGCTGGCCCAACAGTGCCAGCGCCTTGACTCATTCACTGCAAGGAGCCAATGACAGAATGTGGCTCAGAGTATCTACCTGGCTGTCACGGCAAGAGGCTCTGAACTTGTGTGTGGCACTTATGAAGCCACCTCGGAGCCCACACGGAGATGCGTCTGGTGGGGCTGTGTCAGAGGTGGCACATCATTGGCTGAGTGAGATGCTCAGACAGACTTGTGATAAGGACACTCTGGCTTGACCCTAGGGGTCCGGATAGACTGACCGTGTCAATAACTTATACAATCATCTGAAACCACAATGGAAGGGACAGAGGAGCCGCACAGTCTTCCCTAGTAACTGAGTGCAAGCTCTGTGTCCTGCATGGCTATGGTGAGTGCGGAGTTTTCCCATGTCCCTTGGGATCTTCTTGAACAGTTCTCATTCCAGGGACAGATGAGGCATCTCTCTGATAAGCTGAGAGGGACGGCCTAGAATGGGGTGGTGCTGAGTGAAACTGAGCTTCACAGAGATGAAATGATAAGTTGATACAGACGCTGATGGCTGCACACATGAAACACCCTCTTCTCCCTTGTAATAGAATTCTCCGTATCTTTAGGGATGGCAGTGTGCCCAGCTAAGACCTCTCGCTAGCTGACAGTCAAGTGACTGTGGGACAGTATTGGCCAAAGAGTCTTAAAAAAAACCTTTGCTGTTGTGACATAGGTCTCTCTCTTCTCTCCTCTTCTCTGCTCAGCTCACTCAGGGTAAAGGCAGTGGCGCACTGTACCCAGGAGGATAGAAGCCATTGGCCAGAATGGTACAGGTAGGAAGATAGCAAATTTGGTTGCTGATGGCATGGTGAGGGTCCTGGATGGGCTCATGCCAGAAAAATTATTTGTTTAGGCCAATTGCTATGTTTGGGATATCTGTCATCTTCTGGGTGCATGTGTTGCAAGCGTGTCTCTTAGTGTGTCAATATGAGAGGTGGTGGGCCCTTTAAGAGGTAGAGTCTAATGGGAGGTCCTCAGGTCGTGGGCAGAAAGGCCCTCAGAAAGCATTGTTGGACCTAGTGCCTCAGATGGTCTGTCTTTGTTCCTGCTTCTACTACCAGCTGTGGTCCCTATAGGAGGTGGGCTTACTAGGAGTGGGTCTATGAGGATTGTAGCCTGACAGCTGGTTCCAAACTCATGACCTCCTATGAAATAAGCAGATTCCCATATAACCCCCCCACCATGGCGGCTCTGCCTCAGTGGATCAGAGTCCTCCAAAACCGTGAGTCACAGCGATGCAAATGTAAGTAAGATTGGGGGGGGGGGGGAGAGTGCAGCTCAGCAGTTAGGAACCCCTGTTGCTCTTGCAGAGGACCTGAGCATGTTCCCAGCACCCACGAGTGGCTCACAATCACTCATAACTTTAGAGCCCGGGGCTCCATGTGGCCTTTGACCCCCACAGGCATCAGGCCCACATGTGCTGCACACACATACATGTGGGCAAAATATTCACCCCCAACCTATGAGACATTTAAAACGCTCTGTGCAACCCTAAGGAAGATCCTGTTTCAAAAGCAATGTCACAATCCTGGCTCACTTTCCCCTTTCTTCCCAACAGAAGCTAACTGTTTCTTTCACTATCAGAAGTGACCCTCACTGATACCAGTAAGCAGTATCCTCCAAACTTATCCTGGGTTTAGAGGCCACATGGAGCCTTTCTGTCAGACATCCCCTTGGTTTGGTGGGGCACCTTCCATTCCTTCTCATGCTGACTCCCAGAAAGGTATGACACTGCCTGTCACATGACCTGCAGCCCAAGCCTCTCTCGTTCACTCCCTTGCCTCTGTCTCCAGAATGCCCTGCTTGGCGGCTTCTAACACAGGGTACATTGCTGCAACCCAGCTCCTCCCAAACAACACACTCTTGTCTTCATAGCAGGGGACATTTCATTTTGGCCACACTAAGTTCTCTCTCTGAGTCTGTCTGTCTTCTCACTGACAGAAGGCAAGGGACATGGCCCACCTCAGTCTAGAACTAATCATAGGGCAGAGCGATTCCTCAACTTCATTTTTAAGTGATTCATTGTCACTTGTAAATTGTGAATGCACATGTGTGCCTGTACGTGGGTCTGTGCAAAGTCTTCTGAGGCCAAGAGGTCATCAGATCCACTCCACTGGAGCTGGATTTACAGGGAGTGACGTGGGCACTGGGAACCAAACCCTGGTCCCGTGTAAGACCAGAACCATCTCTCCAGCCCCAAGATTCCAAACGTTCTTTAAAGAAAACTTCTGAACATTCACTGTATGTTAACGGCGGCTGACAGAAATTCACGTCATGATTATTCCCGTTCTACAGATGAGTAAGCTCAAGCCCCGGGGGGCATTAAGTAACTCACCTAAGGTCACTTAGAGAGAAAGCAGAAAAGCTAAGAAGAAACATTTAAAATGTGGGCCAAGGGCTACACTGCAGTTTGCAATAATTTAATTGTCTATGGCCACTGGCTGTAGGAGTGGACCATCTTTGGGATTCAAGGCCTCCTAAGGCCTCTGTCAGCCTGGCCATCTTGCTTTCTCCGTAATCATCTCTGGCCTTGTGCCTTTGGCTAACTTGACCTTTTGAATTTTTCTTGACTTAGACTCACTATCACTGTGGACACCTAATGCCAGAGGAAGCAGCTGAGGCTATCCTTTTGTGCCTCAGACCATTGGACAGCCTCAGTTGAGGACATGGGTTGGAGTGGCTCTGGTGTATAGGCAACAGTGAAGGGTGAAGGAGTGTGGCCTCCGACCCGGAGGGCTTGAAGTTACTTTGCAGTCTCTATGAGAGTGCTTACTCTTGCCCCTTAAGGCCAGCTCCCATAGTCTCAAGAATTGAAATATCAGCTACATTGGTGGGTTTCAAATGTACATCTCTAGCAAAGTCCATTTTTCTAGATTCTAGCCTGGGACTTTTTTTTTTTTTTTTTTTTTTTCCTCCTCAGCAACGGTTTCTATAAGCTTCCCTGACATCTCACCATGGGTATGCCTAGAACAGAAAACTTGCAGGCCTCAGTCTGTCACCTGAACGAACTACCCGAACTACCTCTCCCTCTGTCAACTGACCAAGTTACCTCTCCTTCTGTCATGTGACCACATTACCTCTCCTGTCTGTCACCTGACCTCATTACCTCTCCTTCTGTCTGTCATGTTTCCGAGTTACCTCTCCTTCTGTCACCTGATCATGTTACCTTTCCTTCGACCTCATCCCAAAGTGCTCTGCTCAGCGTTCACTCTCTCCCTGGGATTTCACTGGCTACTGGATTTGGTCAAGCATTTGCTTACAGCAAGAGTTTGACATCTTCTGTGTTCTTTACTATCCAATGCTCCTTTATGAGACTTCAACCACTGACAAAACCAGGCTGATCCTGGTACTTTTACCACAGTTACCAACTGTGATGTTTAACTGTCAACTTGATACAACCTAGGACCAGCTGGGTGAAAAGCTTTAATGAGGGGCTGTCTATACTGTGTTAGTCTCTCTCTCTCTCTCTCTCTCTCTCTCTCTCTCTCTCTCTCTCTCTCTCTCTCTCTCTCTCTCTCTCTGTGTATGTCTATGGGGAACTGTTTCATTAATCAATGTGGGGCAATCCAGCCCACAGTGGGCATCACCATTCCCTACTCAGGTGGTCCTGAACTGTGTAAGAGTGGACACATCAGGCTGAGCACATGCTAGCAAGCGGCACTTTGTTCATTTCTCTCTGTGGGTGTGACGGGACTGGCTGTTTGAAGTTCCCGCTTCCTGAACTTTTTCTGTGATGGATCGTGACTTAGAACTAAACCATTTATCCTCTAAGTTGCTTTTGATCAGGGCATTTTTTTCACTGCAACAAAAAAATCCTAGCACCAACATCCTGCCTTTCTATACCTGCTGTATTCTGCAATCAATGAATTAATCAACCCTTTAAAACGTACTTATTACCGTTGCCTGCGTGTGAGAAAAGGCTCATGTTTGTGCCACGGTGTATGCGCGGAGATCAGAGGACAGCTTCTGGAAGCCAGCTCTTTCCTTTTGCCGTGGGTTCAGGTGACTGATCTCAGACTGTTAGGTTTGTGTGGCAAGCGTCTTTACCTGCAGAGTCTTCTCACCAGCCAGCCCTTCATTAAAAGTGTTTTGCTTATTTCTTATCATCCACTCTCCGTGAGCCTCGGAGTCTACAATGGCGAGACCTCTGTCCTGCTCCTCGATGTATGAATGACTTGGCAGAGCAGATCTGTGGTAAATTCTATTAGAGTCAAGCCAGCAATGAGTGACATTTAATAGAACCAGAGTAAGTGAAAGCGGTGGCTGGGTGTGGCGCGAGGCACAGACTGAGCAGAGAGGGAAGAGTTATTGCGATTACACCATCAGACTCCGCTATGTGAAACTCCTAATATCTGAACTGGCGCACAGAACAGCCGCTTTATATGGTGTGGCTGGGCATTGTTATCACTGTTTGGACAGGGCATGTGACTTGAAACCATGCTGTCTGCTCACGGGCAGACAGCATCTCTTGACAACGCTGTTCACAGAGGCCTCCACTGCAGCCTTCATTTCCCAGAAGGGTTAGCAATGCGCTTTCCCTCCTCACTGGGGTCTGGTGCTAGAAACCTGTTCTCCTCTCTTTGAACCCCGCCTCGCCTGGGGTTCCCCTGAGAGAACATCCTCTTTGTTAAAAGGTTTTGATGGATCTATTGCATCACCAAATGTCAATCTGAACCGGCTCTGTCCGCTTCTTAGAGCACAGGCACGTGACAGACCTAGAAAGCCGAGGCTCTGTGTCTGAATGGGTCCCGTGTGGTCAGGATGAGGTGGATTAAACACGTCTTCCCTGTAACCGAGCTTGCCTCTGACCACTGTTCCATTACTCAACATGAGTCACTGCAATCAGTTAGGCCTCAAGGAGGACAGCAGCAGAGACCTCACAAGCAGGAGCACGTGAGGGAGTGCCGTTGCTCTCTCGAGGACTCTGCACTTCCACATGGCACACTCTGTCCGCCTACAATGCCACTTTTACACCGGATACCTGTCTCGGTCACTTTTCTCTTGTTGTGACAAAACACCATGACCAAGGCAACTTATAAAAGGGAGTGTGTAATTAGGGGGACTCGGGTTGCTGAGGGTCTTTGACCATCATGGTGGGGAGCATGGCAGGCAGGCAGGCAGGCAGGCATGGTGCTGGGGCAGTAGCCAAGAGCTTACATGTGATCTACAGCACGAGGCAGAGAAAGCTCTCTGGGGATGTCTGGAGATGGCATGGCTTTTTTTTTTTTTTTTTTTTTTTTTTTTTTTTTTTGATTTATTTATTTTATGTATGTGACTGCACTGTAGCTGTCTTCAGACACACCAGAAGAGGGCATCAGATCCCATTGCAGATGGTTGTGAGGCACCATGTGGTTTCTGGGAATTGAACTCAGGACCTCTGGAAGAGCAGTCCGTGCTTTTAACCACTGAACCATCTCTCCAGCCCTCGTGGCATGGGCTTTTAAGGTCTTTTAAAAAGTCTACTCCCACTGACAACTCCTCCAACAAGGCTGCACCCCATAATTCCTTCCCAACACTTCCGTTAACTGGGGATCCAACATTCAAATACATGAGCTTATAGAGGGTCATCTCATTCAAACCAGCACCAGACCCAACAATCCGAAAATCGCCACCATTTTCAAAGCCTGGCACTCATTCTTATGCAATGGGATCACCATCTAGAACCAGATGCCCAGAGATTTAAAAACAAAATCTGTTATCACTCAATGATTGGCACCTTAATTTCTAGTGTAAAGATCAAAACACTTATCTTGCCAGAGATACTAGAGCAATCACCAAAAAATGTACACAGTACATACTGTGTAAAAATTTTGTATGTGTATGGGTGTTTTATCTAAATGTATATCCACCTATGGTGGTGCACAGGAGGAACAGAAGAAGGCACTGGATCCCCTGGGCCTGGTGTTACAGTCAGTCTGGAGTCACCAATGTGGGTGCTGGGAATGGAATCCAGTTCCTCTGGAAGATCAGCCAGTGCTCAACCTTTGAGCCAACTTGCTGGCCTTTACTTCTCTTTTTGAGAAAGGCAACTGTTGCTGTTAGATGTAGCTTTAAGATTCTCCTATTCGCTGGACAATCACCAAGTTGCTAAGCATTCTTTAGTGAGTATTACTTTATGACGTAATTTCTCAGATGCACCTGTGATGCGCAGGTCGGGGGAACTCGATGAGAGAAAGTTTGCAAGCTTCCCCTCTAATCCCCACCGACACACTGCACAGAGGAAGGGCTCAGAAGCTGGACATGGCGCAAGCTCTGAAAAGTGACACTTGGGGATTGCAACGGCTCATGAACTCTGAATTTAGCGCTCATAATCACCTAGTAGAACAGCCGAAACTTCAGCGGATGGAGTTGGCTGACAGCGGAACATCTTTACGGAATGTCTGTCTGCTTCAGAAGCATCTGTTTCTAGGGGCCATCCAATCACAGGACACCACAGCTGGAAGGACAGCTGGAAGGACCTGCAGGTCCCACTCTCATGGGTGGCCCAGGCGCTCCGCCAAGTACACAGAAGAGAATGAGGTGTCATAAGGAGGGTGGAGGCTGGCGGCAACTGGGACTTCTGGGTACCAGATAGGCAGCTGCATTTTAGGGTGTTCGCCTCCCCATCTTGCTCAAAGACACACAGTCTTCTCTGCTCTGAAGAAAACCCAAGCTAGTCTTTGAGGCTCTGGTCCTTTCCTAACTCCAAACAGTTACACAGGCTCCTTTCTACATCTGGGCTGCCATGTCCTGTGGATTCTTAGTGCCCTTTCCCCCTCCCATGCACCCTCTGTGGTTCTCCTCATAGCCTGCATGTCCCCACTCTCCTGAACACCCAGGCTGTCTGCACTTCACTGAGGGGATGTATTACACCCAGGTTGCAACCCCTGTCTTCCACCTTTCCACTGACTTTGTATTTCCAGGGGAGGGAGGATACCTTGGGTCTGTATGAATTCTTCATCCTACAGTCCCTTGTCATGTGGCAGCTCTCAAGCAACTGAGAACAGCTGTCACAGGTTCCTTGTCTGTTTAAAAGCCGATCCTCACAGAGGATTGAGCCGTTGTGTTTCAGGGAGTCTGTGAGCAGTTTAGCCAGCACCCCACTCTCACATCTCAGCATCTTTAATGAAAAGAAATTCAAGCACACGGCAAAGTTCCAGAGGTTCTGTGAATCTGACCACTAACATTCCACTGGGCTTGCTTTATCCTGCACCTGACATTCCCTCTCCCAATCATCTATCTGATCATGGCACACATCAAAACAATTAGATACTATGTTACTTCCCTTTCATAATTCAGTATACCTGATTAAATTAGTTTAGCTTTAATTTTTAAATTTTCGTGCCCAAATCCATGTGTGTATGTGTGTGGTACATACACATAAATGTGTGTGTATGTCTCTCTGTGTGTGTGCCAATGTGCACACATGTGGAAGTCAGACCAAGACGCTGATTATCTTTCTGGATTATTCTTCATCTTATTGCATTGAGAAAGGATCTTACAGAACTGGAGAGTTGCCATTTTGGATAAATTGGCTGTCCAGTGAGCACTCTGGATGGGCCTCTCTCGGGGGTTTCAGGCATGGGCAACTGAATCCAGTTTTCAGGTGGGTTCTAGGGATTTGGACTCAGGGTCTCATGCTGGCAGAGCAAGCACTTTGATCCACTGAACCATCTATCCAGTCTCAAGCCCAAATCTTAAGTGTACACCCAATGAGTTTTGCCTACTGTATACACTGTATACATTTAAGTGGCCTTACTACTCCCTGGTGGATTACTCTCCATTCCCTACTACTGGGGATACTGAATCAATTTCCTGGACAGAACAACTAAGAACTCAGAGCCAAAATATAATATGCAGTAACTTTACATAAATGCAAGAGAAAATATGGGACAGAGAGAAAGTATCATATCAAAGTCTGGAGGAGCTAACGGAGATGGGAAAGATACAGATGTGTGTTTTCAGTTCTAAGTCTTTGGGCACTGTAGAGGCTGCAGCTGGTGTAGTGCTGAAACCCAGCAAGAAAACACCGGGTCTCTGGACATTTCTGGCTAGCTGTGGCCATTGGAAACTGTAGTTGCAATCCAGACAGCACAGGGCCAGAAAGGAAGCCCATCAGGAATAAGAACCGCCCACACCTCTGGCTGACCCTTTATCACACATGCATGCAGCAGACTCCAAACAACCAGCCGAGGAGAAAATATCTGGGAAGTGATGCACTGCCCTCGTCGGGCTTGCAGTTTTAGTTTAACCAAGTTAATTGCTGGTACCTAGAACAAACAACTTCTTACTCCTCAAAATAGCACCTCAGGCTCTTTACCAGAGAATATATTGTACTCTACCCAAGACACAGTACAAAATTATTTAATTTCTAAGTAGGAAATATGGCCTATCTTCAATGAGAGACCACCAAGAGAGCTCAACATGCCCCGTCCCCTACCCTCCTTGTTACAATTAATGATTATGTTCCCTGGCATAAAGGAAACTGCATGAGACATGAGGTGTGGGGGGAAAGTTAGTGCAGACGCAGAAACTATGGAAGAGCCCCAAGTGGAGATTCTAAACTTAAAATCTATAATATATGGATAGATGTGTCAGTATGCACCTTTGATCTAAGTACTGGGAAGGCAGAGGCAGGCAGAGTTCTGTGACTTTGAGGCTAACCAGAGATACATAGTGGCCTCAAAATTCAGCAACAACAACTCCCATTATGTGTGAAAAAAAAATCCGAGGGTAAGGACACCATGGCTCAGACCCTAGACAGGGCCAGTGAATGTTAAGGCCAGGAGAAATGATCCCATCTGAGAAGAAAAGGGGGGAAAGGTTTTAAAGATGAACAGTGGCACAGACCTGAGGACTCATGGAAAGGACCATGAGTGCAACTGGAGCCCCAGAAGAAGAAGACTGAGAGAGAGGTCAGGTCAGAAGAAGTATTAAAAAAAAAAAAAAAAAAGACTGGAAATTCTTTGATTTTATGGGATTAAGAATCTCAACAAATCTACTGATTCACGAAGCAGCTCAGGGAATTCAAAGTAGAAGAAATACAAAGAAACCAGAGGAAAGAAAGCTACAGAGCTCTTGGGGGCAGCCAGGGGAAAACTATGCACAGCAGACATAACGAGGGCTGTGGTAATGGTGAAGACAGTTACAGGCCAGAAATGCTGGGAAAGATCGTTAGAGACTATCTTCAAGTGAAATTCTATACCCAGTGGCTAGTGTCTTCAAGAATGAAGGTAAGTAAATATGCATTACCTTTATAGGCTATTTCACATAGCTCAGGCTAGCCAAGAACTCACTGTGTGGCAGAGGCTGTCCTTGAAATCCTTCTCCTCCTCCATCTGTCTTCCAAATGCTGAGATTATAGGCATGCACCACCTTGAGTGGGTATGGTATATGTGAGGTGTGTGTGTATACATGTGTGCATTCATGCACACTTACCTGCTGTGTGTGGAGGGCAGAACTGTGTGATGTGGGGTGTTTCCCTCAGTCACTCTCTACACTATTTTGGGGGGGGGGAGGTCACTCTACTGGCTGGTTTGTGACAGTCAACCTGACAGAAGCTGGAGTTATCTCAGAGAAAGGAGCCTCCTTTGAGGAAATGCCTCCATGAGGTCCAGCTGTAAGGCATTTTCTCAATTAGTGATCACGAGTGGGAGGGCCCATTGTGGGTGGTGCCATCCCTGGGCTGGTAGTCCTGGGTTCTATAAGAAAGCCAGTTGAGCAAGCCAGGGGAAGCAAGGCAGTAAGCACTATGGCCTCTGCTTCAGCTCCTGCCTCCAAATTCCTGTCCTGTGTGAGTTCCTGTCCTGACTTCTTTTGGTGATGAACAGCAATGTGAAAGTGTAAGCTGAATAAGCCCTCTCCTCCCCAACTTGCCTCTTCGTCATGATGTTTGTGCAGGAATAGAAACCCTGACTAAGGCACTCAACAATTCAGCTACGCTGGCTGGCATCGAGGCTGGCTGGTACCTCCAAAAATCTCCAGCTCTGTCTCCCCAGTGCTGGGATTACAGGCGCAGGAGCTTTTTGCTTGGGTGCCGGGCATCTGAGCTCATCTGAATACTTGAGTGGGGAGCACTTGACAGACTGAGCCGCCATCCCCCACCCCAGCCAGTATCTTTTGATTTAATAATACACGGTGGCTACCATGTGGTACTTTACATACCAATTTATACAATCCTTAAGGTACATGTTTTAAAATTAAAAACTAAAGTATGTGGTCGCGGGGAATCAACATAATAATCCACCCTTCATTTTTCCTTTAAGAGTGGGCATGAAGTTACTTTGAGTGGTCTGGCAGCTGTTTTTACTCTGCTAGGGTCTCCTTGACTCTTCTACTTTTCTCACAACACCACACTAAGAAAATGAAGGTACTATGTTACTCCTCTCAACAGAAAGAATGCAGAGCCGGCCATTAAAAGAGCCACGTGTTAAGAGTTCAGAAGGACAGTCGGGGTGGGTAAATGGCCAGAAAGAAAACTTAGGATACATTCAAGTTGGAGAATTAACTCACAGGTTGGATTTGGAGTCAAAATGGAGTTAAAATTTTTAACTTGAATTAACGTGTTTGTTGGACTTGCCGATCTGGGAACGTCCCTGTTCCTGGCCAGGGTTCAGGAAGGTGACCTCTGCACACCTGCTCCGACCTTTCTGCATTCTCTTAATTCCTTCTAAAAGCCGGCTGCTAAGTGTTAATTTTTCTGCAAAGGATTACAGGACAACCTGTCCGGAGCACAAAGATCCCCTTCGTACTGCCCTGGCTTTCCGTAAACCTACAGGCACGCTGTTTTCCAAACAGTTCACATCCTGAGCGGATTGCTAAACTCAAGTCACTAGCTGGCCTCTGACATCTAAACAACAGCTGTGTTCTGTCCTGAGAAAGGGCAGCCTCTCCCAGACAGTGACTCTCCAAAGGTCAGCTGTGTCCTGCAGCGGCTGAGTCCGCCCCACGGCTGGTGGCACATGCTGGCAAAACAGAACGAACTGTTTGTCCCCCAATTCCCTTTCCTCCCTCTTGGCTGGTCGGCACAGGCCTTAGATGTTCAGCTCGCCCTGCACAGGAAGTGGAGGCCGAACCGGAAGTGGAGGCCGTACCCTTCGTCCTGCACGCTCACAGCTGCTCTCGTTCCCATGCAAACTTTTTTTTTTGCATTGAAGATGTCCGAGGGCTACCACTGGAAATGGTGCAATGGCAAAGGGTCAGGGGACAAGGTTAAAATATGCCTCTTGAGCAAGCAAATGTCCAGTTGTTATTTTTTTTTTTAATATCGTCTACTCCAGCTCAAAAAGGACAACATACTGTAAAGGCACCGAAGCTGCCGCTGATCAACTTAAATGAGCTGTTTATGACGACCTTTAATACCACAGGAAGGACTCGAGTTTGAGGCTCTTTCTGTTCTATACTGGGATGGGGAGGTGGCTCAGTCAGTAAAGTCCTTGCCATGAAAGCTGGGGAAACTGGCACGGAGGCCTGTGTCTGTAAACCCAACACTACAGAGATGGGGTCGGGAGATTCCCAGGGCTGGCTGGTGAGCCACTCAGTCTGCACCAGTAAAGCCAGGCCAAAAGGGAAACCGTGTCTCAAAGGACAACACTCAAGGCTGACTCCCCCCAGTTCCCCAACCTTCCTGCCTCGGTCTCCCAGATACTGGAATCAAAGGCCTGAGCCGCCGTGCTTGGTCTGAATTTTTCCTGTAGTAAACAGGTAAAAAAAATTTTTTTGAAAGTCACTTTCCATCTAAAAGCTAAAAAGATAATGTTCTTTCCAAAAGAAAATAATTTACATGTTAAAAGACTAATTAAAGGTACAGGATCTTCTTCCACCAGGAGCTCAGTGTAAGAGTTTCTTACATAAATTGCCACTCCAAGCATGGACAGAAGAGGACAGTTGAGCTTTAAGGTAGATGTCCTGATGAACAGCCGTGTCCTAGCTTTCACCTGGGCTGCCGCTCTACACTGTGTGTAGGAGGAGAAAGGCCCTTCAGACAGCACGAGTACAGGGAGGCAGGCAAACAAGGAGCTTCTTTCATGGTTTGGAGGCCAATTACAACTGGACTCATCGAGCCAAGGCATGGACTGGTATTTTGTGTCAGCAAAGATGATGGACCGAGAGAAAAGCACTTCCGGGTGCGGGGTGCATTCTGTGTGCTCCAGAACAATCCCTGGGTGGGTCAGCATGAAGCCCTCAGCAACACATCCATCCAATACGC
Organism: Arvicanthis niloticus; assembly: GCF_011762505.2. Lineage (NCBI taxonomy): Eukaryota > Metazoa > Chordata > Mammalia > Rodentia > Muridae > Arvicanthis > Arvicanthis niloticus. Next base: position 39,241,559 of record NC_047678.1, on the reverse strand, counting down.
AGCAAGGCCGTGAATAGAGTGGTATGTCCATCAGTCAGTTCTGTTTCCGTGGCTGGCCTTGGGGACATACTGCTGTGTCAGACCAGGCAAGCCTCAGAGAGTGAAGGCATGCAAGGGTCATGGAAAGCCACGGTCACCGGCTGCGTTCCAGATCGGATTTCTCTGGAGTCGTCTCAACAGCAAAGTGGCAAATCGTTTTTCTAATCCACCTCTGAAGGGGATTGTCTCCTTCCTTCCTGCTTCCTCCTCCCTCGCTTCCTGTTATGTAGTGTATAATCCCGCTCAGCCTTATAACCTCATGCAAAACTTGGTATGACCCTGGCAGGTGACAGCCTGGACACCTGCCAAAGCACATCCTGTGACAGAGGACATCAAGACAGAAGACTTAGGCCTGAGGAAACCTCTGGTGTGTGCCTGGGATGCCTGCACAGTGACAAATGTCACTGGATGGTACAGTTCTGAGTCTCCTGTGGGCAAAGCTTCAACCTTTTATAATTATTATTCTTTTTTTTTTAAATGAGAGAAAACCATGTTTCACAGCAAACTGTTCAAAGCTAAAAACAAAGTGTCAATCCCTTTTGAACACTTCTAGTTTTCTGTAAGCCAGATTATTTAATATGTCAATTATTTAATATTTAATATGTCAATTCTTTTCCTGCCTTTTAAAGAAGATGTGTTTTTATTTTGTGTGTATGAGTGCCCTGCCTGCATGTATGTCTGCTTCTCACATACATGCCTAGTACCTAAAGAAGTAGTAAGCCTTCATGTGGGTACTGGGAATTGAACCCGGGTCCTCTGTAAGAACAACAGCTCCCTTTTCTGCTTTGTACACTTGTTTATTTTGTGTGAGGGTGTGCTTATGTGTGAGTGCGTGCATATCACCATGGGTGTGGAGTTCAGAGAACTTTTTTGTGGGACTCTGTTCTTTTCTTCTGTCACATGGGTCCTAGGACTCAAAATTCAGGTCATCAGGTATGGCAGTGAGTGCTTTTATCTACCCAGTCATCTTACCAAGTCCCATCCATCCATCCATCCATCCACTTTTTTCTTTCTTTAAAAAATATTTTTCATCGGAGCAATGGTGGCACATGTCTTTAATCCTAGCACTCAGGAGGCAGAGGCAGGTGAATCTAAGTTTGAGGTCAGCCTCAAAATTTTTTTTCACACAATATATTTTGATCATGGCCCCTTCTTCATGTCCTAGCTCTCCTCCTTTCTCTCTCTCTCAAAATAAATAAATAAATAAAATAAAATAAAACAGAAAAAAAAGTGAAAATCAAAACTGTACTGGCTGGTTTTGTGTGTCAACTTGACGCAAGCTGGAGTTATCTCAGAGAAAGGAGCCTCCTTTGAGGAAATGCCTCCATGAGATCCAGCTGTAAGGCATTTTCTCAATTAGTGATGGGGGGGGCATTGTGGGTGGTGCCATCCTTGGGCTCGTGGTCTTGGGTTCTATAAGAAAGCAAGCTGAGCAAGTCAGGGGAAGCAAGTCAGTAAGTAACATCCCTTCATGACCTCTGCATCAGCTCCTGCCTCCAAGTTCCTGCCCTGTGTGAGTTCCTGTCTTGACTTCCTTTGGTGATGAACAGCAATGTGGAAACTGTAAGCTGAACAAACCTTTTCCTCCCCAACTTGCTTCTTGGTCATGATGTTTTGTGCAGAAATAGAAACCCTGACTAAAACAAAATAAAAGCCTACAAGAAAACTCCACAGAGTCCTCTGTGTTGGTCAATTACTCCCTGACATGAAGCCTACCCTGGAGTGTGGCGGAGACTCAATGAAACTCCATTGGAGAAATTGTTTTTTGCCTTTCCCAGCAAACTGCTTCTTGATCAAGAGTGGGACTTTGTGTCCTCTTCCTCTCCTCAGTGCTGGAACTTGTCTGGTTTGATGCACCAGTCTCTGTGGGTTTACACAGTCAGCCCTATTGTGTGTCAAGATGACCTTGGAGTCATCTGTCACCTCTGGCTCTCACAATCTTCCCACTCCCTCTCTGCGGAGCTCCCCGAGCTTGGTGGGGAGGGGTCTGATGAAGACAGCCCGTTTGGGACTGAGTGCTCCGGAGTGCTCACTGTCCGGTTGTGGTCTCCGTGTTAACCACCATCCACTGCAAGACAGTCTCTGAGGAGGGATAAAGGAGGATCTTCTCGGAGCCCCAGTCCAGTGTTTCCACTCCATCTCCTGATTTATCCATTTTATCCATTCTCTATTATGTTATTACTTCCATGCACCTATATTCACATCTCCCCAAACCCTGATATTCTTGTTGGTTCTCAAATACCAAGCATGTCCAACACCTGTGCATTTCAAAGCAGTTGAACCTATTTTACAAAACACTGGGCATCTCCCGCCTGCCTTCTGCCTTTCTATGTTTGATTGTGCTATGCCTCCTGGGTTCCTGGGTTCTTTTTATATCTTTTTTTATTCATTTCCTTTTTTTTTTTTTTTTTTTTTTTTCTGAAGTTCTTGTTCTGTTTGTTTCCTAGAAAAGGATTCAAAGAACATCATTTTTTTTTTCTATCTTCATACTTGATTGATGTTTCAGTTGAATGTAGAATCTGAATGGAAACTAACTCTGTGGGCTGTACTGTCTTCCTCGTTTCTGGTACCGACACTTAGAAATCTGACGGCATTCTGGGTTTCATTTATTTTTGCTTGCCACATGTTTCCCCTGTTTCCAAAGTGACTGGGGCTCAAATACTGAATGCCTGACTCCCCTGATGGTTTGGAAGGTTACAAAATTTCTATGAAGCAGAGGCAAGGTGGCAGGAGTAGTCACCAGGAATGGGCCTGTGGTGCCCCAGCCACAGGCTCCAGCCTCTTTCCCTGCTCTGCCAGTGATGTGAGCTCTCTTCCTTCTGCTTCTATGCCATGAGCTTCACACACCTTCCTCATGACATCCACCAGGATGGACCAGAACCCTCCGAAGCCATGAGCCAAGACAAAATCTTCCTCTTTTTAGTTTCCCTGTGTGACTTTTGTCATAGTGACACAAAAAATTGCAGAAAAAAAATTTTTTTTTATAGTTCATCATTTCTAGGGCTTTTTAAAAAGAGATTTAATTTATTTTTTATTTTATGTGTATGTGTATTTGGCCTGCATGTGTTGTCTGTGCATCACGTGTGCAGTGCTATGGAGACTAGAACAGGGAGTGAGGTGCCCTGGATTTGGAGTTAAAGATGGCTGTGAGCTGTCATATGGGTTCTGGTAAATGAACCTGGGTCTCCTGGAGGAGCAGCCAGAGCTCTTAACCACGGAGGTATCATCTTTCTTGACCCTATTTCTGTTTTTTGATGTTGCTCATAATGTCCTAGGTATGAGTGACTTTTAAAACTCATTTTCTGGAGCTCTCAATTGAAAGTAGCTTTTAAGACCCAGTGTGACAGTGTGTGTCTGTAATTCTAGCATGCTGGAGGTTGGGAAAGGTGGGTCAGGAGTTCAAGGTCAGCTTTGCCTTCATACTGAGATGAAGGGGGAGGGGCTTTCAAAACAGAGTACCTTGACCTTCCATTCTGAACCTTCCTTTTTTAAAAAATAAACATTTTTTTTTTTTTTTAAATACTATGTGTTTGAGTATTTTGCCTGCATACCAGATGTGTGCCTAGTGCCACAGAGGCCAGAAGAGGGCATCAGAGCAAATGGAGCTGGAGATACAGGTGGTTGTGAGCTGCCATTGTGGGTGCTGGAAACCAAACCTGGAACAGGTTTAAGAGCAATTCTTAACCACTGAGATGTCTCTTCCGTCCAGTTTTCTTTCCTCATTCATTCATTCATTCATTCAGTTTGTTTGTTTATTTATTTGGTTTTCTAAGACAGGTTTTCTCTGTATCTTTGGGTATCCTGGAACTCACTCTGTAGACCAAGCTGGCCATGAACTCAGAGACCTGCCTTCTCTGCCTCTCAGTGCTGGGATTAAAGGCGTGTGCCCCCACCACCAGGCTCAGCCACCTTTCCTTAGCTTCAGTGTTCCTTTACCTTAGAACAACTCTTCCTAGTCAGGTATCGAATCTGCACATCCTGTTTAAATTTACTTCTGTAACTAACATTGTCTAATTTCCTACCTCATCTCTGCATGTGTGTGCTCGTGAGTGTGTGTGTGTGTTGAGTGTGTGAGCATGTGCACACAAGTGCAAGCACATGCACGTGTGTGTGCTGGCACGTGTACCTGAGTGTATGCCTGTGGAGACCAGAGGTCAACATCAGGTGTTTCTCACTGCTCTCCACCTCCTGTTTTGAGACAGGGTCTCTCCCTGAGCCTTGTGCGCACTGAGGTTAGACTGGCTGGCCAGTGGACTCAGCCCGCCCCCTCTGCCTCCCAGCACTAGAGAGTTAGAGGTTTGAGCTGTCTGTCATGCCCTGGATGTTCTCTTGTCTTTTGGAAACTCCCTGATCTCATATCCAGCCTTTATATTACATTTCAGAAGTGGTTAGTTATATTTTTAATCTTCCAAAATGTACTTCTTGTCCTCAGATACGCTGTTGCTTTTTAAAATTTAATTGTCAAAACTTTCACAGAGTGGGACTGTTTCAGCCACTGTCCTTTAGAGCAGTGGGGCCCATTCACTGCACTATAGTTAAATAAAGACCGCTGGTGGCTAGGGCTTCTGCCTCACTGCCTCCTCCGGGCCTGCAAACAGCCTTCACGTCTCCCACACAGCTCCATCAGATGGCAATGAAAAAGAAGAGATGTTCCAAATTTTGCTCTCATTTACAAATATTAAAAATTATTTATTTAGGGCTGGGGAGATGGCTCAGCAGGTAGAATTATATGCATAAGCCTGGTTCAATCCCTGGAAACCTCAGAAACAGGAACAGACTCCCTAAAGTTGTCCAGGCACCCCACACACCCTACCATACATACATAACACACAATCACAAATAAAAGTTAAAAAAAACCTTTAAAGGGAGGCCGAGGAAGATTATGGACCCTGCCCCCCCTCCCCGCCTCCCTCCCTCCTTTTGAGCTAGAGCATTGCTCTACTCCCAAGGTAACCCACTACCACCAGCCACCACATAACCCATGCTCCCCCTGCCTTAGCCCCAAGCACTGGGATTTACAGGCACGCATAAACACACCCAATTTAAAATTATGAATTCAAAAGCTTTTTTGGACCTCTCCATTCCCAGGGACTAATTAATCCTTCGGCAGCTTCTTGTTAAGGGAGACTGTAGTCATGGCGTGCAGGCAGAACAGAGCTTCCAGCATGGGCTGGTAGGCTGTAGCCCCCTCACTTGCTCTATCCCAAATCTAGAGCCCCACCCCATCTCAGTATCTCTTCCAAAAGCCTGGCAATCCTGAGCTACTCTGGCAGCTCCTTGGATATGAACTTGAATCTCACCCTACAGATGGTTCTAGAAATAAACTGGCTCCCTGGTTTCTGAAATTTTGAGCTTTATGGTATGACTAACTGCAAACAGTTTATGTAAACCAGCCCATCTCCTCTCAAAAGGTACTGGTTGACTCAAATGGGGCGGTCTGAGGATCTTGTGATTAACACACGAGACCACTTGGTAAGTGCTGTGGACTCACGTCTTCTGCCCCGAAATAGAAATATGACACTTAAACGTCTTAAACTCTTCCATGCTTGCAGCCAAGAGACTAGCACCACATATCTGAGGCACCACCATGTCTGAGGCATCAAAGGAGGCCAGTTCAGCAGGTGACACAGGAAGGCTACAGTCTGACATCAATCCAAGTTGTCGGTTTATGGGAGCATCACGAAACATTTTTTCAGTTGCAAGTGTGCACGTACTATAGGTGTGTGTATTTGTGAGTGTTCATGTGAGTATGGGCATGTGTGTGCCATAGTGTGTGTGGGGCAGGGTCAGAGGGTAAACTCTGAATATTCATCCTTCTTTTCCATCTTGTTTGAGACAGGGCCTCATTACTGCTGTGTATACCAGGCCAACTGTCCTGTGACCATCCAGGGATTTCCTGTCCATCTTTGCTCTCTCCACAGGAGTGCTGGGTCTTCATGGACTCTGGGTACCTAAACTTATGTCTTTGGGCTTGCATGGGTATTTTACCCACTGAGCCCTCCCTCAGCCTCTGACATTTTTTTTGGACTATGTTTTTTGCCTGTCCCAGTTGGATTTCTATTGCTATGATAAAACACCATAACCAAAAGCAACTTGGGGAGGAAAGGGGTTATTTCACCTCACAGCTTGTAGTCCATCAAAAAGGGCAGTCGGGGGCGGGTGGGGTGGGTGGGTGGAACTCAAGGCAGGTACTGGGGGTGGGCAGGAACTGAAGCAGAGACTTTTGAGGAGCTCCACTTAAAGGTTCCCTCCTCATGGCTCACTCAGTTTGCTTTCCAGTGTACACAGCCACCTCCCTCCCACATAGCGACAGTGACAGACAGTGACAGACTGTGACCTTCGACTTCCTCATCAGTTCTAGGCTCCCTAGCTGCCTTCGTGCCCTTAGGAGCTTCTGCAATAAGTCAGACTCTAAAGCCCCACTTTCACCATGCACCTATGGCTTCTTGGATACACACTCCAAATTCCATGTAGGGGTGGCATTGCCCAAAGACAATGCCCCCTTAGATCTGCCTATAGGCCAATCTGACAGATGCAGTTCCTCAACTGAGATTCCCTCATTCCAGAGATGTCTAGTTTTATATTAGTTGACCAAAACGAAGCAGCAAAGCGTCACTCTGATATGATGACTCAATCTTAGTTAGCTTACAAGCATTTCCAAGGAGGAAGAAAGCACTGGTAATCTATCACATTTAAGACCAACTTACAAACCTCCCATTGGTAACAGCCTGGTAGTGCCCATCAGGCCGTTTGTCCCGCTGCCACATAACACATATGTTGGCATGAGACCCACACGGTACTACGAGACCTAGCTGCAGCCTGCCCTTTGTCAGTCGTGGCCTCTGCCCCAGCACCCCGATCCCCTACCTTTGGCTCTGCTCATCTGCATCCTTGCAGCCTGTTATGTAACTGCCAACTTATTGAAGCCCCGGAGTGCAGAACGGCTGTGTGTTTCTTAAATTATTCAAGGCCTGACCTTCTCCTTGGCAAATACCTAGCGTGTTTGTCTTCGGCGGTCTGCGGCGCTGTGAAGAGTTGTTACCACATTGCGAGTCATTCCTCTGATGTGTGCTCATGCAATGAGGCAGGAATTGATAACCTCCAGGCCAGTACCCGGGCAGCAGAGTGTTCTCTGGAGTCTCCTCATTCCTCACAGTTTTCACAGAACAATCATAACAGCAATCCCTCACGGAACACTCGCAATGTACCAAGTGCTTTATGTGTGTGGATCTGATATTCCATCCGGGGAAGGAAGGGAATATTTTTATTTTTATAATAATTGTGATGGTCTTTAATAAGTTTTATTCCCATTTTACAGATGAGGAAAAAGAGGTAGCGGGAGGTCAAATGGGAACTTTGGGATATAAACTCAGATAGTTAGTTTACTGGTGCTGAGGCAGCCCACAGACGCCACACACAGATCTTATCTCCTCCGAGACTTCCTGGGCCAGGTCTCCTTGATTTGGGTGTCCTTGGCTGTAGACCATTGGCAACACTTGTGCACATACACATGCACTCGCACGCATGCGCGTGCACACACACACCCCTGGACAAATGGAACCAACAAGAACTCCACCCAGTATTTGCTAGATGGTGCCTGAAAGTACTCTGACAGACAATTTGGCTCCCAGGGGCATCGGAAAGTGGGTAACATAAAACCTGGGAGCCAGGATGGTGTGAGCCTGAGAAGGTTCACACAAGTGCTGCCCAGCGCTGTGGCTGTCACATCTGGGACAGGAATCTAGTTATGGGTTTGCCAGAGCTGCTTCTGGAGTGACAGTGCCTCTGAAAGTCAGTCTGCAAGGGCGACACTGAGGATCTAAGGAGGGGATAAAACCAAAGTCAGTGGCTGGCTCTAGGAGGATCACCCAGTCAGTCGGTCTCAGACTTCTTAGGAGCTGAGAAGTCAGCTCAGTGGGTAAAACACTTCCACACAAGCTTAACGGCGTGAGTTCAAATCCCCACAGCTCACATCAGAAGCCTGATGGGGCAGAGCAAACATCTGTAATCTCGGGGCTCCTATAGACAGATAGGAGGCAAAGACCACAGGCCGGCTATACCCCCTCAAGGCACAGACATATGCCTAGAGGCATAGGTCTAGGTTGGCAGAAATTACTCTTAGTGATTCTGATGTACACCACTGCTTTGGGCCTCTAGGACTTCCTAAGGCAAAAAAAAAAAAAAAAAAAAAAAAAAGACGAATTACAAAGTCAACTTCCAATTTAGCAAGTAGCACTCAGGTCTGAAAATGGGGCTTAAACCGTAGCTTGCTGGTTGACTATGGGAACATTCCTTGGCCTCCCAGCCTCCTCATCAGTAAGATCAGGGGATTAGGTTTCTCTCAGCTCTAAAGCCTGTGCTTCCTACCCAGATGGTTAAAGGATGCAAATCCCCCAGAAGGAGAGATCAGCTGAGGACTTGGAAAGGCAAAGGTCAGAATGGGCTGGACCAGGTTGTGGGGTCTTGGCTTCGGGAGACTCTTGGTAGGGGCAGTTACCCTGTTAAGACAGCCATCCTACTAACAGTACAGAGACCCCAATGTGAGGCTGTGGGGAAGTGAGGGGCAGGAGGTGAAAAGGCACCTTGGCAGAACCTGACAGGCCTGGAAACTAGGCAGGAGGGAAAGCAAGGGGACACCTGGCTGACATCGGGAGTCAGAGAGTGATGTGGTATGACAGAACCGGGGCAGAGAAGTGACCAAGGAACATGGCGCCTTGGGAAGATGCCTGTGGCTGCCCACACAGGACAGAGAGGTTGGAAGTGGGTTGTGGTGAGCGCCCAGAGTCAGCTAGGGAGAGACCCTGTGAGGCAGACAGATGTCAGGCTGATTCTGAGACCCACTGTGGTAGTGGGAGCTACAGTAGAAGAACTTAGTAGGAAAAGCTCCCCACACTCTGGGAATTATGGGTAATTCTTTTGGCTCAGTATTTCCTTTGGAAAACCTGCATTCACATTACCCTTCACCATGCAGTGCCCTTCCTCAGTTCCTCACTACTTCTTTTCACACTCCCTTTCTCATTTTGGGGAGTGCGCCCACCCATATACATCCTACTTTCCCCTTCGCTAAGAGTGTTCTGTACAGACAAAATCCGGTTTCCCCTATGAGACCACGCCTCCCTCGCCTTTCAATGGAGGGCCACTTCCTGAGAGCCTCCCCATGGGGAAATGGCCTCACAGAGCCCTTTCTGAAACCTCGCCTTTCTTCCACTGTTGGAGCTAATATCTTAGTTCCTGCTCTGCGATTTTTTTCTCCAAAAAAACCAAAGCCTGGAAACTGTCCATTCTTGACTAAGACCCCCGAGCCTCACATCATGACAGTGACGCCTCACCATTTTCTATGCTCCCTAGCTGCCTTCGTGCCCTCGGGAGCTCCTGCAATAGGTCAGACTCTGAGGCCCCACTTTCACCATGCACCTTTGGCTTCTTGGATACACATTCCAAATTCCTCATAAATATTTCTTTAGTTCACTGTTTCTCCTGGCATCCTGAGTCAGAGGCCAACAATCGTCTCAGTTTCTTTCATGAGTATTGAATTCTTTCCCTTGGGAGGCTCTCCTTTGTATGCCTCTCCACTGCACAGATCGAAGCATGCTCTTCCTCTAGAGAAAGAGTGCCCAGCCATATTGTTTGGCTTCTTTGCCAGTGCAGTGTTTATAGCTCCAGACCAGGCTCACCAGCCCAGCTAGGCACAACCGTCAGATGCCTCCCACACCAAGTGTTGGATCTACTGAAGACCTCACCATGTGTCAGATCTACTGGAGGCCTCACCATGTGTCTACTGGAGGCCTCACCATGCATCAGATCTACTGGAGACCTCACCATGCGTCAGATCTACTGGAGGCCTCACCATGTGTTAGATCTACTGGAGACTTCACCATGTGTCTATTTCTCTTCTGTTCCCATTCTCAGCAAATGGTTATCTCCCATTTCACCAAGAAACTGGAAGCCATGGATTATAATCATTCTCAGTTCTCAGTATCTTCAGTTATCTCTTTTCCCTCGTGAACAGGGTGCCCTGTCCCTTTAAGGCTGACTTCTATGCTGCAGGCCCCAAGTCTTCTTCACCCTGTTGACTACCACCCTTTTCTCAAAGCTTCAAATTCTCCTTCCCTGCTGTTTCCTAAGACACAACAAAAATGCATGCACAGGCTCATTGCCTTACCTCCCTCTCATCTTGTTCCTGCCAAGCTCCTTAGAAAGTTTTGCTATTTTTGTAGGAATGATGCGTGCTCATGCAAACATTTTAAATAATACAGAAGATCGGGAAGAAAATAACTACCCTCTAGCATCTCAGCACCCAGACATGATGTGCCTCAAACTGGTCTCTGTGCACACTGTGCCGTTAGCCTGTCAACTTGACGTGAGCTAGAGTTATCAGGGAAGAAGGAACTTCAGTGGACCTGCAGGCAAGTCTGATGGAGGCGTTTCCTTGATTAGTGATTGATGTGGGAGGCCCAGCCTACTGTGAACAGTGATACTCCAGGGCAGGTGGTCCCGGGTGTGTAAGAAAGTAAGCTGAGTGAACCATGGAGCTCAAGACAATAAGCAGCATTCCTTCATGGCCTTGGCTTCAACTCCTGCCTTGGCTTCTCTTAATGACAAAGGGTGGCCAGGACAAGTAAGCTGGTCATGGTGTTTTACCACAGCAGTAGAAGCAAGCCAGTGCACACACAGTCACATGCAGAAGGATGTGTAAGGTTTAGCTCAGCAGAGACTGCAGGATACCTGATCTTGTATGACTGGCATTTTGTAGGCCCAGTGCCTCCCCAGCACTCCTCCAAGTGGATGCCTTACATTCTGTAACTGTGAAGAATCCTGGGAGTAAATACCATAACTGCTTCCCTGTCCCTGCTGAGGACATCAGGCTGTGCCCATTATCTGTGTCTTAAGGAGATTAAGTCTGGCAAATGTATTTTTTTAAAAAGTATTTTTAGGACATTTTTATTTAGTGTGTGTGCATGCAGGCATACACACACACACACACACACACACACACATACACACACACATGCACAAGCACACATGTGAGTCCTTCTACCATGTGAGTCCTGGAATCCAAACTCTAGTCCAAGCTTGGTGACAGACACCTTTCCCCGCTGAGCCCTCTCGCTGATCCCCCAGGAAATTTTCTTTAAAGTTGTTAGACTAAATCTACTCACAGCTCATACTTCTATACACTGTAAAACGGTCCCCCGATAGGTTGTCTTACGCCATAACAATGGTGACCACGCCCTTAAATATCAGACCCTGAAGTTCATTGTTTCATTTCCATTACTGATATCAAGAATGAAAAATAACCCTGTAGGCGCTAAATATAAAACAACTTCAACAACTTATACTTTTTAACTTTACATGTATAGATGTTTTGCCTACATGTATGTATGTGTGCCACGTGTGTGCCTGAAGAGGTCAGGAGAGGATGTCAGATTGCTGAAGCTGGAGTTCCAGACAATTGCAAGCTGCCATGTGGATGCTGGGAACCAAGCCCAGGGCTTTTGCAAGAACAGCCAGTGCTCTTAATGCCGGAATCACTGCTCCAGTCCCAACTGATAGTGTAGGCAACTGGCTGAACACATCTGTTTACTTCTTTGTTTCAGGCTGGCCTTGAACTCCAGAGATCTGCCTGCCTCTGCTTCTGAAGCACTGGGATTAAAGGTGTGTGCCAGGATGCCCAGCTCTGCCCAGTACTCCGAAAACCAAGTCCAAATGGACAAATTCCTAGGAAGAAGAAACTTGCCAAAACTGATAGAAAAAGAAACAGACCCCTTGACTAGTCCTGTGTCCACCAATTAAATTAAATCTATACTGAAAACCTTGCGTACAGAGAAACTCCAGGATCTGAGAGCTTTACAAATGTACTCTGCAATTTATGAAATAAACCATCTGGGGGAATGGCTCAGTGAGAGAACCAGTTTGGTTCTCCAGAATGCACGCTGAAGTTCAGGTGTAGTAGCATGTGACTGCTCTCCCAGCACTGGGAGGGGGAGTCCAGTCAATCTCTAGGGCTTGCTGGCCAGGCAGTCTAGACCAACTGGCAAGTTCCAACTTCAGTGAGAGCCTATCTCAAAAAACAAGGAGAAGAGCATCTGAGGAAGATATCTGGCTTCCACATGCAAACCTGGACACACATGTGCACACATACACATGAACACGTGCATATGTGTACAGCCAAAAAAATACAGTTTTAAAACAGAGACAGCTCTAGCATCACAGAATTTTTCCAAAGAATAAAATTCCCAGACATGTTTTCTGAGGCTCAGCATGGCCCAACACACGCACTTTCAACACGAGGAAACCCCACATCGATTGATCTCTTCTGAATGAAGTGGTCACCAGCACTGTGACTCAGAGTAGGTTGTTGCCTACCTTCTGTCCAAGCTCACAGACTCCCTGAATTCTTGGTTCCTAGATCACTTGGGGAAATTTCCTACCCTGAAGAAACAGGACTAGAAGTAACCTAGACCACCAGGGAACCAGAGCCCTCCTCTAAGCAGAAAACCCAGCAGCTGGGAGTCATAACGGGTGCCTGTGCTACGGATACTAAGGGTCTCCAGACAGGTCTTCTTTGGCTGGATTTCTTTTAAGACAGTGGTTCTCCATTCCTTATGGTGGTGTGTATCACATAGCCTGCATATCAGATATTTACATAATTTGCAACGGTAGCAAAATTATAGTTATGAAGTAGCAACAGAGTAATTTATGGTGGGGGGGGGTGTCACCACAACATGAGGCACTGTATTAGAGAGTCACAGCAGCAGAAAGGCTGAATGCCACTGTTTTAAGAGGACTGTCTCCCACTGACTTTTTATTTTATACATTTCTGTGTTCCCTGATATGATTTTTTTTTTTTTGCTTTCCTTAATATAAAGAACTTGACTGAACATTTCAAGTCCTTTATTCCTAAAAATAAGTCTCCAGGACAACATTGTAGAATCAGCATGTTTTTTAGGCAAGCCAACCTTGATGACACACTCAGGCCATCTGACTGCACATCTGTAAACAGGACATTCAAGGCTGGTGCTTGACACAAAGTCAAGGGTACAGACCAAGCCCTTACAACACTCTTTGAGAGGTCATCTAAAAAACAAAACAACTAAAACCAAAACCAAAACCAAGACTGAGGGCTGATGTGTTCAGTATGGAGCCCGGGACAACCAAGTTAGTGCTGAACTGACCGTCCTTACGAAAACATCGTCCTAAATTCCTGGCAGTCTTCTTGGACACTCTCCCTTTGGGAGAAGAACTAACTAAACACAATGACTGCACTTTCCCCACTTTTTGGAATTCATTTCCAAGTACAGAGGTAATATCCTTAAAAAATTGATGCTAATCTTCAACTGGAGTCCAGGATTAATCTTTTTTCCTTATGAAAAATTTAAACCTATGAGAAATATGGGGAATAAATTTAGCAAATACATATTGGAACTATCCAACTACCTATCTCCCGAGAAGTTTAATGTTTTGCTATATTTGTCTTTAAAAAAAAAAAAAAACCCTCGTTAAGGACACATTACAGAGGGCTGCGGGGATGGCTCAGTGGGTAAAGGGATTGCTGTGCAAATGTGAGGATCTGGGCTTCGGGTCCTCAAACACACATAAGGGCAGGTAGGAGAGCTCAGGCTTGGAATCCCAGCACACCAGAGCCAGCCTGGAGGTGGAGACAGAATCCCAGAAGGGCAGCTAGCCCGATGTTCTATCTCAGACAACCTGTGGTCCTCTGAGCATGCACAAGCTCTGTAGCATTCTCTCTCTCTCTTTCTCTCTCTCTCTTTCTCTCTCCCTCTCCCTCTCCCTACCCTCTCCCTCTCCCTCTCGCGCGCTCTCTCTCTCTCTCTCTCTCTCTCTCTCTCTCTCACACACACACACACACACACACACACACGGACACATCACAGATTATAAAATACTTTTGTACTGATAATACCAAAACTCTACTACATCCCTTTTTTGTTTCACCGGATATGCAGTTATTTATTTATTTATTTAGGACTCCAAAGAGAAGCCAGTGGGCTTCTGAGAAATCACCTTCTTTTATTTTTAATAATGAAATCATTTCACTTTGGACAAGGCCAGCATTGAAACAGAGATGCCCTACGTTGAATCGCTACCAGGTGGGGTCCATGTCTGGCTGAGCATTTCCTGGGCCCAGAGTGTCCACAAGGCAATGGCATTTTCTAATATAGTTGGATTCCATGGTCTGCAAAGAAGAACTCTAACCAATACAATAGGACTTGACTGTCTAAGAGCCTTCTGGACACTGTGTTTCCCTATTGAAAACGTCCCACCTGAGTGTGGTTGTGCATACCTTCAATCCTAGCATTTGAGAGGAAGAAGCAGGTGGATCTCTGTGAATTCAAGGCCTCTTGGTCCAGGACAGAGAAACCCTGTCTCAAACAAACAAACAAACAAACACAAAACAAAAACAAAAGAGGAAAAAAAAAACCAAGTGCCCAAAGCGCCTCTTTATTTAATCACATACCTAAAAGTCACGTGACTGGTACAAATGAGGGCTGAGAATCACTTCTTCCAAGAGTTTAGAAATAAATGGTATTGGATACGTGTGTGTGTGTGTGTGTGTATGCCTATGTATATGTGTGCATGCTTGTACATGCATATGGAAGCCATAAGCTGGCCTCAGGTATCTTCTCTACCTTATTCTATGAGACAGTCTCTCACTGAACCTACTGCTATACCAGCTGGGAGGCCCCAAGGTTCTTCCTGTCTTCCTCAGCAGACAGGAGCACACTGCTAGGTCTGGCTTTTCTACAGGGTTCTGGAGAGTAAGCTCCTTACCAATGAGCCATTCCCCGGTCCCGGGATTCTTGACTTTTATGATTAATTTTAGTGTCTCTCTCACTTTCGGCATTTGTGGTTCATAAGCTCACTTGAAGAGTGTCAAGAGATAACAGCAAGGATCAAGGGTACAGTTCGTTATATAGGAAACACACAGAAGAAGCAATGGCATCCTAAAGAGAATTCGGTCTGTCATCTCGGGTGAGCTGAGGAATGTGTCCCATTAGACAAGCTCTGTGAGAAGAGTGAGAGGGGGCGCCTCCCAGAGATGCATAACTGCTGGCTTTCAAGACAAACATCAAAAGGGTTTGTGGTAGTCTCTGTGTAGTTTTCCTTTTTAACATCAGAGCCAGACAGACTAGTGTTAATTCCTGGCTTTCCAACTGGGTAGTTTATCTCCTCTGTGACTTGGTTTCCTCTGTCATACGGTGGGCAAAACCGGTATCCTAAAGTAGTATCAAATAAGACACCCGTGTAGAGAGCTTAACACGTGGCCGTCTTGGAGGCAGAGTGTGGCTGTTTGCACAGTCTTTCCTTAGAGCACTGTGCTTATGTATCTCAAATAAAAGAGCCAGAACTCGTGAGATGGCTCAGTGGGTAGAGACATTTGCCATTAAGACTGATGACTTGACTTGATCCTTGGGACCCTCGTGGTAGAGAGACCAGTTCCTACAAGTTGTCCTCTGACCTCCACACATGCACCCCCCTCCCCCCACACACACCACATGCACATGCAAAACAGTTGTGATCACAACTGTCTTAATAAAACAGCCCGATTTGCTGACGTGTGCATTCAGGAGACTGTTGGGGCTGCGGAGGACAGTGTTGCTCAACCAATGTTTACTGAGCAAGCAGTCAGAGCTAACAATAACCATTTGTCTAGGATGCGTTGGTTAAGTGTTTATATATTTTGGCAAGTGCCTTTTACGTACCACTTAATTTCTGTAGTAACTATATAAGGTTTTTTCCTCTATAAAATGAAAGCTTAAAGGATCAACAACCAAGGCTGAGGAGATACCTCAGTTGGTAAACTGACTTGACTCTGATGCCCAGAAACCATAACCATGTTTAAAACACACACACACACACACACACATACACACACACACACACACACATACGCACACACACGCACACACACACACAGAGTTTGGTGGTACACACTTAAAACCCCAGTGCTGGGAGGTCGGATGGGTCCTGGGGCTGCTGCCCAGTAGTGTAGCCTACTCAATGAACTCAGCTAGAGATACTGTCTCAGTAAACCAAGGTGGCTGGCTCTCCTTTGAGGAGCCTGAGCCCTTACTTAAATATGACTGATTTTTTTTCTAAATGGATCTTTCTCTCATAATCCTTATGCTTAAGCCTATATTAAAATATCTTTAGGAGGTGGGCAGTGGAGAGATGGCTCAGAGGTTAAGAGCATTGACTGCTCTTCCATTGATCCTGAGTTCAATTCCCAGCAACCACATGGTGGCTCACAACCACCTGTAATGGGATCCGATGCCCTCTTTCGGTGTGTCTGAAGACAGCTACAGTGTACTCATATATAGTAAATAAATAATTTTTTTTTAAAGATGTGGGCAATGGTGGTACATGCCTTTAATCCCAGCACTTGGAAGGCAGAGGCAGGAGGATACCTACTGTATAAAACCCAGAAAAGCCAGGTCTGGTAGTTCATGATGTAACCTCAGGACCCTGAGAGGGCAAGGCAGGAGAATTGAAAGGAGATCAAGCCTTTGTCTCAACCTTCCCTGACTCCAAGGAAGCAAGCAAGCAATCAAAACTCAGAAAAATAACAAGCATGTGCAGCATGTGAAACCCCTGGGGTCCTTGTGTGCTGTCAGGAATGCCTTGAAAAGCAAAAATGGAGGTTCCTCAAAACATGCCAAGTAGAACCGCCTTATGGTCTGGCAAATCTACATGTAATTATGAACCCTGAACCTCAAAGTGAGAATTCATAGCGAGGGTTATAGCATCACCCACAAAGCTAAACCACAGATGCAGACAGAGTCCGTGAACAGATGCAGTAAAGTAATCAAAGGAGCCAGACAGACAAGGGGATGTTATTCACCTTTAAGACTAGAGATGGATAATATTCACGATTTCCTTCTGACATACTAGTCTGTCAGGAGGAAATTCTGACATACGCTAGGCATAAATGAAGCCTGAAGTCACTCTGTTAAAGAGGAAGGTTGGAGCACCAAATCACAGAGACAGAAGCAGAACGATGGTTGCTAGGGGGTGTGCGAGAGGGAAGATGTCCAGTGATCACTGAACGAACACACACTTTCAATTTTGCAATATGAAAGAATGATGGGGATGGATGGACAGACAGCTGATGGCTGGCTGGCTGGCTGTGCAACAACATGAATGTGTCTGGCGTCAATGGCATGGATCCCTTAGAATGGTAAATTTTACATTATGCATTTTTAATACATAAAAGATTTGTTTATGCTATTTTTATGTGTCTGGGTGTTCCGCCTGCGTGTGTATCTATGCATCAGGTGAATGCAGTGCCCAGAGAGGCCAGAAGAGAGCATGTGATCCACTGGAACCCAGCCCAGGTCCCCAAAGATCAGTGAATGCTCTTAACTGATGAACCATTGCTCCAGTCCCTTTGTGTATGCATGCATGCTAGTGTGTGTGTTTTCTTTAACTACATGTTGCCACCTGGGAAAAGAAAAAAAGACATATGCAAAAGTCCTGGGTTAGTCCCCAACATGCTGCATACTCTGGGTGAAAATATTTGCAAAACATTTTATATTTAAAAGACATCAATAATAAGAAGTCAAGCAACCTAGTTAAAAATATTAGAATTAAAACACACAAAAGGACTCTTGGCATCATTAGGAGGTTGGGGCTTAGCCTGGGCGTGGAATGTGTACTTAATATACACAGACCTTGGGTTCTACCTCTGCTGCCAATACAAACAAAAAAAACCCCAAAAGCCCAGCATGATAAGACACCATTAGCCATGCAAAAGAGATGACAATATCAAAGACAGATAAGCAGAATATCAACAGGGACTGTCACGTGGGTGGCTGCTTGGAATCACAACGGAAATGCCAGAGAGACTATCTTGGGGCCAGTGGAAACATTTTATCTCAGTAGAGATAGGTGGCTTCATGGTTCTGTTTGTCAAAACCCACAAAGCTTTGTAAACTTGTATTTCACCAAAAGGGGTGATTTTTATTTTCTGTAAATTTACTTTGATACATGCATCAAATGTAAAATCAAGGACATCAGGTATGATAGTACAACCTGTATCTCTACAGTATCAAAGCCAAGAGAGGCAGGACCGACTGTAAACTCCAGGCCAGTCTAGGCTATACAGTGAAACCCTGTTTACAAGAAGAAGAAAATCCAGAAATCAATCAGGGAAGAAGTTAGGTCTACGGTAGTATTATCGTCGCCTGTGTTGTAGAAAACTTAAGCCTCAGGCTGGGGAGACAGGTCACTTAGTAAAGTGCTTGGGAACACGAGGACCTGGGTAAGACCCCACAACCCACAAACCGCTTGTCATCTCAGAACTGGGGAGATGAAGATGGAGCTTACAGCCTGGGCAGTCTGCTTAACTGATGACAGTCATGATAAGCAAGAAACCCTGTCTCAAAAAAGCAAGGAGGTTAGACCAGAGAAAGCATACCTAATGTTGCTCTCTGGTCTCCACACGCATGCACACACAAACCTACACACACACACACACACACACACACACACACACACACACAGCTGGTGCTTATACATTAGGCAGAGTTTACAACAATACAGATTTTAGGACTGCTTGATGACTGTCATTAAACATACTACTATACTCAACACAAAAGTGAACATATTCCGTTTCTTGAGGCAGGAAGAGGAGACTGCCTTGACTCCATCTTTGGTCCAAGTCAATGACTTAGGCTTATGCAAGCCCAGTACTCAGAACTTACAACAGGCCAAGCATGAAAGCCAAATCTTGGTCAGAATACAAGAAGCACAATGTGAAGCACCATACTCTTTCTCACTGACCCTACGAGGCTCCGTTTATCAAGCCACGTTGACAAGGGAAAGTGTTTTGTTCCGTGGGCTGCTGGAACATCACCCCGCGGTCTTTGGTTATGTACCAATTTTGAAAAGTAAGAACAGCTACAGTCATCGAACGTTCAGCCACTTCTCGATTTTTTTTAGAGTGTTCTACAGTACAGGGATTTGGGAACATTCTGGCAAACAGCCTTAATACAAATTATAATTACAAAGAAACCTTTCAGTTTTTGACTTGACACAGCTACTCAGAACCAACATGCACTATTAGGGGATTACATAATCTTTGCTACTCATAAAGACAGCTTGTTATTGGGCCCCGGCTCAGGAGGATTATATCACCAGTGTTTGCCGTTATGATTCCAGACATAAATGTCCACAACCCTGCTTGGAGCTTCAAGCGGTTCCTGACGCTTAGCTCTGTTATAGGCTAGCACAGAGCTACAAAGGCAAATATTTGCTTAATTTCATGTTAAGTCACGTACATATTCCCGTTTAAAAAAAAAACTATATTGAAGGAGAGGAAAGACATTTAAAGGTAAGGAGGGAAAAAAAAGGTGTGTGTGTATGTGTGCGGGAGGGTACACGCTCACACCCGTGTGTATGTGTGGAGGCCTGAGGCTGACACGGCAGTGACTTTGATTGCCCTCTACCTTATGCATTGAGGCAGGGTCTCTCAGGTCGTCTGGTTAGACAGTTGGCTCCTGGGATCCCTTCTCCACCCTTAGGCTGCTAGAATGAGAGACAAGCCACCACTCACATCTGGCAGACACAGACTCTGGAGATCAGGACTTTGGTCCTCAAGTTTGTGCAATAAGTGCTTTTTCCTCTGAGCCAGCCCAAGAAAGGAGATTTTTTAAAAAAAGGTTCTCTCCCTCTCCTTCCTCCCCCCCACACGCCCACGCCCTACTCTGAACTTTAAATTTCTGAGCAAGAATTTAAGGCATGGAAAATAAGTTCTAAGGTGTACATTATAATTTCCATATTTCCTGAGAGAATTCTTTTGTTGCCCTCTTCAGTGGCTGGAAACCTCCGGCCTCGGGACTCTATCTCTTCCAAAACAGTGATGAACAGATATGTACATATACAGGTGTGTGTGCAAACTCACGGTGGCCAATTCTTTCCCATCCTCTACCTCATTCTGGCCAAATGGTCCAGTGACCCATGAGCACTTTCACACGACCTGTCTTCCCTCCCTGCCAACCTGCCCCTCAGCAGTACAAACAGGGAAAGAGCCCTTTGGTTGAGAATTATAGTCTAAGGTGTGTGGTCCCTTCCAAGAACCTGATGTGTCAAGAGGGGGTTCCTCCCCATGGGGTGCTCCAGCAAACCATCCTGAGGCAAGTCTCTGTAGTGCACAGACCCACTTCCCAGGCAGTCTGAGCGAGAGAGAGGTAGACTTTCAACGTCACTGGCCATGTGCGCTGAATCCAGAGAAACCGTTCCATGTTTAACCCCCAAAGTGGAAGAGTTTCTTAATTGAGAAATAAAATTAAAGATGTGAGGTTGGACGTCCTCACTAACTAAACAGAATATCAGGAAAAAAAAAAAACCCACATTTACATTGTGATACTATAGGACTTGGAACTTAATTTTTATGTGAAAAGGCCAGAGTTAACCCTTCCAAAGCTGGTCAAATAGCTAGTGTCACATCAGCCTTGCTGACCTAGATTTGCTTTTAGACTTAATTCATTCTTATCTTTTGGCTCTTTGTTTTTGTTATTTTGTTTGTTTGTTTGTTTTTGTTTTTATGAACAAGGTCTACCTATATTGCCTTGGCTGGCCTGGAACTCACTACATAGAACAAGGCCAGCTTCAAACCCACAGTGCTGCTCCCCCCCCCACCCCCCATGTGCTTGGATTAAAGGCATGTATTACCATACCCAGCTGCTTTTTAAAAAAAAAAAAAAAAACTTATTAGAAGCACTAAGAGGGTTTTGAATTTTATGCTGTTAATTAATGCAATACTGAAATAAATCTTTATTTTAAAAAACAAATAAACATCTGGGACTGAAGAGGTGGCCCAGTGGTTAGAGCACTGGCTGCTCTTGCAGAGGACCAGGTTCTATTCCCAGCAGTCACGTGCAGGCTCACAACCATCTGTAACTCTATCTGAAGGGGATCTGACACACTCTTCTGGCCACTGTGGACACAAGGCACGCAAGTGGTGCGCAGACACACATGCAGGCAATACACCTGTATACATAAATTACAATAAACAGATCTATAAAAACTTTTAAAAATACAGCTTTCTCACATCTATTTATTTATTTCAAGGGTGGGGACACAGCACAGTGTATGTATGGAGGTCAGAGGACAACATTCAGGAGTTGGTTCTTTCCTTCCACCATGTGGGTCCTAGGATCCAAGGTGGGTTGTCAGGCTGGTGGAAAGTATCTTGATCCACAGAGCCACCTCACCCACCCTTGAAATAAGCCTTTAATATGAACTTTTCCAACTCTAGTCTTTCAAGTATGTCATGTAGTTGGTAGTGGTGGAACACTCCTGTCTTCTCAGTACCGGGTGTGAGTACCGGGTCAAGTTCAAAGCCAGCCTGGGCTATAAGCAGTGACAATGTGTCAGAACCACTACCTAATTAAAATTCAATGTGAAGTTGGCTGAGTCTAAGAGTTAATCAAGGGACTTCTAGGAGAATAGAGTAGACGAACTTCCTTCCCTTCCCACTAAACAAGGTTAAAGCCTCAGGACTTTGTACTGGGGATGAGCAGTCAATTCTGAGAAGAGAGAAGGCAAATTGGGTAGTAACCATAAGGCCTGAAGAAGAATATGGCCATTTCTAACCCAGGGAGGGACTCCTTTTTCCTCCATGGATCTAAGACTGGGTGCTCAAGAAGCTGCATATGAAAGACAAAAAGCAAAGCTATAGGCAGGAGTCCCAGGACAAACCTCCCTGTAACACAGGCCAGAGGATGAAAGGAAAATCTGGCATACACACCCCACTACACATACCATACACACACACTACACCCCACACACACCCCACATTACACACATACCATACACACACTACACCATACACACACATTACACACATACCATACACACACCACACCATACACACACACATATACATTATACACATACCATACACATACACGCACACATGCATATATGCACACACATACACACACACCATACACTAACACAAACCATACACACAGAGTACACCACACACACACACCACGCCACACACTACACACATACCATACATACACCACACCATACACACACATATACATTATACACATACCATACACATACACAACACATACACACACACATGCATATATGCACACACATACACACACACCATACGCTAACACAAACCATACACACAGAGTACACCACACACACACACCACGCCACACACTACACACATACCATACATACACCACACCATACACACACATATACATTATACACATACCATACACATACACAACACATACACACACACATGCATATATGCACACACATACACACACACCATACGCTAACACAAACCATACACACAGAGTACACCACACACACACACACCACGCCACACACTACACACATACCATACACACACACTACACGACACACATACCCCACATTACACACATACTATACACACACACTATACCACTCACACACATTACACTACACACATACCATACACCAACACAACACATACACGTACACATGCATACATGCACACACATACATACACACACCACACACTAACACAAACCATACACACACAGTACACCACACACGCACATTACACCACACACTACACACATACATACACACACTACACAACACGCACACCACACCTTACACACATACCATACACACACACACACACACACACACACACACCACACTACACACATACCATGCACGCACACATATACCATGTGGGCCTGCCCCATCAAAGCCAGTAAATAGCTGAGGGTTACCAACCAAGAATTCTACTCCCTTTAGATGTAACAATCTACATGTCACTAGCCCTGATGGGGACAAAGAACGCCATGGACAGAGCAGGGCTGGTAAGGAGCCCAGCGATGTGAGTAGTGACCACATGGCTAGAGAAGACCCTGACGCAGCAGTAAGACCGGGAAGGTATCCCAGGAGGTGTGGGAAGAGTCATGGTTTTCAACACCCACAGAGATAATGAGGTCATTCCTTTGTAGCTTATTAAAGACCATGTGGCCACTGAACTCCCTCCTCTGCCAAGCAGACGTCAGATGAGGCTAACACAGAGAGAACAAGACAGGTTCCCCTTTTTTGCTGGAGTCAAGTGGAAGGTTTCAACCAGACCCAGAGTCTCAACATAACATGAAGCTCTCCAGGTTTCGACAGCAATTTCCCTGTTATACGGAAAACAGGACATCTCAGATGGAATGAAAATGAGCCATCAGTAGATGTAAACACCACAGTACAAAGATGATAGGCTTACTTGACAAAGACTTCAAAGCAGCCATAATAAAAAACGCCTCCATGAGCAACTGAAACACACTGAAAACAACCGGGGTGGAAGGGGGGAGGATAGAAAACCTCAGCATGAAGAAGCTATACAGAATAAACAGAAAGTTAGAATTAAAAGGCACAATGGGACCTGAGAGATAGCTCACTCTGTAAAGCACCTGCCACACAAGTGTGAGGACCAGAGCTCATATTCTGTAGCACCTACACAAAATCTGGGCGGGCATGGTGACATATATGTAATCCCAGCGCACAGGAGGTAAAGGCAGGGCCCCTCTGGAGCAAGATGGCTGCCCACATTAGAAAAATTAGTGAGCTGTGGGTTCAAGTGAGAGTCCCTGCCACAAGATGTAAGGTCCAGAGTGACTGAGGGAGACGCCTGATGTCAGCCTCAGGTACTCATATGCACACTCCCCTTCCCCCACCACGCACACACCTAAAGTAAGTGCGATGGAAATATCCCAGTGGATAGGTTCTACAGCAGAACTGAGACAATAGAATCATCGAGCTTGAAGAGAGAGAATAATAGGAATTACTCAATCTGAACAACAGGAGAATGAAAGGAAAAACTCACCAGGACTATCGCAACAAAAGTAACCTCGTAGAACTCACAGTTTCTACAGAGGCCCAGGTTCCATTTCCAGCACCCACATGGTGGCTCATGATACCCTATACTTCCATTTCCAGAAGGTCCTACACCCTCTTCTGGCCTTCACGGGCACCAGGCACACTTGTGGTGTACACACAGACATGCAGGCAAAACACCCGTACATATCAAATAAAAATAACTAAGTCTTCATTTCAAAAACAAAAGGATCTTGGTGTTGCTGGCATCCCGGGAGATAGGACCCGAGGAAATAATGTCTGAAAACTCCCCAAATTTGGCAAGAGACATAAATCCAAGAAGCAAAATGAACTGGAAAGGGACTAATCCAAAGAAATCCATGCCAAGACGCATCGCAGTTAAACTAATGAAAACTAACAATTACACTCTGGAAAACCAGTTCAGCAGTTTCCTTTAAAACTACACTCAATACTCTCAGCACCACAATGTCGTCGGAATAAATATCCAAATGAGTTGGAAACAGTTGTTTTCGGACACAGTTGTTCATGGCAGCCTTATTCATTCTGTAGAGCTCAGGGGCAACCCTGCTGTCCTTCAGTAAGTAAACGGTAACGAACTGGTGCACATCCATGGAACGTGGTGTCATTCAACACTGAAGACAGATTGGAGGGGACCAGGATGGCAGCACCTCTGGCAGTGCAGGCATGAAGACCAGGGCTCCATCATCAGAACCCAGATCATAAGGTAAGGCACGGAGCAGCACGCTTGCAATCCTGAGCTGGATGGGAAGAGAAAGGCAGATTCCTAGGATTCAAGGGATGTAGCCTAGCCTGACTAGTGAGCTCCAGGCCAACCTGAGACCCTGTCTCAAAAACAATGTGAACAACTCCTGAAGAGAGACACCTGAGACTGACCTCTGGTCCTCACATCCACTTACACACACCAGCATGTATGTGTGCACACAACAAATGTGTATGTGTTATGTGCATGAACACACCACAGAGACCAGAGGGCAAGACAATTCCCTTGGAGCTTAGAGGCATTTGTGAGCCACCAAAAATGGATACTGGAATCAAAACTCTGTTCCTCTGATAAAACAGTACGTGATCTTAACTTCTAAGCCATCTCTCTAAACCCCCAAATTAATTTTAAACCATGAGAAGAAATGAAGGAACCTAAATGTTTTTTAGAAGAAAGCCAATTTGCAAAGGCTACATGCCCTGTGACTCCAACCAGATGAACCTTTGAAAAAGGCAAACCTATAGAGGTAGAACAACAACAACAACAACAACAACAACAACAACAACAACAACAACAACCAGAGGTAGTCAGAGGCTGGGAGCTGGGAAGGATGGGTGGACACTGGAAGTTTATAAGGCTATGAAATAATTTTGTTAGGCGCTGTAACGGTGGATGATATCACAGCACCTTTATCTAAACTCATAAAATGTACAATGACGACAACAGAGAGCCCTAATATGTACCACCTGTGCTAGTGATAATGATGAAGTCAACACAGGGTCATGAAACTGTAATCACCTCAGGAGGCTGGATATCTATTGACAGTGGGGGAGAAGACTCTGGAGGAGGATATGCACACTTGGCACCAAGCTGCCTTAAGCTTTCTGCTCAATGTGTATATTGTGTATATATACTCAATGTGTATATTGTGTATATATATATATATACATATATGTATACACACACACACACACATATATATATATATAATATATATATATGCATCAGGACCTCTGGACTTCTCAATAAGGGGGAGGGACTCAAAACAGACTCAAACCAAACCAAGAGGCAGGAAGAAATTAATAAAATTGAGCAAAGAAAATAAAGAAAAAAAAATGAATGAAGACCAAGGAGAATTGAGATACCCTTAGCAGGACTGACAATACAGGACCACAAATGATTGCTAGTCTCACTGTTACTGGTTCTGTACAAGTTAGGAAGTCGACATGAGAATAAACTCTAAGGATGCTACTCAAAGCTCAGACATTTGTCAGCTTAAATGAGATGTATCGAAATCCACTCTACTGCAGGTCTATCCATATGGAAGAGATTACTTAAACATCTCTACGACTACTGAAAAAAAAAATCAAACTTGGAGATTTAAAAACTGCCTCAAAGAAATCTCCAGGCCCAGATGATGTCAGCTGAGAAGGACCACGTTAGTTCTACACAATTGGTTCTGGAACAGTGCAGAAAGTTCCCCGATGTGTTTCCATGAGGTTGATATCAAATTGGGAAGACAATATCCGTGAAAATAAATAATTAAAACAGCAGATAACGTCACTCTTGGGTAGAGTTTATCAACACTTGGAAGAGAATTACACAGCTGAAGCAAACTTTCTTCAAGGACATCAAGCTGGTTTCTTATTCAAAAGTCAGATACACAGTCATGTTAACTAGCGTGGTTGTACACATTTATGCAGAAAAAGCCTAAGGAAAACTTCAGTTATCTATAAAACTCGGAGAACCCAGGATAGAAGGGAACTTCACCAACCCCATGAACCAAAAATCTAACAGCTGATATATTTATTGGTGAAAGGCAATGGTTTTATCCTCAGATTGGGGGCTGTCGTGGTTTGAATGAGAAATGTCCCCTACAGTCTCAGGCATTGGCACACTTGGTCCCCAGCTGGGAATGCTGTTTGGGGTTGGTTTAGATGGTATAGCCTGGCTGGAAGAAGTCTATTACCAGGAGTGGGCTCTGACCTAAAAAGACTTAACCCTTCTTCTGGTTGTCTACTTCCTTCGTGATAGCCCTCACTTCCGTTTCCTTCCGCCATGCCTGTTGCTTGCTGCCACGCACCCCCACCACGAGGTCTTATCCCGCTGGAACCAGTAAGCCCAAATAAACCGTTTCTCTTGTGGGTTGCCTTGGTCATGGCTTTATCATGGGAACAGAGTAACTAAGACGGAGCAAGCAAAGACATCATCCATCCTCATCAGTTATTTAATATACTGTTGTTCCAAATTCCAGTCAGTGTGATAAAACGGGAAAAATTTTTTTAAAAAGGCGTGCAGATCTGAAGAAGAAAAGTAAATGTTCTTATTTGATATGACGGCTGGTGTCAAAGCTTGTAGGGATCCAAGAAAATCGCATAGCCAATCTGTGAGCTCAAGGAAGACACGGGATTCAGGGTAAGTATACAGCACCGACTATATGTCTGCATGCTAACACGGGCATCTAGATCAAAATTTCTAACTGCTTAAAGAAGAAAGCACAGTATGACATTGATAGGACTTGTTTACTGACAATCATTAAACTCTGAGGAGAGTGAGCCCATGCCTGACTCTTTACATGGGCTGGGGACTGGAACTTGTGCCCCCATGCTTGGGGAGTGAGCATTCTTCACAGCTGAGCCATCTCCTCAGCCATTCTTCATCCGATCTTCTCTGTGTTCTTGTTTAACGTCTGCTGGGTATATTTGGGTGGGTTTGTGTTTTTAGTTCTGTGGCTTACTCCTCTCTTTCTCTACACCATTTCATCTTAAACTATAATGAGTTACCTTATTTATAAGAATGTGATGACTGGGACTAGGAGGGTGGCTTGGTGGGTAAGAGTGCTTGCTGTACAAGTGTAAGGACCCAAGTTCAAATCCCCAGCACCCACCTGAAAAGCTAGAAGAAGCTGTACAAGTTTGTAAAGCCAGTGCTGTGTGCAGCAGAGCCATGAGGGGGGCAGAGACTTGGTCACAGCCTGGTTCAGTGAGAGACCATGTTCTCAAGGGAATGCAGCAGAGTGACAAAGCAAGACATACCATGCACATACACAGGTAAGATGAAATAATGTTTAAAAATGACAACTTTGAAAACTCGAGAGGCTTTAGAGAAACAGATGCCTTCTACTTGGTAGTAAGAAAGCAAAAAGGTATGTTTACTCAAGGAGACAGTGATCTTATTTATTTTTTTATTTATGGTATAGTTTATACCTTTATACCTAAAATGTACTTATATACATAAAGTGAAGGAAAGATAACCACTAGAAAAGCCTTCAAATAAGGAAAGGGGGAAGGTGGACATGGTGATGCACACCTCTAACCGCAGCAATTGGATGGGAGGGGGTTACACTTTTTTCTTTTTTTTTAAACTTATTCACTTGAAACAGTAATTTTAAATAAAAAAAAGTAAATAAGCTTGTGACTATCACATGACCCACTAACTGTACTGACTTGTATTTACTCAAGGAAATGAGGATTTAAGTTTACAGTGTTCATGTGTTCAAGGCAGCTTTATTCAAAATACCCCAAATCTTGAAAAGATGAGCCATCTAACTGTGGTGTTGTTCACACCACTGAACATTATACAGCAGTGAAAAAGAGAGGGTAAGCAATCAAACTGTGGTGTGTTCACACCACTGAACATTACACAGCATTGAAAAAGAGGGGGTGAGCAATCAAACTGTGGTGTGTTCACACCACTGAACATTACACAGCATTGAAAAAGAGGGGGTGAGCAATCAAACTGTGGTGTGTTCACACCACTGAACATTACACAGCATTGAAAAAGAGAGGGTGAGCAATCAAACTGTGGTGTGTTCACACCACTGAACATTACACAGCATTGAAAAAGAGAGGATGAGCAATCAAACTGTGGTGTGTTCACACCACTGAACATTACACAGCATTGAAAAAGAGAGGGTGAGCAATCAAACTGTGGTGTGTTCACACCACTGAACATTATACAGCATTGAAAAAGAGAGGGTGAGCAATCAAACTGTGGTGTGTTCACACCACTGAACATTATACAGCATTGAAAAAGAGAGGGTGAGCAATCAAACTGTGGTGTGTTCACACCACTGAACATTACACAGCAGTGAAAAAGAGAGGGTGAGCAATCAAACTGTGGTGTGTTCACACCACTGAACATTACACAGCAGTGAAAAAGAAAAGGTTGAATATCAACCCGAGCAGCAACCGAACGATGATCCAGAGATCCAGAGACTGCAGGAAAGATCAGATTCTGTCTGATCCCACCTAGCTAACGCGTCTGAAATGACAACATTTTGGAAACAGAGAACAGGCTAGGGGTTGCCAGTCTGCCAAGGAAGGGGAGGGCAAGGAAGGGAAATGGGTGTGGCTAGAATTTGGAGGAAGAGCGTGCCCCCTGTAAAGGAACTTCTGCCTTCATAACATTCATGTCATTATCAACATCCTGGTCACGCTGAGGGGATCTGGGTAGAGGAGACAGAGGACCTCTGTGACTCCTCCCTTCTCCTGTTTCTTTCTTTGCTCTTCGAAGGGCTCTGCCACAGGCTGGCCTAGAATCTGTGATCTTAGTCTCCAGAGTTTGGAGTGTAGAGGTACAGGCCACCACACCTGGCTCTGTGTGATCTCTTATAAGAACATAATGAATCTACAGTTACGTCTAAATAAAAGTTAAAGACCGGCATGGAACACATATGTTTAATCCCAGTGTTGGGAGGCAGAAGCAGGGGTCTCTGAGCTTGTGGCTAGCCTGGTCTACGTAGTGTTAATCTAAACCTTCCTTCAATCTATGCTGTTATTTGAAATGATCACTGCTTGTAAATACCTTCTCTTAGATGTAATTTTGTCAACACCTCCAAGGTTGGAGGTCCTGAGTTATGACTAAAAGCTGTTCTTCCAGAGAACTGGGTTTGAGTCCCAGCACCCATATGGCAATGTACAACTGTTTATAACTCCAGTCTCTGTTTGATCCCCTGGCCCCAGCATGCATTGCATGCACATGGTACAGATGCAGACAAGTAGGTAAAACACTCATACACATGAAATAAAATTTTAGAAATTTAAAATTATATTTTATAAGGGACAAGGAGCTGCAAACATTCATGAGAAGCAGACTCAGAACTTTGGGCCTGAATATGCAATGGCCTGCAGTATTCTTCAGCAAACCTATTGGCGCTCTCTCTCTCTCTCTCTCTCTCTCTCTCTCTCTCTCTCACACACACACACACACACACACACACACACACACACACACACAAAGCTGTTTAGTTAGCACTGAAATGTTCTGGGTATTTCTGCATATTGAGTTTTTTTTGGGATTTGTTTTGTTATTGTAGAATTCCTTCAAATTATTTCTCTACAAAGAGCTAAGGGAAATGTCCTTTCTTAGTTAAAAAAAAGTCCCTAAAACACAAGTACATTTTCATCAATGTTGAAACAAAGTGTCCTGTTTCCCTTGCCCCACTCAGCCTTTGCCCTCAAGGGAATCATCCCTGTGGGTTTATCTCCTCAGAGATAATTTTTGTGTATTTCCCGACATTTGTTCAGTCCTACCTGTTTGGTTAAAAGAAAAAAAAAAAAACAACAAAAACAAAAAAACAAGATAGGATCGTACTGTTATGTCATTCTTCAAATTTCTTGCTTTGAAATGTCTCAGAAAGACACATGTCCGTATGGCTCTGAAAGGCACGTGTCTGCATGTTCAGATGTAATTTAACTGTCTTTCCCAACGATCAGGTAGCATTCTTTGTGCAGTGACGACGGTGCACTGTCCAACCTTATCTGTGCATTGACTTGGGACGGCTGGGAATGTTGCTACTGCAAGCCATGCTGTCAGCAGCGACATCCCTGCTCCGTCTGTGAGTGCAAATGAGGTGACTCTTCTGTAACAGAAAGAAGAGTGCTCTGAGGACACGCTAGCGCTGGGATCATTGGCATGACACTTGCTCCCTCTATTTCTGGTCTTCGCTCCTTCCTACAGGGGCTAGCCATACTGGAGAGTTCATTTCTTGAGGCTACGGGAGGCCATGTGACCCAGTTCTGGCCAATTAAGCATGAACAAGTTTACTGAGCAGTCCCTGGGAATGGTCTACTTTTCCAGGTAAGAGGGATAAACATGACCGACTCTGTCTCTATTCCCCTCTTGAGGATGACTAGGGAGACTAGAGAGGTTGCAGACAGGATGCAACAGGGTGGTGGGAGAGCCAAGAGAATTACACTGCTGTAACACTAGGGCAGTTCAAGGACAGTCACCAGACGCCTGAAAAAGAGGAGCTGGCCTAGGCTGCATGAAACCTGCTTTACTGATACTTGCAGCCAAAGCCATCACCTCACGCTTTAAAACGCTTGCACTCCTGGGGCTGGAGAGATGGATAAATGGTTAAGAGCATTAGCTGTTTCCAATAGAGGACCTGGGATTCAATTCCAGCACTCACATGGTGGCTCACAAGCATCTGTAACTCCAGTTCCAGGGAATCCAACACCCTCTTCTGGCCTCTACAGGTACCAGGCACACACATGAGACACGCTGGTAAAACACCCATACACGTGAAATAAAAATAAATAAATCCTAACAACAGGAAAAGTTTGTACCATTTTTTTTTATCTTCCCCCAAGTCTACTGATTGGACCCAAACATCTCTCAGTAGGAGCTGTAGCTCACAGACTCAGTGGTGGTTCCGTTTCCCTCTTCCACGGCTTTCTCGTTCCCATCTCTGTCTCTTTTTCTAAGAGCTATGTGACAGCAAGGCAGGAAAAGTTCACTGACGGGGACTGTTCTCTGTAGCCTCACACCATCAATCCAATCAAACACAGCTGGAAGTAATAAGCCAGAGCTAGTGACAGTGACTCTGTCTGAGTGGTACACCACCACACACACACTGTGTAGAGTGGTAATTCAACAGATGTGTGGAGCGTGGCGCGCTGGTGCAGGGCGTGGAGTCCTCCGTGTTCCTACATCGTCCCCCATCCCAGGAGTCAAACCCAGGAACGGTCACCCCATCATTCCTATTTTACAGAGTAAATAACGAAAGCAAACATTTTAAGACCATCCATCTCTTTCTTGCCACAAATGCTTCCAAACATCGCAGGCCCAATACTTAATAACCAAATGATTGTCGTAATTTAAATTATGCAAAATGCATTCTGCCTATCTGAAGAGATCGTCAGTACGCTTAGGCTGGAAACACTGCTGAACCTGTTTGGTGGTTTATTATTCTAAAGAAGCTGTTTCAAAATTTGATTCTCAGAAATAGGCATGAAAGTGGGAGGCACATGTGTTGGAGGGGGTTGGGGGGAGTTGAAGGGAGCTGGGGGATGCAATCAACAAACAGTTCATATTTGTATTGCCGTCAAAGCACACACACTTAAAAACAAACACAAAATTGACCTATTATTTTGTTATATTACAACTGATCAAAATTATATTAACTTTTTGGAGTAAATAAATCTCAGGTAAAGTGGGGACTTTAATGCTTTTACTAGCCAAGCACCCCACCCTAGGACGGCAAGCAAGGAATTCCCCTACTCAGTTAACAAGTAACCAGTCTGATACAGAAAACAAACAAAACGGGCTGTTAAAGATACAAAAAGCCAGTCCAGAAAGGCAATGTCAACAAGCCGCACAGAGCAAGCGCCTCCAGTAACGTGTACAGGGTTTGGCTTTTCCAGGGACCTTGTCTGCTTCAGGAATCAGATCAGTCAGAGGACAGGGGAGCTCGCAAAATTGCCCACTCCCGGAGTGAAGTGGGAGCAACAAAAGGGACCAGGTCCTGACAAGAATCCCCTAACTTCCCACCACACCTCTTCCAACAAGAACCAAGGGTTCCATCACATAAAGTCCACAGCAGAGAGGAATGCTGGGTTCACCAAGCTTTCTTGAAGTTTCCTTCAAAGACCCTCTGTGAGGGGACATTTCCAGCTAGGGCCCCAAGAGTTCAGGCCCTTATTGTGTCCCTTAAAGACCAGAGAGGAGCTCTCCACTTTGGCCCCAGGAAGTCGTGGGAGTCACTCCATGCCCTCTTGCAGGTTCTTAGAGCTCATTTACAGGGTATAGAAGACTCCTGGGGAAATGTTTGAATTCTTTATTTTGCATTTAGAAACCAGTCTGTAGATGCAGGAAGTGTTTACAGAGTGAAAGGGGATGGCAAATCCCTACCTGAGGGGACCTGGGGAAAATCTGTGTTTTCCTAACGGGCAGGCATGCCCAGGGGTCCAGTGTGGGCAATGGTGGTGAAGCACTCCTCCCATCCTCATTCTACCTCATCCTCCATCCCGGAGGGTGCAGTCCTCCCTCACAGCACAAGCACAGAGGGCGGAGGCTCATAGAAAGAAACCTGAGTCTTCCAGTGCCTGCTGTGGCCAGCCCAGGGCTGGAGGGGACAAGCAGGTCCTCAAGGAGTGGAGGGAGACTTATGTGTTTGTACTACACATGGCAGAAGGACTATGAAACAAGAGTCGGTTGCCAGAGCAAACCATGCCAGATTGGTTAGCTCTTCAAAACAGTCTGTCCAACCAACAGGACACAGTGACTCCAGGCACTTATGTGAAGACGTCAGTTCGCTGAGGGGTCAACATAGCAAGAAAGAGCAAAAAGTAAACAGAGGAAGGGATTGGGGCCAGAATACACCCCCCAAACAAACCAGGTGCAGCATGCCATTGCCTGGCTAGCCCCTGACCAGCTACCCAAAAGGGGACAGACAGCTCTAACACATTAAGTTTGTCAAGAGCTACCTGGAACTCCCACAAGAGGCCCGAAATGCCAGATTGTGGAGTTCCTGACAGGCTGGTTGGTGGCTGGGGGATGAGCTAAAAAGGAAGTGTGTACATGTGCGTGTGTGTGTGTGTGTGTGTGTGTGTGTGTGTGTGTGTGGTGTTGTGAGGTCAGCGCTGCTCCTCATTTCTCTCCTCCACTTGCACAACCAACTAAATAGTCTCAAGACATAGCCTCTCTGTGCTATGCACAGGCAGGCACAAGCATGTGTGCACGTGTGTACACACAGGATCTTGGTCAAAGGCAGACAGGCACACACACACACACACACACACACACAGACACACACACAGCAGAGAGACACAATACATTTTGACAGTTGGATAGCATAGAGACACATTCACACACACACACACACACACACACACACACACACACACCCAAGGTCCACAGTCTCAGGCTCTGAACACCATTCACCACCTCTCAGTCAGAGGCATACAGTCCTCCACATAAGTCCACAAACTCACAGCCTGTCAGGAACACACACAATCTGCTAGGAGCATACACGCCCTTGCAATCTCTCAGTTGGCCCGAGCACACACAACCTGTCACACTCACTGCATGCACACTTAAAACAAACAGCTCTGTGCAGTGCACACATCCGATCCCAACTTCTCAGCCCCTCATGCAGGCTCACAGGAGCTCAGCTGGCACAGGCACCCTCCTCGCAGCCTCTCTCTGCTCCAGGCGCACCCCACACCCACGCACCCTCTTGGCCCGGTACACCCCTCCCCCACGCCCGTACGGGCGCACACCGAGAACTCCGACGACTCAGGGTGCACTCACGCCCCCCGCGGAAGCTGCCCGTGCCTCTCCTCACCTTTTTCGCCCGCGACGGGCGACCGGGCCTCATCCTCCTTGGGGTTGGTCACCTGGGTGATGATGGCCGGACCGTCCATGGGTGCGCGCCGCGCCGGCCGCCCGCAGGCCCGGCCCCCCGCAAACTAGGCGCGGGGGGCGCGCGGGGGCGCGGCGTAGGGGGCGCGCAGGGGCGCGGCGCGGTGGGGCGCTCGCCGCCGCCGCCGGGGCGCGCCCGCCGCCC
Organism: Arvicanthis niloticus; assembly: GCF_011762505.2. Taxonomy (NCBI): domain Eukaryota; kingdom Metazoa; phylum Chordata; class Mammalia; order Rodentia; family Muridae; genus Arvicanthis; species Arvicanthis niloticus. Next base: position 39,207,114 of record NC_047678.1, on the reverse strand, counting down.
GGCCCCGCGCTCCGAGAAAGGCGGCCGGGGCCCGCGCCCCAGTTCCCGCCGCCGCCGCCGCCGCCGCTGGGCTGGAGCGGCCGCCGCCTCGTCAGCATGAACCCCGGAGCCGCGCCCGGGAGAGCCGCGCTCGGAGAGGCGGAGCGGGAGGCCCGGCGCCGCGGGAAGCGCGAGCGGGCGACGGAGAGAAGGAGCGAGCGCGGAGCTAGGGCGGGAGGGCGGGAGAGAGGGAGCGCGAGGGGGAGGGAAGGAGGAAAGCGAGGAGGGCGGGCGGGTGGGTGTGTCCCGGCCCGAGGACTGGCCTCCACCGCCGCCGGCGCTGCCCGCCCGCCCGCTGCCCGCCGTGGAGTGGGGTGCGGGGCCGAGTCGGGGGCACAGCGTGCGGGGTGTGGTCTGGGGCGGTGGCGCGCGCGCGGGGACACGGGGGGCCTCGGGGTAGGTGGGAGGGTGCGGTGGAGCCTGGGCGGTGGAGCGAGCTCAGCGATCGGGGTGTGGGCCGCGCGGCGCGGAATGGATGCGCGGGGAGTGTTCAGCGGAGGCCTCGGGTGCTGCGGGATCGCCGGCGGAGGCCCGGGGAGGTTTATTCACCCCGAGGCCAGACACCGTGGGAGACGTTTGCTATCGGTAGTGGGTTCCGGGTGAGGGACGTCCTGACGCTCGAACTGGGAATGGAGGGTCCCGCAGGGGAGCAGAGAGCGAGGCTGGCAGAGTGGTTCGGGCATGGAGTTGGGGTGATATAGAGCTAGGCTGTGGGTGAGCCGTAGGGGATGCTGGGCCCGGGAGTGAGGAGGCGATGAGAAGTGCGCGGAGAGTCTGCAGACCCAGCTCGTTCCGTGCAGTCCGCATAAGCAACCAGGGCGAGAGTCGGTGTGCAGAACAGGGCGTCCTCGAGGCTAGACCTCTTGGCACGTGTGACTGTGGGCACCTCGGCGTGGGGTTCAGCCGCTTAGGGACAGAAAAAGAGGTTGTGGGTGGCTGATGGGAAAGGGGGCCTGTGAGAGCAGAGTTGGGCCGGGACTCAAATTCATGAGCATCGGGCTGCTGTCAGGTCTGGAGTGACAGCCAAAGCATGGGTGTGAGCAAGTGCCCACCAGCTTCGGAGGGTCCGAGCCTTCGGGCGCCCGCACCTTCTTGCTCCTACTTGCAGGCCCGACTTGCAGCTCTGTCAACCGGTGGGCGGGGGCAGTGCTGCAGGGGGGCGGGCCGCGGGCGCTCGCGCGCGCTCCTCACCAATTACCGCTGTGTGGGCGGAGCTGAAGCTCGTGACGGACAGACCGGCTGGAGAAGAAAATCTGACTCCGCCCATTCGCCAGCTTGCGCGCGCACTTGCCCCCCTACTCCCCACCCCCTTCTCCCCGGGTGGCTTTCAAGAGGGGAGGCCTGCTCAAACTTCCCAACTTTTCTGCGCGGGTGCGATCCGGGAGCTGGCACCATTCAAGCCGCCTGTTCACCCGGTGAGCGTCTGCAAAGTTGGAAAGAAACTTCCAGAAGCGCCTCTAGTAGAGAGGCAAGCCCGCAGACGGGTGAAGTCTATGGAGCCCCACTGTGGGAGACTGCCCGGGGCCGGAGGGAGACGAGTCTACAGAGTAGCTGCTGTTTAAGGGAATTAGGCAAGAAGTAACTGTTTGTTCCCAAACCCAAGACCTCAAGTGCCATCCTGGTACTACTGTGGATGGAGAAGGCGTCCCAGCTGCCCTTGGGGCTCACTCACCCAGGAGTATCTGCTCTTCTCGAAGCACCTTAGGGACCCCCAGAATATTCTGGGGCAGCCAAACCACGAAGCTCGGAAGTGCCCGTGTGATTAGGAACTCAAGCTGTACCAAGTAGCCCACCCACCAGGGCATGACCTCTCTAAGGTCCAGACTCATTAAAAAGTCCAGTGGCACCCGAGCTTTTCCTTGTCTCAACTTGTCTAACGCCTGTCACACGTTCTGAGATGTGCCTGGAGTAGCTGGACTCACCTGGTCACGTGTTTAAGCCCTGGATTCCTTTGTCTAAGAGAAGGGGGTGGGAGTACTTCCAAGGGCTGTTCACGTGGAATAAAGGGCCACCACGGGGGACGGTTTTCATACACGGAGTCTCCTGCTCGGCTTTTTCAGTAACTGCGATTCCGTGGCACCCTCCAGTAACAATTCTTGCCTTAAGAGCACCCTCTACCATGCTCAGCTTCCTGAAATCACTGCTAATCTCCCAGCCAACTCCACCCATTTGCCCCTCCTTTCTTTGAAAATATAAATTTATACACATTTCATATATGTATACACTATATCTTGATCAGCTCATCCCTCATCTCCCCTCAGCAACCGCATTACATCTCCCGCCCAATTTCATGTTCTCTTTTATAATTACTTATTTCTTTGACCTACTAATCACAGTTAGCCTGAGCACACAGATTCCCTCAGCCATGGGCAGCTCAACAGTGGCCATACCTCAGTGACTCTTGCCTCAGTAGACATCAGCTGCCTGTAGGTCTTCAGCTGGGGCCCCGGATCGCCGCAGCCCCTCCCCACCCATTGTTGGAAATATCGCCTGTTTTGATCTTGTACTGACAACCACGGCTGCTGTGGTACCGTGGAAACAGGAAGCATCGCACGGCAGTCTCCGTCCATCCTTCTGTTTTTTTAAAGATTTCTGCCTCCTTTTCCACGTGTTCCCTGAGCCTCAGGAGGGAGGTTGATAGAAGTGGCCCGTGTAAAGCTGAGCATGCGCAGTTGGTTAGTTGTTCCGCCATATATTTATAGGATGAATAAAATGTTAAACAATAGCAACTACATCCAAATAAATGTGGACAAATGGTTTTGATCTTGAAAGGAAAAGATCTGAGAGTGACGAACACTCGAGCGATGACAAAAGTCAAAAGACTTGGCTGTCTCTGTCCATTTAGCGAGCGTTTATTGAGTGCCTTATCTTTGCTAGGCTCTGGGGATTGGGGATTACAGTGCTGAGCTACCCTTGTCTCCCACAGATCAAGCATGTCTGTGGCTGTTCCTAGGGAGGCTTTTAGGTCTCCAAGTACTGGAGTACTGTTGCTCTTGGAGATTTGAAGAAAGTATCCCTGGTGTCCAGAGGACAGATCTCAGCCATTGGAGATCAATCACATCAAGGTTCAGAGGCTTAAACAGTCAAAAGGATGGGTAGAAGTCTGTTTCCCATACACACTGCCACCATATAGTACTCTTGGGCCACTGATATAAAAACAGCTTTAGATCTGGGCCCGCTGGCACACACCTTTAACCTCAGTGGCTCTGGCCCTACCAAGAACATTGGCTTTAATTATATAGTTCATATGGCAATCTCGTGCATACCATCAGGAAAACGATTTCATTTTAGTATATATGATTAATACGCATCCTCTGGGGTCATATCAAACTTAAAAATGCCTCACCAACTTATTTCCCTCTTCATCTAATTGTAAAGTAGACTATCACTCATATCTGCTGCTGGGATCTTGTATATAATCTAAATATTTTATGGAGTGAGCCTCAGGCTTTCAGACCCGTGGTTGCCATTCATGAATCATAGGCCACCAGTGGCTATCAGCGATCTTTTCTTTCTTTCTTTCTTTCTTTCTTTCTTTCTTTCTTTCTTCCTTCCTTCCTTCCTTCCTTCCTTCCTTCCTTCCTCTCTCTCTCTCTCTCTCTTTCTGTTCTTTCACCACCACCTCCTCCCTCCTCCTCCTCTTCCTTCTTCTTTTCTCTCTCTCTCTCTTTCTCTCTTTCTCTCTCTCTCTGTCTCTCTCTCTCTCGCTCTCTCTCTATCTCTCTCTCTCTACTCTCTGTGTGTGTTTAAGACAGAGTCTCAAGATATAGCCCTGGCTGGCCTGGAACTTCTCGTGTAGATGAGGCTGCCTGGCAGTTACAGAGATTCTCCTGCCTCTGTCTCCTAAGTGCTGAGATTAAAGATGTATATGCCAGGCTTATTTAAATACATTTCCTTAAACTGAAAACTAGTGGGAAAGATTGAAAAAGACAAGACAGACTAAGCAGCAATAAAAATGGACAATGGAAAAACAGAAAACTACAACTTTGGGGGGGGGCGAAGGAGGGAGCTGGCTATGTGGAGTGAAGGGTCAGAGATTATCAACAGGAATGAAGCTAGAGCTGATGACATCAGCCCTGAGGGGCCACGAATTGCCTCAGATAGGAAGATGTGAAAGGCATCGGCGTCGAGGGCAGTGTGGGCAGCCAGCCACGATGATGGAAGAGCCCCGAGGTAAACTGTACTCCAGCGATTGTGGTGGTGAGCTCTTAGTATGTGTGGAGAGTAGTTGTGAGCGAGAAGCACAGGCTTTGAGACCAGGTCTGGTGATGGCCGGGGTTCAGGTCAAGCAGAGCCTTATAAAGCAGGGGACACTGGGTATTGTTTATCGGGAAGGAGTGTGGAACGATCGGTTATACGGTTACAAGATTCCTGCCAGCTAATGGTTGGTCAGGAGCAATGCAAAAGGAAGAGGAATCCATTCAGAAAGGATCTGCTGGCTGTGGGGACAAAGGACCGAAGAGACTCCAGATGCACTGTGGAGGGAGAGTGGACAAGTCTTGCTTGCCTACCGGTTGGGCTTGAGGAGTGAGAAATGAGCAAGAAAGAAATGGCCTCCCAGCCTGGAGTCTGGAGAAGGACTGGTCTGGCGTTCCCAGCCTGCTCTCCATCCTTCAGTCTCTGTTCCAGACTGTTTCTTGGTGCTGTCTCTCTCTCTCTCTCTCTCTCTCTCTCTCTCTCTCTCTCTCTCTCTCTCTCTCTCTCTCTCTCTCTCTCTGTGTGTGTGTGTTATGCTGCCTCTTGGGCACTCACTGTCTTTTTGATTCTGTCTTCAAGGTCTCTGGTACCTTCCTCTAACTTTCCCTTTCAAGGCAGAGCCTAAAGGTGGTAATTCTCATGGCGGGGAAGGAGGAAGTAGTTTCTGGACAGAGAGAGACTCCTGGTGGATGCACCATAGAGCCTTCCCTCAGGTCTTTGTCTCTCTGGGACACCTCAGGACTTAGGAGAGGTTTCTCTAGCAAACATTCCTTCTCTTATAATGGGTACCAGAAAGTCCCAAGGAACCCCACTTCAGCCTAAGCAGACTGTACCACACCTCACCCACACTATACCTCTGTGCTTTAATATTGAAGGCTTAGGCCTAATGAAGCAGGCAAACACACAAAGGAGGCCCATAATCTAGTAGACAAAGTAGAGGAATAATTAGAGACGGCACAGGGAAGAGCTGGTTTATTCTGTAGGGAGTCCTCACAGAACTGCTACCCAGTGTCATCTCAGAGGCTTCAGTCTTCTGAGTGAGTGGATTTCTGCATCCAGTGTGCACAGAGAAGGCTGTGTAATGATGGGGGGTGAGGGAGGGCCCAGAAGGCCAGGCTACACTTGGACTTCAACTGACGGGTAAACTGGAGTCACTGATAACTTCCTTCTTAAGATTTATTTTTAGTTTATGCGCACGGATGTTTTTACCTATATGTCTGTCTGTGTACTGAGCGTGGGTGTGCTTGGTGTCTGAGGAGGCCAGAAGAGGGTGTCTTATCCTCTGGAACTGGAGATGGTTGTGAGCAGCCATGTGGGTGCTGGGATTGAAACCTGGGTCCTCTGGAAGAGAAGCCAGTACTCTTAACCAGCTCCCACTCACTGATAACTTTTTGCAAAAGGAATCAGCATCTCTTAGCTAGAGCATGTCTGTGGGTTGACAGAAGAACTCAAGCCAGCTTTAGCAACGCTAGGGAGTCTGTTCACTTATGTAACCAAAGCATGGGTACATGCTTGTGATCGGGGCATGACGTCACCCCCAAGGGGTCAGTAGCTCACACTCACCACCTCTATCCATCCACTCACCAAGAACCCACAGATTCTTCCCATTGAATGCTGTGTCCAGGGACTCTCTAGCCATTCCCCCTTTACACACATCCCCAGGGATGCCCTCTACCTGACCCGTGGGAGGAGGGTTGGGCTTACATACCAAATTCTTCCTACCTATAAAAACACTCACGCCCAAGAATAAAGTCCCAGAAATGGGTCAGCAGTCCAGCAGGTGCAGCCTGCCCCCTGGTGGCTGAATATTGCGAGTTCCTTCCCATGTCAAGCTGGTTGTGGCTCTTTCAACTACCCCTCCTTGGGCGAGCTCATGGCCAGCGAGGGTCCAGTCTTGTCTCTGTTCCATCCAGCTGCTGCGATTGACATGTCTGCTTAGCTTTCCTCCGAGAGTTAACAGAAGAGTCCTTGAGAATGTGAGGGTCTGGAGAGGACAGGGAACAGGAACCAGAGGAACTGTTGACTTCCAGTCTCAGGATGATATCCATCAGAGTGGATGGTGGCCACTGGCAAAGAAGAAAAAGACAGCCAGGCTGACAAGCACAGGGGCTGGGAGGAGATTTGAAATAAAGCCGTTCAGGAATTATTTGGAAAACTGGGAATATTTTGAGTATATCTAGCAAGCAAAGAGGAGGGTATACCCTTTCCCACACTACCTCCAAAATCCCAAATCTTCTCTATCAGAGAACTTAGGTTCAAGAACAGCTACCTGAAATCTGAGTCAGATTTCAGGATATAGCCTGAGAGGATATAGCCCTAACCTGGACCCCTATTACGACAGGAATAGCTCCTGAGCAAAGTGAATAGCCTTTATGTGTCCTTGGCCCAGGAGTGGCTTTGAATCCTAAAAGATCAAGGAGGCCCAAGCTGATTTTACAACTGGAACCTCATACGTTATGCCTCCAAACTCGGGGTTGTCCCAGGCTACTGATGAAAAGTAGCTGAGCACACACAGCCTCGTGGGTGCGGTTCGGGGTGTCTATGTGCATGTGTGACACTAGCTGGGAAGGCCACTGCCTTTTCCAGTCATTCACAATGGGCTTTGGCAGGAGGCTGCCGGTGGTAACACTGCCTGCTGGCATCATTCTCATGGGCGGGGCCCTGGCCAGGCTAGTCTGGTAACAGGCAGGCATCTTGGCACATGCAGCCACATGTTCATGTGTACACGGGCTCATATACATGCCAGGGCACACGTGATGAGACTATCTGCCCAGCTGGTTTTTCTGCGTTGGCACTGCCTGTTCTTCGCTGTCTTGCCTACCTGGCCTCCCATGTGTCTGCTGGGACAGTGTTTCCGACTCTTCCCGATGCCTTTGGACCCAGCCATCTGGGCCTCAGATTCAATTCACCGGTGAGAGCAGGTCTCTACAGGGACTTCATTTCTGCTCTGCACAGCGGTTTCCTCAGAGGCCTACGCAGTACGAGGCTGAGGCTGCTGGCTTGCTCTCACATATGTGTTCATGCCTCATTAATCACTCCAGCACACATGCTCACACACTGCTGTGCACTGCCAACCACCCCGCATGCATTGTTAACCTTGATTCTTAGGTGAGGCTCCCAAATGCAGCAAGCAGTCAGTCACTGCTGGCCCTGTTTGGGGCAGGTCCTTCTTTGCCTTGGGAGGCTCTCCCTGTGAGCCATTAAAAAAAAAAAAAAAACCCAAAGCAACAACAACAACAATAACAACAATACAACAATAACAAAAACCTCTCAACATGAGTGGAGGGAGATGTGTCTGTTCTGGGCTGTGTAGCGTATTGTCAGCTGCTGAGATGGACATTTTTTTTTTAACGTTATGGATAAAAGATGTGAAAGTTAGAGTTTGGTAGATACATGCTCACTGGGCCTCAGTGTTCTCAGAAAACCTCCCAGCTGGAGATGGTGTGTCTACTGTGTGGCTCCCAGGGACATAGGAAGAGCTAATGAGAGATGCCAACAGATTAGACTCAGTCTCACAGGTACGCTTATTACTCTGCTTTGCATATACTGTCCCCCTGACTGTTGCCCATTCTATATCTTGAGCAACACTTGCCTGCATCCCTGGAGTTTACAACTGCCCTGATCTGGGCTTTAGGACTTCTTCACAAGCAGGAAAGAGCAGTTGCAGATCGAGGGGGAGAGGATGCATGGGTGCCTCTTGAATGGGTCTGCAAACAGGATTTACCTCCTCTGGGATTTGGCCAGTGGCTGCGACCTCACACATGCTCACAGGGACTCTCACAGAGAGGGTCCTGCCAGCTCGCATCTCCTTTCTTCTCAGACCAGCCTGAGCTGCCAAGAATACCAATTCCTTTCTGATAGTGACACCTCTTTCCTCCCAGCGGCGTTTTCAGGTTTCTTTTCTCCTCTGTTTACACAACACTGCTTTCTTCAGTGGGGCCTCGGGAAGGTTAAGATATTTCCCTCTGGTGCTGTGCATGTCTGAGACAGAAGCCAGGAGGCCAACTGACGCTCGCACCTCTGTGAGGCAGCTAAGGAGCTGCAGGCCTTCTGCAGGAGAAGACTGGACCACAGCCGCTTGCTTGCTTCTTGAAAATTCCCATCCTGGAGGACCAGGGTTGCTTGTGGATCCAACGGCTTCATTGCCAATTTGATTATTTATGTAAGAGCCGCCACGCTTCTTCCTGGCGCTAAGCCAGTTTAAAAGTTCCAGAAGCATAAAGCATACGTCGTCAACAGTCGTTATTAGCAGAACCGAGAAGCAGCAAACCTCGGGCTAGGAAGGGGTGAGCTCCCTCGTGGGCTGCTCCTGACATTTGTGCTTCCCATGAATACTGTGATCTCACCCAAGCTTACTACTGTGTGCTCACTTTTAAATTTTAAATTTTAATTTATTTTGATTCTCCAAATAGGTTCCCACCGGGTGACCCAAGCTGACTCACAACCTGTGATGATCCTTCTGCCTCAGCCTCCTTAAGTGCTCAAGTTACAGGCTTGAACCTCTATGCCTATTTGCCTTGTTTTTTTATTAACTGGTGATCAAAGCCTGGGCCTTGTACATTCAGGGAAGTGCTGTACCACTGAACTACACCCTCCGCCATTTAAAAAAAAAATAGAGTTATGGGAAGATTGCAAAACATATAATCAAGCCATTTCTGTAAGCCCTTTAGCTAGATTTCCCAAATATTAATTTCACATTTCCTCCAATGGCTCTTCTTTCAACCTCTGGAGAGTAAAGCGTACTTGAAAACAAAACTGTCTCTTACATAACCGGATGCAGTGATCAAGCCAGGAGATTAGAGTGACCCAGCCTTACATAATCTGCCTCATTTCCCCATCCTGTTCTGTGTTCAGAAGAGACAACTGGCTTCTGATCTAGGACCTGATTTCAAATTATTCCGATTTGTCCTTTAATTTCTTTAAATCTGGGATGCTTCTCTGTCTCTCGTCTCAGGATCAGCACAGTTTCCAGGCATGGTTTCCCTCGAGCAGTGTGGCTTGGTCTAGCTTTCCTCGTGGTTAGCCTAAGGTTGTGCATTTGGGGATGTGGATAGCCCACAAGGAGTGGTCTCTGGACATTCTCTGAGTGGCGGCTTCTACTTATTACATGCGGCTTTGTGGCATTCTCGTCTGAGGTTACCTGAAGTTTCTTGGGTGAGCCAGCCTCTTTAAGCTTTCCCTAAGTTTTGTCTTTACGTTTGGAGCTTATTCTTCATTAAATTATTTTAATATTTATTTCTTATTTGTACGTGTATTCATGTGTGTGTGTGTGTGTGTGTGTGTGTGTGTGCATGGGAAAGTCAGAGGACAACTTTTGGAAGTTAGTTCTTTCCTTCTACCATGTGGCCTCTAGGGATTGAACTCTGGTCCTTGGGCTTGCCTGCAAGCACTTATTACCCACTGAGCCACTGAGCCATCTTGTCAGCCCGAGTTTATCTCTCCTCTTGTTAGTGAAGGGGTGGCAGAAGTGCCCAGCCTCCCCTGGCTTTTTGCACTGGTTGGTTTTATGGATCTAAACTCTGGGTCCTCATGCTTGTATGGCAAGTGCTTTACCTAACAAGTCACTTCTGTAGCTCCCACCTCATCATCACCACCACCATCACCGTCACCACCCACCCTCAGCACCATTACCACCACCACCACCACCACCATCACCACCACTATCATCATCACCACCACCACCACCACCACCACCACCACCACCACCACCATCATCATCATCATCATCATCATCATCATCATCATCATCATCACTGAGTGTCTTTCCATGTAGCCCTGGCTGGCCTGGAATTAGCTACATAGACCAGGTTGGCCTCAAGTTCACTGAGATCCTTCTGCCTCTGCCTTCCAAGTGTTGGGATTAAAGGTATGTGCCACCACACCTAGCTTTTAAAAAACAACACCAAAAAAGGGAGATGTATTTGTTTTATTTTATGTGTATTAGTATTTTGCCTGTATGCGTGTATGTATATCATATGTGTGCCTGGTGTTCTTAGAGGTCAGAAGAGGGCACTGGATCCCCTGGAATTGGGTTTACAAATGGTTGTGTGCCACCATGTGGGTGTTAGGAACTGAACCTGGGTCCTCTCCATGGGCAACCAGTACTCTTAACAACTGGGCTAAGCCATCTCTCCAGCTCCAATATGTTTAATTGTTAAAAATACTTTTCAACACGTGACATGGGAGATGCCATATAAAACTCAGGTCTGATGGTATGGCATGCTGATTTCATGTCTACAGTACAGTGGCTACTGTTATCAGTCAGCACACCTAGAAGCAGCTCCTGGTTTTAGGTGTGTCAGCTCCCGCCTCGCCATCAGAACGCCTTCCCCAGGAATCCATCTCTTTCTGCTTTTCTCTTGGAAAATCAGCAGGCTCTGTTTCCATGGGCCTTTCTTTCCACGTGCCCCTGTGTGTAGAGCCAGGAGGCACTGCTGCCTCTCTGTGGCTTGGTGGTCCCCAGTACGATGCCCTTCTCTATGTCTATCTCCTACCCTCTGACCTTTACAGAGTTAAGATCCTTGTGTGGCATCTATGTTGGTGACACTGTCTCTAAATGCCTTTAAATGGTCAGAAATGTGCTTGCTGGGAAGGTCTGAGGGCCTGAGTTCAGATTCTTAGCATTCATGTAAAAGTCAGTCACCATGGCATGCACCTGTAAGCCTAGTTCTGCAGAGTAGTGTACATGGGTATCCTCTGAGAACAAAAGACGCTTCCTTCATCAGGGCAGCAATGTGATGTAATGATGTAATGTGATGTAGTGTTGTAATGTGATGATGTAATGATGTGATGATATAATGTAATGTGATGATGTAATATGATAAGATGATGTGATGATGTAACGTGATGATGTGATGATGCAATATAATGATGTATGATGATATGATGATGCAATGTGATGATGTGATGGTGCGATGATGTAATATGATGAGATGATGATGTAATGTGATGAGATGATGGAATGTGATCATACAATGTGATGTGATTGATGATATAATATGAGATGATGGAATGTGATAATGCAATGTGATGATGTGATGATGTAAAGTGATGATGTGATGATGTAATGTGATAAGATGATGTAATGTGATGAGATGATGCAATGTGATGATGTGATGATGTGATGATGCAATGTGATGAGATGATAAAATGTGCTCATGCAATGTGATGATGAGATGATGTAATGTGATGATGCAATGTGATGATGAGATGATGTAAAGTGATGATGTGATGATGTAATGTGATGAGATGATGGAATGTGATGATGCAATGTGATGATGTGATGATGCAATGTGATGAGATAATGGAATATGATCATGCAATGTGATGATGAGATGATGTAATGTGATGATGCAATGTGATGATGTGATGTGATTGATGATGTAATATGAGATGATGGAATGTGATGATGCAATGTGATGATGTGATGATGTGATGATATGATGATGTGATGTGGTGACTTGCAAGAGACCCCTAAGACAGGAATGTAGACTGTTGGTATCCCCTCACAGAGCTGGGTGTGAGGATAGTCACTGGACCCTCACCTGACCTCACTGTTTCTCTTCTGAACTGCCCAGCCAGTTGGATGTAACTCTGCCTTAATTGCACATGGCTCTGTGATCTTGGGAGGTATGGAATGTATGGGCTGGATGAGGTAACTGAGGGTACTCGGTATATGTGGCTATGAGGAACCGGCATCCACGTTGGGTGAGGACTTGTCAGCACAGTGCATTGCAGTCCTCTGTGCTCTGTAACTAAGCCTGATAAACTTGTTAGTTCCGCACAGAGAACTTGGTGGGATCATACTTTGGTTTGCCATTTGGATCTTCTGAGGAGATTTATATGCTATTTACATCTTCCCAGAGAAGAAATTCTTGCACAGGATTCTCACTGGTCAACCAGTCTTGTACAGAGAGAATATCTTAAGTGATGTATAGACACATCACTTGTCAACAAAAACCTGTGGCCTATAGGAACGGGTAGAATAGAAGCTGAGACATTTGGTAGGCAGAGAGGATTTTGGGATAGAGCCAGGTGTGGGAGGATTTGGTCCTGGGGAACCCTAAGGAAGAGACACAGGAACCTGAATAGAGGTAACCTGCCATTTGGCAGAACTTAGATTAGAATAAGATTAGTTGGAGAACAAACTAAAGCTTATGGCTCAGGTGTCTGTAAATATATTTTGAGTTTCATGGTCATTATTCAGGGACCTTGGTGCTGGGAGAAAAAATGAACAGTCTTGCAAACAGCAAACTCCTGGTTCACTGGGGTTCACTGCTTCAAACAAAACCAACCAACCAACCAACCAACCAAAACCAAGAGGAATGGTGGAAGAAGACAAAGATGTTGAGCTCCAGTCTCTCCATGCATGGATGTGTTCCACATGCACACACGGGAACACTATCCCATGCCCACCCTTAGGCATCCATCTTATTGTCTCATGCTACAAATATCAAGAAATGGATTCAAGTTTGCCTTGATTACATGTGTTTTTATCCAGGCCCTGAGCAGGGGGCTTTGGACATAAATGACACTAGGTCAATATTTGTTCAGCAAATACATGTTTTTAGATAGGAAACAAATGATCAAAATGTGTTCTCCATAAAGCAATGGATAATGTATCAGCTACAACTGGTGTATTATGGATATTCATGCTGGTAAATGCCTATAGAAGTAACATTACTATAATAACTATATAGAACATATAGTTAAATAACTATATAAACTATAACAGCAATAATCCAAAATGATAACGGGAGAAGCCATCAAACTTCACAACCAGAACCACCCAGACAAGACGCTGGTGATGACTCAAGGCTTCTTGCTGGCCTCTCCATTCTCTCAATAGAATAAAATATATCGTGCTTGCTAATTCTACTTTGACAGAGAAGACAAGGAAATATGTTCGCATTCTTCTTATCTCACATCAGACAGTCTCAGAGAGCACTTTACAAATTGACAGTTAATAAACTACTGCCCCCCGTGGAGAGAGCACAGATTCCATGACCGAATAGTGATGTCCCCGCCACTGGGGATGGCCCACCACATGCGTTGTGATAACATGAAGTACTCCAGCTAGGGAGATTTTCAGTGAGATTTAGCAAAGAAGTAATCTTATCGAGTAACGCTAGGTCTACAGCGACAGAAAGCTAGATCTTCTAAACTATGGAGGCACAAGTTTGTGTCTTCAGAGAGCATCATAGATCTTACATCCTGCAAGCCTCCAGCATCTGGCACATGATCCGTATAAATAAAATGAGTTTGGAAACAGAAAATTCATTAAACAGAGTGCTCTGACCTAATGAAGTAGATGGATGGGTTTGACATAGGAGGTGTTTTAAATCAGGGGCCCGGAGAATATTAGAACCAATGCCGCGGTGGGTGATGGTTTCTCTCTCTCTCTCTCTCTCTCTCTCTCTCTCTCTCTCTCTCTCTCTCTCCTTCTCTCCCCTCCTTTCTGGGATGGTAGTAGTTTGTTTGGTGTCACTGGATTCTTTAAAAGGGACTCAGTTGTGGGGACACACCTTTGCAAATAGCTGATAAGCGCCAATATTTTTAGTAGGCAAAATTCTGTGTTTGGGCTGGAGAAATGGCTCACTGGGTAAGTATGCATACAGCTCTCGCAGAGAACTGGAGTCTCTCAAAGTACTGGGTTCCCAGCACCCAGGTTAGGTGTCTTATAACTGTAACTCCAGCCCCAGGGGACCAGATGTGCATAAACTCACAGACGTGTGCGCGCGTGCGCGCGCGCGCACACACACACACACACACACTTGTAATCCCAGCACTGGGGAGCTAAAGCTTCTTGACTGGAGGCAGCCTAGACTTATCTGTAAGCTTCAGGCCAGGGACAGCCCCTGTTTCAATTAAAACAAGGTAGACAGTGAAGAATGACAATTGAAGTTGACCTCTGACCTCCACATGCACGAACAAATGTGTACCCCCCCCCCCCCAACACACATACATGAAAAACATTCTAAGTGGACAGACTCTGGGTCCCAGCTAAACATCTGTGAACACATGTAATGTAATCTATATTAAATATGGCGTGGCATTTATATTTCAGAATCAAAGGGTGCCTCTGTTGGAATTATGCGGGAAAATGTTAAGGTTAACATTTTCGTAGTTGTGTTGAAATCGCAGATAATCTTTCGCTTCAGAGACTCTCTGTGTGGTGCCTTTGACCTTGGAGTCGGGGAACAAGCCAGGGATCAGAGCAGAGGACAGAGGACGACCCCATGTCACCTCGAAGCTTTTCACTCTTTCTTCAGACTGCTGCAGCTTGAAATTATTTGAAATTAGATTTTGTAAGTTTATGGCTGGAGTCTTTTATTTAAAAAGCAAAAACGAAAACAAAACCTTTGATTTCTCGCTGCTCTCCCTAATTGCTTAACTTAATTTCTTGATTACCGCTGCTCCCCTGGCACTCTTTCACTGACGTTTCGGAAAGTTAAATTCAGTTGAGTTCCTGGAAACACCCACACACATCAAAGGAGAAGAACTGCAGTGACGCATTCTGACCGCCAGAGGGCAGCTAGGAGACGGCCTTCTTGATTGACCAGCTCAGGGCTGGGGTCCTGGTAATCCCTTTAGGGATTCAGGCCTTTGAAGTAACAAAGAGGCTAGTTAGTATTTGGGAGAATTTGATTATCCTGTTAGTACAAACCAGGCTCTATTTTCCAACACTGTTGCAAGTTACCGAGGGATTGGAACGTTACTCAGGAAGCTCTGAGCCCTCCCTGTGGTGAGAAAACTCCCCATGGCTGTCAACAGTTCTGTACTGGCTGTGAAGCTGGAGGGAGGGGCTTACGCTGCTGCCACCATAGGATTGTGAGTTTGGAACTCCAGTAGTTAAGGAGCGTGCATCAGATGATGTCTCCGGGTGGACTCCCCAGGTGCAAACTTGGGCCTTGGCTCGTAGTGATAGCCAGCTCGGCTCTGTTGGTTCTACTGTATCCCAGAGTGACACTGTGGAAGGTCTTGCCTGCTATCGGCTGCTCCTAACACGTTTGGACTTGGACTAAGCTTCATAAAACAGTGTAGGGGCTCACTCCCAGGCAGTTGTTAAGAAGTGTGGGGTGAGGTGGTTCCAGGTTCTGTCTCTCCCCGGCTCGGAGAAGACTGGGTGAGGTCCAGAACCGTTGGGGTCTGTGGTCTGCTTCTCCCTCTGGAGAATGAGGTCCGCAGAACTCCAGGCTGGCGGGAATGCCAGAATAGTGTCACAGCTCTTAGAAAAGGAGTAAAGAGGTTCGGGTGGCCGGCTCAGGGTCAGGTGGCCATTTCGGGTCCTGTGGTGGCTGCACTGGCTGCAGCAACATCGGGCTCCGCTCTGATGTGAACCTCTGCAAGGGAGGAGAGTCTGGCCACAGGCAGGCAGGTCCAAAGGTCCAACCCTGAGTGCTCCGGGTAGGTAGAGAGTCCTCCCAGGAGTGTTACACGTCAGTAAAAACACCCAGTCTTGCCGGGCAGTGGTGGCACACGCCTTTAATCCCAGCACTTGGGAGGCAGAGGTAGGTGGATTTCTGAGTTCGAGGCCAGCCTGGTCTACAGCGTGAGTTCCAGGACAGCCAGGGCTACACAGAGAAACCCTGTCTCAAAAAACCAAACCAAACCAAACCAAACAAACCAAAACACCCAGTCTCAGATGATCACTGATGAAATAGCTTGTCTTGTTTATTCCATGTGGACAGGGACTATATGAACCTTGGGGAGCAGGATGGGATTTTGGGGGTGAATGCATTGGGTGGTGGCTAAGATGCTGTATTCGCATGAGGAAGAATTCCAGGTAGCTGACTACCTGTGACCACCTGGTTGGGGGGTCTCCAGGTGACAAACTCCGGAGAAGTAGAGAGGGAGTCGGTCCCGCTCCTGCTGCCCTTGGGATGAGGTTTAAATCTCAGGTTTTGAGATTTCCGGGGTTTGAACATGCTCATGCCCCCACCCCCCGAGTTCCAAGCCAGTTTCTCAGGTGGCATGGTCCATGTGCCCCACAGGGGGGTTACAGCAAGGCACATTTGACCATTGGGGGGGGGTGTGCCCAAGAGATGGTTTAATAGCTAATGGCACGCCCATGCTTGCCTAGGCCAGCTGATACAGATGTTCCGTGGTGGGCAGCGGCCAGCTCAGCTGTGACCTCCTGCCTGTGACCTCTGGCCTGTGACCTCTGGCCTGTGACCCCTCCTTTGCCTCCCACCCTTCCCATTCTTGCTTTTGCATGCCTGTGGCTGCACGCCAGATAAAGAATCTGCATAGAAACCTCTGACTCCGGTTCTCTGATGGGGGAATCTAAGATAAAGTCCTGTCATCCTGTGTGTCTGGAGTCCACTAGTCAAGGATCCCCGACACACTACAGACTGTCCCAGAGAAATCCTCACATTTTATAATCTCTTCAGGCACAGACAGCGTCTGTTTCAAACGACTTGCCAATTATGTTTTTACTCTTAGGGAAATTACAAAGCACAGAGTTTAGAGAATTAAGTGACTCTATAAAGCCCGGCAGAAACTTGTATCTCCTATGTCTATTACTAGTTTGCATAGACAATGAGTGTGTATTCTGTCCCCCTCTCCCTCTCCTCCCTCTCCCTCTCCTCCTCCCTCTCCCTCTCCCTCTCCCTCTCCCTCTCCCTCTCCCTCTCCCTCTCCCTCTCCCTCTCCCTCTCCCTCTCCCTCTCCCTCTCCCTCTCCCTCTCCCTCTCCCTCTCCCTCTCCCTCTCCCTCTCCCTCTCCCTCTCCCTCTCCCTCTCCCTCTCCCTCTCCCTCTCCCTCTCCCTCTCCCTCTCCCTCTCCCTCTCCCCCTCCCTCTCCCTCTCCCTCTCCCTCTCCCTCTCCCTCTCCCTCTCCCTCTCCCCCTCTCCTCCCTCTCCTCCCTCTCCTCCCTCTCCTCCCTCTCCTCCCTCTCCTCCCTCTCCTCCCTCTCCTCCCTCTCCTCCCTCTCCTCCCTCTCCTCCCTCTCCCCCTCTCCTCCCTCTTCCCCTCTGCCCCGTCTCCCCATCTGCTCCCTTGCCTCCCTCTCCTCCCCTCCCCCGCTCCCCCCTCCCCTCCCTCTCCCCCTCTCCTCCCTCTCCTCCCTCTCCCCCTCTCCTCCCTCTCCCCCTCTCCTCCCTCCCTCCCTCTCCTCCCTCTCTCCCTCTCCTCCCTCCCTCTCCTCCCTCCCTCCCTCTCCTCCCTCTCCTCCCTCTCTCCCCCTCCCCTTCCCCCTCCCCTTCCCCCTCCCCTCCCCCTCCCCCTCCCCCTCCCCCTCCCCCTCTCTATCCCCGAAATGAATTTTTATTGTACTTCATGTTGACCTTGAGTTCCTGATCCTTCTTCTACTTCTTGGGTATTAGAATGACAGCCATGTACCACAGGTATTTAAACAAATATACTTTATGTGTAGGGTGTGTTGTCTGCATAAATGTCTGTTAGCATGTGTGTGTGCGTGGCTGTGGGAGCCAGGAGAGAGCGATGGCCTAGAACTGGAGTTACAGACGCTTGTGAGTCATCCACCATGTGGGTGCTGGGAATCGAACCCGGGCAGGCTGAAAGCACAGCCAGTGTTCTTAGCCGTTAAGCCACCTCTCCAGCCCTCCATTTTGTTGTTGTTGTTGTTGTCTTACTTTGTTTTTAAGATTAGTACTCACTGTGTAGTCCAGGCTGGACTTGAACTCATGACCTCCAGTTTCTGTTTCCAGGTGTTGGTCTTGAACTCATGATTCTCCTGCCTTTGCCTCCCAAGTGCTGGGATGATAAAGAGGTCCCATAGACCAAGCTTCAAACTCACTATGTAGTCCAGGCTGGACTTGAACTCATGACCTCCTATCTCTGCTTCCAGGTGCTGGAATGACAGATGATGGGTGTGTACCACTGCACGTGGCTTCTGCCTACCTCACAAGTGTCACTTGTCTTTATCTTGATATTTCAGGTATCATCTGGAGGGGTTCTTCAGTAGAAATGAAGATTTAATTCATTTCTGGAATCTTGCGCCACTGAGTCCCTACTTCCTGTCCCATTTATTTATTTATTAAATATTTTCTGAAACAGGTTCTGACCATGTCACCCTTACTAGCCTCAGACACCTTATGTAGATCAGGTTGGCCTCAAACTCACAGAGATCTACCTGCCTCTATTGCCCGAGTCGTTGGCTACCATGCCCAGCTGTTCCCTCTTGTTCTCATAAGTGTAATTTGGTTTGATAATCAGTGTTCACTATGACTACATAAACATGTTCGTACCTGAATTGTGCAGCAGGCTTTGCTTGTATTTTCTTTTCTGTTCAACTTCACATTTTCTTGAAATCAATACTTGTCCGTGTGTACCACAGTTGGGCTGGTCACGATCTACGATTTGTCCCTATTGAACATATTGAATCCACGCTCCAGGGATTTGGAGGCGAGTGCTTTGAGACTTGATTAGCTCATGACGGCTCTCATGAGTGGAGTTAGTGTCCTTACAGGAAAGACCCAAAGAGAACTCAGCACTCAGCAAGAGGGCACCTGTGGAGGCTTAATCCTGACTGTCAACCTGACAGAGTCCTCAACCACCTTGAAGACAAATCAGGTCTGTCTCTGAGGGAGTTTCTAGGTTATTGAAGACCCACCCTGAATGTGGGGAGCAACAGCCCATGGGCCAGGGTCCCAGCTGAGTAAAAATGGGGGTGTGAGCCGAGCACCGACAGCCTTTCTCTCTCTCTGCTTCCTGATCGAAGGTATAATGTGACCAGCTGTCCCAAGCCTCTCCTGTTGTGCCTATCCTGACACGACAGGCTGTACCCTTAAATTATGAGCCCAAATAAACCATGCCTTCAGTTGCTCTTGTTGGGAATTTTGTTTCAGCCTAAGGAAAAGAGACCAATACGGGATCCATGAAGTATTAAGGCTGTACTCCAGCAGCCCACAGCAGGACTTCAGAATCAGGCATGCTAGGAAGAAGGCATAGTTAGGGAGACACGGAATAGCTACCCTCCTGACACTAGGGACAGTGCCAGGAACTGAAGGGCTATGGAGGACCTGGTCACTTCTGATTGCTGTGGACAATTTAATGAGGAGGGATCCACAGCTGGATCTCAATTCTGGGTTCAGGGCAAGTTCAGGAAATGAGACGTTTGGCATGCTGGTTGAGAGAGTCTGTCTCCCAGCCACAGGACAGAGACTGCCAAAGGTCAGCGTCTGAGTCCTGTGGGTTGTCAAGTTGTGAAATCTTCAAACCCACAAATTGCCAGTGCTGTGATGTCACTGGTCGGAGTTGCATGACAGATCCTGCCCTCCGTATACATTTTCAGGAAGTCAGGGCTTGTAATATTTGCGGTGGCTCTATGGGCAGTGCCAATAATGCACCCCAATAATGGCTGCGGCTGACGTTAAACACATACCAGTGCAACTCAAGGCGATCTCCCTCTCCCAGTCAGCTCCCTGCATCACACAAGTTCCGACACACAAGTAGTCGTGAGCATTACGTCAAACAAGTTTTACTACACAGAGTCACTGCCGATAGCGACATCTGTATCATCATTAAAAAAAAAAAAAAAAAAAAAAAAAAACAAAACAAGAAAAACCCCCTCAACCCAAAGGCATCTCTGGTGAATGGAAAACCTAGAGGGAGTAAATAATGTTCATAAATGTTACCCTGGTGGACATGTGTTATATATCCTTTTGCTTTCAGGCTTTTCTCTCCGTGTGTGTGTGTGTGTGTGTGTGTGTACGCACATTTTGAGTATGAATGTACGTATGTATGTCTCTGTGTTATTATGTAGTCCATATTGGTCCCAAACTCAAGGTTATCCTCCTGCCTCAGCTTCCCAACTGCTGGCATTACAGGTATGTGTGATTACACCTACCTCTCAGAATCTCATATGCGCAGTAAACTTCATTTATTTATATGTATGGGTGTTTCGCCTGCATGTATGTCTGTGTGCCATGTGAATGTCTGCTACCTGTGGAGACCAGAAGACAGTGTCAGATCCCATGGTACTGGAGTTAGAGATGGCTGTGAGTCACCAAGTGGGGGCTGTGAGCTGACCCCCAGGTCCTCTATAGGAACAGCCAGTGCTCTTAACCACTGAACCGTCTCTTTAGTCCCATTGGTAAATTCTTGATAAAATAGATGAGAATTTCTTGATCTTGATGCTAGAGGCTACTATATTGTCCTTTTATTATTTTACTATTATCCCATGTGTGGTACACATGCATGGTATGTGCTTGTGTTCTCATGAGTGCGGGTGCACAGGTGTATGAGTGTACGCATGCACAAGTTCGTGTGTGTGTGTGTGTGTGTGTGCACATGTATGTGGAGGCCCCCGGTTGACATCAGTAAGTTACCCTGATTGCTCTACCTCTTCTTCATTGAGGCAGGGTCTCTCAGAGCCAGAGTTCACCAATACTAGCTAGTCAGCATGCCTCAGAACCCCTGCCTTCTGAGTCCTGGAATTGCAGGTAGTGGTAATACCCACTCAGAATCTCTGTGGGTCCTCTCATTTGTGTGGTAAGCACTTTAACTTTCCAGCACAGGTCGGTTTCCTTTATGGTTCTCTTTTCCTCCCTTCTGCTGTCTCTCCTCCCTCTATTCCTCCCTCCTTCCCTCCCTCCCTCTTTTGGTTCTTCCCCTTCCTTCCTTCCTTCCTTCCTTCCTTCCTTCCTTCCTTCCTTCCTTCCTCCCTCCCTCCCTCCCTCCCTCCCTCCCTTCCTTCTTTCCTTCCTTCCTTCCTTTTTTCTTTCTTTCTAGAATTTAATTTTCTGGCTGGGCATGGTGGCTCACACCTTTAATCCTAGCACTTGGGAGGCAGAGGCAGGCAGATTTGTTAGAGGCCAACCTGATCTACCTACATTCAGAATTTGAGGCCAATCAGGGATATATAGTGAGACCCTGTTTCAAATATTTTTAAAAAGGCAAACAAAATTTAAAAAATTTAATATCTCTCTTTGTGTCTGTGTGTGTGCACACGCGCATGTGAGGCCAGCAGAAGGCATAGACCCCTGGAACTGGAATTACAGGCAGTCCTGAGGCTTCTGTGTTCGGAACCACATTTAGCCGCTCTGCAGGAGCAGCCCGCATTCTTTACCTTGAGCCACGTCTCCAGCCCCATTTAAATTAAATGTAGCAAATGCAGATATGTAGAAAATATTTGAAAATGAAAGAGGAAACACTGAGGGCTGCTGACAGGGTTCAGTGGGTAGAGAGGCCTGCTGCCAAGCCTGACAACCAGAGTTCAATCCCTGGAGTCCACATGGTAGGAGAGAAAAATTTCTGTGAATTGACTGATGACTACCACATGTATGCTGTGGTCTACATGCCTGCTAGTTGGCATGCATGTATGCATACACAGATACTAAATACATAAACAAATGTAATATTTTTAAAAGTTGAAACATTGTATTTGTAAATTACGGATGAAATGGCAAGACTATAAAGCATCTTTAAGCCCACTTGACTTTCAGTGTCTGTTTCACCAGGGAGAGCAGGCACTGGAGACAACCCTGAACCAGTCAAGGAGAGGACTCGGGAGTGTCTCCTTTCTATAGGTCTGAGACAGGAAAGTGCAGTGGCAAGGTAGAGTCACAAGTCATCTCTTGCTGTCCGTCCAAAGGACACCAAACTAGTGCCAAACTAGAACTCCTGCATTGAACAGGAGAAGAAACCTCTCTGAAAGTCTGACTGATTACCAGCTGGGTGGGCCGGGAGCCTTGAGGATTTAATTTAAAACAGTACCAGTTATTGAGTCTCTTGGACGTCCTGCAGAAGCAAATGGAAACGTTCTGGGGGAATCCATTTCAAATTCCAACAGATATATTCTAAGGAAGATGAGAAATGGTTTAAGGTTAAAAAAATACGAGGGAAATAACTCGTGTTTGGGAGCAGCGGAGCGAATGGCAACAGAGACCTCAGCCCTCGGGTGTGGTATGCGGTTCATGAAAGCTTCATATGTTTAAAGAAATGAATGATGAGCGTGTTTATATTGGGGGGGAGGGGGGAAACTAGAAACCATCCAAGCAGATTCCAAAAGAATCAAATAGACATCATAGGTGAAAAATATGGCTGCCGGTCAAACAGAAAGACTCTACTGACATCCAGAGGAGAATGCGTGGCAGCTATTAACTTCCGTTGAATACCATGAAACATAAGTGGGTGGAAAGAAGATTGGTAGAGAAATGGTAAACCACATGTAATAAAATGGGGATGTAAATCTAGATGCCAAGGACGTGGTGTTTACTTAAAATTCTTTCTACTTTTCTGCACGCTTAGTTTTCTTTTGCTGTTGTTGTTTTATAGTAAAAATGTTATGTCTACCTGCACATACATACCTACAAAGCAGAAGCTCAGCTTTCGTGGCCTTGCAGGGATCAGTGGCCTATAAAGTGGCAGGCATGGAGGCAGACAACTGATCTTATTACTTTATGGATCAAGGCAGTAGGATTCCAGTGCCAGGCCAGCCCAGGCTACATAGCCAAATCTGGAATCATGAATGAATGAATGAACAGATGAAAGAACCAATCAGAAATAAGCATTCTGCCCCTGGCAGTACTCTGGAGGACCAAGGCTCTTTGCAGTGTAGAGCAGAGCACAGGGCTGTGTGGGGACTCTGGATCCCATCCTGTAGAGAAAGGGCATGGGCTAGCCTTGGGATGGACTTGCTGTGCCAATTTCATGGGTGGTCCATTAAAACCCCAAGGCCTGATCCCAGATGGGAGCCTGGCAGAGGTGAAGGCAATTGCTCTCTGCAGGAACACATGTCATCCTAGGCTTCAAAGAATCACCACAAAGAACTTTCTAAAGGAAGTCACCAACCACCAGCCAACAGTAAATAAATAACTAACGAGCCCCATGAAGAGTGTAAACCCATAAATGAGAGTCATGAGAGGAAAAAAAGAGCAGCCAGTGTGTGCACTGTATGTGTGTGCATGTGCGTGTATGTGCAAATGTGTGTGTGCACACGTGTGTATATGTGTGCTCGTGTGTGTGTGCACTCGTGTGTGTGCATGTGCATGTGTGTATGTGCATGTGTTCACGTGTATGTGTGTGCATGTGTGTGTGTGTGCAAATGTGTGTGTGCATGTGTGTGCACACGTGTGTGTATGTGTGCTCGTGTGTGTGCGTGCGTGTGTGCGCATGTGCATGTGTGTATGTGCATGTGTTCACGTGTATGTGCGTGCATGTGTGCGTGTGCGCATGTGTACATGTGTGCATGTGTGTGCGCGTGTGTACGTGTGCGTGTGTATGTGTGTGTGCGCGCACGTGTGTTTGTGCATGTGTGTGTGTGTGTGTGTGCGCGTGCGTGTGTGTGTGTGTGTGTGTGTGTGTGTGTGTACTTAACCACCAAGCCAGCACGCCAGCCCTTGGGTGACGTTAACAATGACGGCTGTAGAGAACATATTCATATACGTGGAGATTGTGACTGATGAACTAGAGAGCAAAACCTAGACTGGATAGAGCCAGAAGCTTATTCTTGGAAACAAGCAACATGTTAGGTAGATCTTTGTTAGTAATATTTAGGGGAAAAAAGAAAAAAATAATTCACAAATCAAAAGTATGTGTGATAAGAGTGAGCAAATAGAGATTTAAAATCTAAGAAAATAAAATGTCTGTAGATGTGCAAGAGGGCTGGCAAAAGGCTTACAGGGGCATGTTAGCACAGCTGGTGGAATCTTGCTTAGAATGAGATTCTTGCCTTCAAAACACCAGAGGTGGTTGCACACACCTGTAATCCTAGTACTCTCGAGATAGAGGCAGAAAGATTAAAATTTGGGCTATCTTTGGCTATACAACAAGTTTGAGGATAGCCTGAGCAAATGCTTAATCATTTACATTATATACCTGTGGAAGCTGGGCAATGGTGGCGCACGCCTTTAGTCTCAGCACTTGGGAGGCAGAGGCAGGCTGATTTCTGAGTTCGAGGCCAACCTGGTCTATAGAGTGAGTTCCAGGACAGCCAGGACTATACAGAGAAACCCTGTCTCGAAAACAAACAAACAAACAAACCCAAAAAACCAAAACCGACCAAACAAAAAAACCATACATGTGGAAGAGGTCTGCTTGTGATGAGGAACACACCCATTTCATTGGGCTGTGTTTCTTTCTAGACAGACAGACACCAGGTCCAGCCCCAGGCAGGCAGGCAATACACACAGGTGGTAGTGTCCATTGTCTTAAGGGCAGATTCAGCCCCATCACGTGGGGTGCTCCCATGGGAGTTGGCAGCCCTTGGTGTGTTCTTTAATGCTCACACTGTATTATATTGGAATTCCCTCTTCAGACCCTTATGAAGTTCTTAGCGGCAAAGAAATCACAGTCAGACACACTGGGGTCATTTGAAGCCATATTTTGTTTTATTCTAAACACTTATTTTTGTAAACCTGGCATCTCCCAAACAGTGCAAGTGATTCAGAAGTGACTGCAGAAATAGACATGAATTCACAAGACACAATGAGGAAAGACAGCCTTCCCACTCCAAATCCTCTCGGGCAGTGTGTGTGTGTGTGTGTGTGTGTGTGTGTGCGCGCGCGAGTGCGCACACAAACTCGCGTGCCCATGCACGCCTCAGTAAAGCTGCAGACATGCAGAGAGCAGAGGTTCCTGCCATGCAACAAACCACTCCGGAAGCTTAAACTCACACCACCAATCACACTGTGCACATCAGGATCAAACAAAGCAAACCAAACACCTTAATAGATTGAAGTGCAGATCAGCTGTAGAGAGAACCACACCATTGGGGGGGGTGGATTTACTCATCACTCCCCTGGTTCTAGAAGGCTCATGTGGCCCCAGGGGCTCTGCAGCCTCCCTTCAGTCATTATCTTAGAACATATACTCCACGACCAAAACCCACATCTATTAAAATTCTATGTTCTCGGGGAACTGTGAAATCATTCTGAGAATATTTGGTTTCTGCCTTTTGTTTACCAATGGGACAGTTCCACCACATGATATTGGGGGGAGGGTTACTAAGGAATGAACCCATTGCTCCCTGTGTGTCGGGCAAGCAGTTGATCACCGAGCTATGTCCTGTTCCACCCATCACGTGACAATCTTTGTACCTTTACATTTCAGGAAGTTGACATTACACATTACTTTCCTAGGTTTATGTTTCTCAGGTAATTGGGTATAAAGCTGTCTCATCCTTAATTAAATGTGAATAACACTTCTACACCCACCACACTGGGGCCCAACAGGTAGCATACAACAGGGGTCACTGGTCACTGAGGTGTCTCAACTGTATGCTGTTTATTGAGAATTCCCTTGCCTTTGGCTTTAGTAGAAGTAGGTCATGTGATATGTGGTACGTGTGGGTGGGGGTAGGGTGTTGCGTGGTGGGGGCATCAAAGGATGGATGGAGGGGGGACTAGGACGGAAGACTTCATGCAACCTTCCAAACTGCTGAGCCCTGAGGTGCTTTCCCAAAGCATTGCCTGAGTCACAGTGACGGGGACACAGGGTGTGCATAGGTCAATTGACCAGCTCCCCAGGTCCCTCCTGCTGGTGTTCTTGTGTGTTCACATTTCATAGCCTCTTTGTGGTAGGGCTCACTTTGGGGATGCTCTAGACTTTCTTGAGCTGGTTAAAACCACAGAAGACACAACTAAAAAACAGAAGCAGACAAATGATAGCGCCCTGGAGAATGTCTGCAGAATGAACTCAGAGGCAGCGGAAGGCTGCAATGGGCTTTTTAAAAAGAATGTTCTAGAAAGAGGTAACACAGGCACATCAACTCACCTGCCCACTTTTCCTGATCGCCTGGAGAAGACTGGAATGGAGATGCTGAACTACCCAGCTGAGAGAATTCCAACACAATGCTCCACCCGCTTCCCTGCCTCTGTGCCAGGAGCCACACCCTAGCTCTCAGCATTAGCAGATAGGCAAAGAGGCCTCCCCTCTCCTACAGTGCCTTTTAGGATTTGCTTGCAGAGATACCATGGGGTTTTCTTTAAATCTGCTTCCTGAAGTTGTAGTGACCTTCTGAGCACATGACTATTCATGAGGTGTCACCATTTGAGATCAGGTGCAAGTGGCCAGATTCCAGCTGAGTCTGCTCTTTCTGCCTTCCATGCTTTCTTAGGTGCGGCTCTGCTGGCTAGCTGAGGTGAGTCACTGGTCTCCACCGGTGCAGCCAAACCCTTTGCAGGAAGTAAGCCAGTGGGGACAGAAGCATTTTGGCTATAACTGCAGACAGTTCTGTAGTGGTCTCACCACGTGACTCAAATGATTTATTAAAGGAAACCACGACACGATTCAACAATCGTCACAGGACAGCTGCAATTGGGGTTCATGAAGAATCCACACGCCACACCTATTGTGGGAGGGCTTACCACTCTGAGACACGAGGTGACTGTGTTCTCAGAGGATCCACCAGCATCCAGCACAGTGCCTGACCCACAGACCAAGATGTACATGACTGGTAAAGCCAAGACTTCTTTCCTTGTTTCTTTTGATAAAACTTAAGAACTGGGTGTGCACTGGTTTCCTGGGCTGTCCCTTCCACGTAGTGACCACTGTCTCTATTCCATGGTCAGATGCAACGTTTGACTTCTAGGACCAGCTCAGACTCATGGCTTTTTCGATTACACAAAGCTGAAGGTAGCATTCACTTGTGTGTGGGAAGGGGGTGCCAAAGCTCTTGGCTCAGAGCTCTTTGCATGATTTCTGGGTCTCCTTACTTGAGGGTGCTCCCAAAGTTCTCCTCTAGAGGACAAACAGAGTCATCTTGTCAGCAAGAACTAAGGGCAGAAAGTTTATATCCCCTGCAGGTGTGGGACCATAAATGTCCAGGTTCCTGAGCCTGACTAGGCAGCCCACTAGATCTAATTGGTCTGAAGACATCTCACAGGCTGTGCCCTGAAGGGACACTGTTGCCTGGCTCCCCGTACTCTCCTGTCTTATATTCTGAAATTCCTCACTGCTGCCTTCTCAGACGACTTCCTAAGTAAGTTATTTGCAACCAAGTCCTATTTCAGGGTTTGACTCTTGAGATTCCACCTAAGACATAAACACAAACCATGTTGGGTGATCCTCTCTGGGAAGGTATCTGCAGCACCACCAGTTGGGGACAGCAAGAGTGACAGAGGAAAATGGAGAGCCTTGTGCTAACCATTATACCACAAGGTAACAGCTTACACATACAGAGACACAGGTTTTTGCTGAGAGAGCACAGCTTCAGTCCTGGGCTCTGAAGTCTGGTGCATGTTGTCTAGGATGAGATGCTATTCTGAGGTTGACCAGTTGTCCATCCAGCACTTGCTGACTCCAGAGGAGGGTTCAGTGCCTGCCACAGGCATCAGGGTGGCACAGAGCATCTGCTGGGAGGAAACCAGGCTTTCCACCCTAGTTCCTGCTGAGAATCTCCCAGTGAGAGGTCCATAAGAGAAAACACCAGTGTTTCAAGCTCTCCGAACTTGACTTCAGGTGGTAACAATGGGGAATGAATGTCTTAGGTGGTCTAGTCATATCCTTGGTGCTTTTGTAGTGTGCCCAGCTTGGTGGATTCATTTCATGAGGTTTCTTCAGTTTGTTTAATCTGCAAGTTTTTTTTTTTTTTTCCTTTCCTAACAACGAGTTCCAAAGTAGAATAAGTTCCTTCTCTTTAAAATTTGTATGCAGGTACATGTATTTCCAAGATTTCAGTGCTTGAGTGAATTATAGAACTATTTAATAGAAATAATAAAACATTGATACAAATATAAAGACATGATCAATATAAAAGGCTTACATTTATAAAAAATACTTTTAGGTAACCGTTTTCCCCTGAGGGTTGACCACACAATGTTGCATCCATAAATATTGCTTTGCTCTATAGCTTGTCTTTCCAAAGTTCTAAGTTCATCTTGTGAAGGGGAGTGGTGGTGGCCCCAGTCATGTGACCTGGCTGGAGGTGGCCATCTCAGGTCGGCACCGGGCTTGACAGGATGAGGAAGAGAACAGCGTCAGTGGGGCCTCCGAAAAATCTGGAGAAGATTTCTTTCTTCCAAATATGGAAGATACAAAGATCAAGGACCACAGGCTGGTGATGGGGACGTGAGGGCATCATCTGACTGGCAGAGTGGGTCACTGGTTTTTCTGGACCCAGTCCCAACCATCTTCATTCTCTTTCCGGTTTTTCTCAGCTTCAATGATTTCTTTGTATCTTCTGCGGAAGAAACCCATCTGAAAGACAGAAGAGGCTTTGCGTTAGGACTACATTCGGATTCTAAGGCAGCCAGAGCTATGGGGAGGCAGGACCTAGCCCTTCCCAGGGCTGGGGATGCTGGGGGGAATGTCTCAGGTCAGCACACTGACTTCCTGAAGTCTATCTCCCAGCAAGCTGTTCCTCAAGTGAGCTGCAGCAACAATGTTACCACAGCACTGGGTGCGGAGACCATCACTTACTGGGAACAGTGTTACCACAGCACTGGGTGCCAGAGAACATTACTTACTGGGAACAGTGTTACCACAGCACTGGGTGCCGGAGACCATCACTTACTGGGGGTTACTCAAAGGTATTTGGAGTAGTGAAAAAGATACACATGTCACAGTCATTTAAGTTTGATAAGGCTGCATTCTTCTAGACATCCGTGATAGGCAAATGTACAGACAGTGAAAGTACAGCAAAAATCTGACCAGCCACGGGAGAAAGCTACCATTTTTAAAGCTGATTTGCTGTTTTTCCTCCTGCATATGTGTGTATATATGTATATGTGTTTATGTGTGTGTTTATTTACATATATGCATATGTATTCATGTTTGTGTGTTTATGTGCACAGGTGCGTATGTTTATGTGTGCATTTGTTTATGTGTATATATATGTTTATTTGTATATGTATCTGTGTATATGCACATATGTGTACAGTTACGCATGTTTATGTTTATATGTGTGTATGTTTGTGTATATATCTGTGTGCTTATGTATATGTGTTTATATGCTTGTGTTTGTGTATATGTGCATGTGTTTGTATGTATATGTTTATGTATATATATGCATTTATGTGTGGATGTCAGAATCAGGTGGTGTTCCTCAGGAGCTATCCACTTGGATTTTGGAAATGAATTTCTCAGTGGCCTGCACCATGCCAAGTAGGTCAGGCTGACCAGAAAGCTCCAGGGATCTGACTGTGCCTATCTCCCCAGCACTAGGATGGCAAGCATAGACCTGGCTTTGTATAGGTGTTGGGATAGGTCCTTACGTTTGTGTAGTAAGCACTTTACCAACTAAACTATGTCCTCAATCCTTTACAAACTTACTAATGTCCTGAGAGACAGCAGCCATCTATGGACCCATTTGACAAATACATCTCTCACCTAACAAACTTTTAAAAGTATCCACAGCATCTCATTCCTCTTTGTTATCTAGAACTGTCTCTCATATCCGTGGCATTCATGGTATTCATGCTGGAGTCAACAGCATGGAGTCCCCCAGAGCTGGCTCTGCATCCTGACCCAGGCTGGCAGTTTTCTCCAGCTCAGTACTCAGAGGACTTCTCTATTCCAGCCCTGAGGCTGCTTTGGCCTGTGGCTTTTCCTACATGGTAGGATGAGTGGTTCACCTTACACAGTCATTTCAATTGCTACTGTCCAGTGTTTAAGCAACTTTTTGTAGCCTGTGGTGGTCAGTACCAATTTCAACCTGAAAGAATGAAGAGTCACCTGGGAGATGGGCCTCTGGGCATAATTTATGGTGGTGGTGGGGGGAGTGATCTTGACTAAACTGATTGGTGTGGAGACAGCCATCTTTTAAAAAAATATTTATTTTTCTGTGCATGAAGTGTTTTGCCCACATGTACATATGTGCACCATGTGCACGTCACAAGCCAAACGACGTGCTGAAAGGACTTAGAGCAGCTAATGCCATGGTGCCACTCACATGTCTATGTCATTATGGATATCATCCTTGCCACCAACAAAGCCAAGGCGCTGTCCCCTCCTGCAGACACCAGAGCAAGTTCTTTCCTCTCAAAGAAATCAAGCCAGCTGCCCACACAGACAGCCTTGCAAACTCCACTCTCATCTCCAGAACCCCAGGCTCTAAGAGTTCTGATCCCGATAGTCAACCTATGAGTGGTTGTATGCAGGGGAGGATGCGTTGCCACCGATGTGCACTTCTTCTCCAAAAGGCCATTGCTTAGAAAGTACAGCACACTCCTGTGCCTGGGGAAGGCTGAGTGTGGCAGTGCAGGTGAGGCATGCACACATGGAATGGGGGTTGCCAGATGTCATAGAGAAGTTTACAAGGACCACTTCCCAACAGATGGCAGTAGAGGGTCTTATTCTAACAGACCCAGATTTTCAGGCAGATGAAGTGAAAGGTATAGAGAAGAAAGGGAAGAGGACTTGGGAATGATTTAGTCATGTAGTAACTGCCTAGTTTGCACAGGGCCATGACTTCTGTTCCTAGCACCACACACACATACACATAGACACACACACACACACACGCCAAAGAATGAGTGGATGGATGAATGAATGAGTGAGTGCATGAATATTAGTGTGTATGGCCACCACGCTGTATGGTACCTTGTGCCAACTAGTGTTAGGTCCTGTGCCTGAGACACCTGCCTTAATTATAACTCTTCACATATTCCCAGGGAGGGCAGCAAGACCCTTCAACCTATCAACATCGTGCCATGAATGCTGCTTGGCCACTCCTATCTGCCCCTACTGCCAGGATCCCAGCCCTAGATGCCTGGGCATTTAGCAGATTCCAGAGTTAAATATCTGAGGGAGGAGTCAGGACTTCATCCATCTGTGTGAGCAGAAGCCCCGCCTCTGTTCTTCCTTCAGCCATCTTTACATCATAAAGTTATACAAACAGGCTGGTAGACAGACAGTCTACCATGCGAGATCATAAGGGTAATCAGAGTCTTCAGGTAAACTCTTGAGAATCACACGTGTGTGTGAGTATGTGTGTGTGTGTACAACATGTGTGCAAATGTGTGTATGTGTACATGTAAGTGTGTATATACATACATATATATACATATACACACATACACACATACATATATTTTAAGAGAGTGTATCACTATATAACTCTGGCTGGCCTAGTATTTACTATGTAGACCAGGCTGGCCTCAGACTCACAGAGATCCACCTGCCTGGCTGAGAACCCAAATGCTGAAGGGAGATATACAAAGTAAAAACAAAAATTGACCCTGTTGTTAACAGCTGACAAATCAGTAGCATGATACGTTTTAGTTTTAAAAATTGTTTCCTGGGCTGGGCTGTTGCTTTTGGCACCAGTCAGGCCCTAGATTCAATCCCCAGCAGTAAGTAACAAAGAATTTTCCTTTCGCTTAAGGCATGGGGAGCAGATTGAAGAATATGTCTAAGGTATTAAACATGATGTTTTGATACATGTATCCCATGAGAAGTGTCTACTGTGACCAGACTAAAGAACTCAGCCATCGGCTCATATGGTAACATTTGTGTATTAAGAAAGCTTCAGTATTAATCTTAGCAAACTTCAAGGACCTGAGAAACATTTTCAATCTCATGTTAAGGTATGGATACATTGCAAAGCCGAGCAAATTATGAGATAGTCAACAACTTGCAAGATTTGATGTACTTTTCTCCCTTGCAGGCCTTCTTTGGGCATACATACCCCCTTTTGTTAGCACTATTTGGGTATTTGGGAGAAAATTCTGGAAAGTCTTGGGCGGTCCACCCTAAGCCTTCTGGGAAATGATTAACAAAAAGCCTACCCTGTACCCATAGCGACCCCACACTTCCAAACCAATGTAGTCAGTTATTTTTCCTGAGTCCTTTCTGGAATCTTCCAAGGAGCGGTCAGATGTTTTGTTTATAATTATCCTGTTTGAAAAAGAGGCATGCCTCGTTTCAAGGTTTGTTCAGCTGGAGGCCTGGAGTAGCAGAGTACCTTCTAGTCCTGACAGAGTCTGCACCCCCAAAGAGCAGCTCCCTGTAGACTAACAGGATGTGTCTCCAAGCCTGCCAGAAAACTGGCAAAGTGGCAGATTCTTCCCGGTGGATGCTGGGTGATTCAATAAAGCCAGAGAAAGAGATGAGAACAAACCCAGTTCTGAGGTACTCAGTCCTGTAGTCCAGTCCACTTCAGGGTGATACATGTGACAGACTATTCCAGGGCATCTAGTCTTTTGGGGGTGCCCATCTGTGCACTGCCCTTTGGGGTGTTTCTTGGGCAGCCATTCCAAGGACCTTGAACACACTCTTCCTCTGGACCAGCTCTGGATCTTGTGTTTATAGGCCTCTCAGTTACTTGACTGTTTAGATAGCACGTCTCCATCTTGAGATGTTGAGGACATAGTATCAGACCAATATTTATCTCCAAATATAAACTAGTCCCTCCACACATTTCAGGCACACGATTTTCAATGGGGGTGGGGTGGGAGTGTGTGTCTGTGGGTGCATATGTCTATACATTCGTTTGAGAAGTCTGGCTTGGAGGCAAGTTGCTGACCCCAGTGGCCTCTGGAGTCGTTGCCAAATCTTATACATTCTCTGTGCCACTCTGCAGATGTCCACTGCTAAGCATTTTTTTGTTGTGAGTTACAAGTGGTGTTCTCCAATAAAAAACCATGCTCTCTAAGAAAGCTTGAGAATACCAGGCTCTTGGAAGGGTTCTGGCTGATGGAGGCTTCTGAGTAGCTCTTTTCAGGGGTGAGGGGACCCAAACCCTTTCTACACCCTGCCTCTTTGTCACCTGACCAGTCAGGACGGGGTCCTCCTGGTGAAACAAGGGCATGCTGTTTCAAATCATCTGGTTTTGAAAAAGTGTTAATCAGAAAAGAAAAGAGACAGAGGATCCTTGGTGGATGGCAGGGGGTGAGCTCCTTCACTGAAGGGTTGGCCTGTGTGCCTGGCAAACTGCAGACAGGAAGAGATGGTCTGGGGAGAAGGGGAGGGGGAGGCAGAGAAGCATTTTTCTCCTAAAGGGCAAATGCCCTGAGTATCTCTCTCTGCTTAGCTCAGGCTAGTGTATTGAGCTGAAGGTGTTTCTCAGACATGCTATCCCATGCTCTTGTGTCTCTGAACGATTCAACCTTCCCATAAACAGGCCTCTAGGAAGAGGCACCGGGCTGGGTTGTCTTCCAACTTGGCTAGGAGCTGGCGCAAGCGAGAGGGAATGC
Organism: Arvicanthis niloticus; assembly: GCF_011762505.2. NCBI lineage: Eukaryota > Metazoa > Chordata > Mammalia > Rodentia > Muridae > Arvicanthis > Arvicanthis niloticus. The sequence goes on along the minus strand of NC_047678.1, from coordinate 39,173,839 downwards.
TTTTGGATTTTCTCCCTTGAAAGAGTTTCATGTTTCAAAGTCTTCCTCCTGCACAGTGGTTTGGCAGGCTACTGTAATCCTCGCACATCAAGTTTAAATTACGGTTCCCCATGTCCGCGGATGGCACAGCTCCGAGGAGGTTGATTAGAATTCGTTTCAGGGCTCTGCTTAGCTTGGGGCCTTGCTGTGGATTTTGTGTAGGAGCCAGGTCCTTTTGCCGCCAAGCGTGAGAGAGTCTGGGCCATGAGAAGGTCCTTTAGGAAGGTTTTGGGGAGCTGTAATGGCAGGGGTTGGCTGGGTGGGCTGAGCGCAAGGGCTGCGGCTTTAGCATCGTGGAGAAGGCATTTGTGGGACCCAGAGGGACTTCTATTTCAGAGAGATAGGAACCCTACAGGACACATGTTACAAGGCTCAGGGCCAGTGAACCAGGCCAAATAATATTTACTCCTCTCTGCCACTAAAGTACCTTTCTCACAGGGTTTCAAGAGAGCATGAGGTCTGCTATCTGCCTTTCTTCCCAATTACTGCCACCTAGCAAGGACCCAATGCTACCTGTTGAATAAAGATATTGACCACCCATGAGTGTGAATTGTGCAGATCCATAGCCCTGCGCGGTACTATGAATGCCCCAGCTGGGTCAGCTTTCCACAAGCTTCAGTGTCACACCAGCATTTGTGTTTAGACCACACAGTCTTGGGACAACCATTTTTGGTTCATGTGTATAAGACACAGATGACCAACCACGGGGAACAGCACCCAGAGGCACTCGGAATGGGAACTCAGAGGTCTCTGGGATACTTCAGTGGGTAAAGGAGTTTGTCACTAAGCCTGGCGACCTGTGTTCAGTCTCTAGGACCCAATGGTAGAAGGAGAGGACCCATTCCTGCAAGTTGTCCTCGGACCAACATGCCCTCCCCCAACACCCCACAAAATAAATATTTTACAAGATTAAAAAATAGAAGGGAATAGACATTTCTATACAGGAAGAGAACCCGACCTCTGGCCATCTATCCATTATGTATTTCCTGGCCAGCTGGGTGGCAGGTGCCAGCCAGAGGCTTCCCTGGAGGGGAGGGGAGGGGATTACATATGGAGTGTGGTAATAAGCCCAAACTGGTGAGGTCAGACAAGCCAGATGTCGGACTGGACTTAAGCCAGATTCAGCTGGCTTCTCTGCATTGTGCCATCAGTGTAATATTAAACCTGATTCCCATAATGCATTATTTTTAGGTAGTTAGATGTAGGAATCAGAGTTGACAAAAGTCTGTAGCCTAATATTCAGTCCTTAACCAAGACTTTCTTCTCATGATCTCCCATCCCTCTCAGTGTAAGAGCCAGACTGAGTTATAGCCACGCTTGACAGTAGACAACCCTCTCACATGAAGACGATACTGAGATTTTTTTTTTAAAATTATAATTAATTTTTGTGTTCTCACGTGTCCACATGTACGCACCGCAGTGTATGTGTGGAGATTAGATGACAACTTGTCTCGTCTTCCACCCCGTGGGCTCCAGGGAACTTAGGTTGTCTGCTTTGGCAGCAAGCACCTTTGCTGAGCCATCTTGTCAGCCATACTTTTATTTTTAAAATTAATTTAATGTGTAGCCTTGTGTGTGTGCCTGAGTGTATACATGTGCATATGTGTGTGGCCAAGTATACACAGGAGCATGCGTGTGTGCCTCACCTTGTGAGAACTCAGAGCAAACCCATGTCTGTACTGAAATAACAGCTCAGTTGAGAAGAGTCCCCTTGAGACAGGGCAGCAGGGAAGAGAGCCTTTACACAAAGGCTGCCAAGTTAGCGCATAAAGGAAACCCGTTGGCAAAGTAAGGCTGGAAACCCTCAGGAGAAGGCCACCTAGAACCAGTTGGGACCACTGCAGAGGGTGCTTTATTCTCCTTCCAAAAGCCCATAGGAAGGCAGAGTTCACCCTCCCAACCCACCGCTGGCCTTTTCAGATTCCAAACACTAAGCCTCCTTCTCCACCCATAGGCCCTCTCAGCAGGAAGGAGCTAGAGACAAGGGAGAGTTAACGTCTATCTGGCTGTGTAGGGTAAACAAATGGCAAATTGGGGGATTCAAAAAGAGGAAATATCTGCTGTTGGCACACAGACAGGAAAATGAACACTTTGCTAAACCTGCGGCGACTCGGGGTGGCATTTCAGGAGGGCAGCTTACAACGTGAAGTGCATCCCTCCGTGCCTCCATCCCTAGGGTTTTGCTCTAAGGACACAATGAAGGATTTGCTCAACTTTCCGGCTTTAAGGTCAGTCACACTGGCATTGTTACAAGCCGTGTTCAGCCAGGGACAATATTGATTCTAATGCTAGGGGGACCGCAGACTACAGAGTAGGCACTGTTGTTAGGATGTGGCTGGAGATGGACTCCTAACAACACGGGGAGAAGTTTACAGTATTGCTGCCAGGAAACAACAGGCTGCCAGATAGCACAAGGGACAGCTGACATGCATGGGAATGGAAAACGGACATATCTCCACGCAGTGCACGTCACGTGTTTCCTTCAGTCTCCAGATCCTCTTTCAAGTAAGGTACCCCTGGGTTTACAGCAATGGAGCTGACCATCAACCTGAGAAAAGTATGTTAAACACACAGTTCTCCTGGAGCTGTAGTCTGTTTACATATGCTAAATTGCATTTGGTATGCATAGGTTTTCTAGATTGAGCGTTGAAGGCGGAGGGGGTGGCTTAGTTGGTAAAGTACATCCTGGGCAAGCATGAAGAACTGAGTTCTGATCTGCAGAACCCATGTGAAAGATGCCAAGTATGCTGGTCCTGGTTTATAACTGGGTAGGCAGAGACAGGCAGGCTCCTACTATTCCCTGGCTAGCCATTTTAGCCTCATTTGTCCGTGCCAGGCTAAAGAGAAACCACATTTCAAAAACAAGGGTGAAGGGCCGGGGAGATGGCTCAGTGGTTAAGAGCACTGTCTGCTCTTCTAGAGGACCTGGGTTCAATTCCCAGCACTGACATGGCAGCTTACAACTGTGATATATCACATAGATATACCTGATGGGAAAACACCAATGCACATGAAGTGAAAATAAATTGAAAAGCAAAACAGCAATAAAACCAACAAAGGGGAGGCGAGTGCGTTGATTCAGCAGTAAAGGCGCTCACCACCAAGCTTGACAGCATTCTGTAGCCTACATGGTAGGAGAGGACTGACTCCTGAGCCTTGTCCCTCTGATGTGGGCTATGGCACACGCATGTGCTGAGTATGTGACTGTACACAGACAGGAACTGAATCCACGACCCTCACTTTAGAAGCACTTCATCTGAACACATACTGGGTATACGGGTGGATAATTTAACTAGCAAATTGTCAGTGGGTAAGCTGACCCAGGAGAAAGACTCCCTTACACAGAGAAACAGGCCAAGCTGGAGAAAAGACCGTGCTTGCCACAGCCCTTTCCAAGATGTAAACCCAGATGACACTTTTTATTTAGCGTTATCATATTTGAGTAATGCATATTGTTTTGTAAGCCCAAAGAAACTAAGATTTGGATTTAAGTCATCCACCTGTAATGATCTCAGAGGTTTCCCCTGTAATAGGCATTCACTTGTATTTATGAGATAACTCGAAGCAGGGTAAAAGCCAGCTGCCTTGCCCGGTTGTGTGTGCCTCCTTACCTCTGGGTCAGCCTCTGCTTGTCTCTTAATGAATGCCCATCTAAAAATCCACAGTACCTAAGCTCTGTCATTGCCCTCCAGGCTGAAGTCACAGACAACACTGTCTTCAACTGTAGTCACCTCTGAAAAGCACCATACCACCCATCATGAGGTCGATCCCTCTGCACATCTCATCGGAACCCGACTGACCTCCTGAAAAGCCATGGTGGCACTGACTGTGTCGGGATGGGTTTAATGCTCTGAGGATAGAAGAGAGGGCCACTGAGGAGGCAAGATTCCATCTTCCACCTGAAGGGGCCGCTAGACCTCCTTTGTACCTGTACTGTGCAGGGAAACATCTTCCAAGGTTCCCCAGCCCTCGAGAGGCCTGAGACCTGGTGTCCCGAGTGGGAAATCAGCCGGCCCTTGTGCTCCCCAGACTTACCTTCCACAGTAGCACAGCCAGCAGCAGAAAAATGAGGATCCCCACCAGCAAACTGATGGCGATGATCCACCCCACAACATAGCCACGGGGTTCCAGATTGTGCAAGGCCTCGAAGACCACCTAGGAGATACCACAAAGGTAAGAGCGTGAAACTGAGGTTCATGTCAGGAAAGGGCTGTTAACGATAATGACCCTGACTTCACATATCACAAACTGAACTAGAGTATGGTGGAGAAAGTCAGGAGTTAGACGGCAGTTTTCTATCTCGCATTCGGCTCTGAAGTACGCCGGGTTTCTCACTCAGGCAGTGCCGACTCAATATGTCACTTAGTGTGGAATTACTTGGATTAAGCCACTGTCTCGGATCTCATAGCTGTGCCAAAATTGTTATAAGGAATTTATTCATGATGTGTTGTCATTTCTAATCTGAACCACAATCAAGGAGGTCATGGTGATTGAAAGAAAATGGCCTCCAGAGGCCCATAAGGAGTGGTACTATTAGAAGGTGTGGCCTAGTGGGTGTGGCCTTGTGGGAGTGGGTGTGGCCTTGTGGGAGTGGGTGTGGCCTTGTGGGAGGAAGTGAACATTGGGGGCAGGCTTTGCCCTCTCAGATACCCAAGCCATACCCAGTGTGGGAGTTCACTTCCCGCTGCCTGTGGCTCGAGATGTAGGACTCTCGGCTCCTTCTCCAGCACCATGTCTGCCTGCAGGCCACCATGCTTCCCACCATGAGGATAATGGACTAAACCTCTGAACTGTAAGCCAGCCCCAATGAAATGTTTTCCTCATTAAGAGTTGCCGTGGTCATGATGTCGCTTTACAGAATAACTTAGACAGAAGTCTTATTCCACTGAGGCATGCTTGTTTGTTTTTATTTATATGTATGTGTGTATCTGTGTGTGTATATGTCACATGCATGCAGGTGCCCTTAGAGGATGTCAGATTCCCTGGAGCTGGAGTTACAAAAGGTTGTGAGCCTCCTCATGTGGGTGCCTGGGCTCTCTTTAAGAACAGCAAGTGCTCTTAACTTGAGCCATCTCTCCAGTCCCAGAGGTATACTCCTCAACTTTGGAGGACATTCATAGGTGTCATGGAGCTGTCCTAGGTCAGCGAGCGAGGAAGGAGAGCTGAGTGATGTGTGCTAGGGTGGGGTGGTATAAATAGTTATCCACGGGACAGTCAGGCTCTATGGTTTCACATGCAGAACCCCGAATCCAGAACTTGTCTTAAGGGAAATTCAGTGGAGCAGAAAAAGCTCTTCCAACATGGGGACTAGCTAGAGAAAACAGCCTTCGAAATCCAGCAGGCACCTTGTGGGATGGGGTGGTGCAGGCACCTTGTGGGATGGGGTGGTGCAGGCACCTTGTGGGATGGGGTGGTGCAGGCACCTTGTGGGATGGGGTGGTGCAGGCGCCTTGTGGGATGGGGTGGTGCAGTTCACAGCTAGGTGGTTTTTCTGAGCTTGGTTTTTTCCAACCTGTGAATCAGGAGCACTTCAAGCCCTCCCTAGAGGTTCAGGCAAAAGTCAGCTAAAACTTCTGGCAGACAAAGAGTCCTGAGCCAGCTCTGAACTCAGTGTGGGGTTAGCTGTAAGGCCCAGGACACTGAACAGAGTCCTCTTGGCAAAGCCACGTTGGAGGTCTGGTTTTGTGGATACAGAGAGTAGCCACTACAGTTTAGTCTGGCGAATTTCCTAAGAGTGCCCTGTCATGGCCCTGGAATGCTACTTTGTGTCTTTGCTTTTTTCACAGCGATGTCCTTGGACTTCTTGGATGTGAGCTTTAGGCCTTGGCAGGTCTGTCTCTTATATCCTGACTGCGATAAATTGATCTGTGACTGATCTGAGTGCCATGCATTGTGCCGAGGAAGCCACGGCATAGATTCAAAACAAATGATTAAAAAAAAAATGCATGAACAGAAACAGGAAGGGGAGCACAGGGAGCACATAGTGTGGCAACATACATACTGACGGGGAGCACATGGAGTACATAGTATGGTGACATGCTGACCATCAGGGCCAGGGGCCCAGACAAGCCTTCATGCCTCTCTAAGCATCTTCCCCTCCCTCCTGTTTCTACACGTGTCACTGCCCCAGTTCAGGCCCAGCCTTCACACTCATGTGGCACTAGGTCGGTCCCTCACAGAGTCCTCGGCCATTCATTTTGTTTTCCAAGAACATAGGTCCTGACAGGTCACTTCAGTAATCTCACTGTGTCAATTGGGAACATCTAAGTCAGGACACTGAGCCTTAACAGTCTGCTCTCCTGGGCTGGAGAGATGGCTCAGGGGTTAAGAACACCGACTGCTCTTCTAGGGGTCCTGAGTTCAATTCCCAGCAACCACATGGTGGCTGACAGCCATCTGTAATGGGATCTGATACCCTCTGCTGATGTGTCTGAAGAAAGCAATGGTGTACTCATATACATAAAATAAATAAATCTTTAAAAAAAAAAAACAAAAAAAAAAAACCAAAAAACCAGTCTGCTCTCCTTCCTTTCCAGCCCCTCCCAGGTCACGAATTCACATTCCAGCCACTTACTCTCATCTCCCCTGAGGTCCCTGTCTCTTTGTTTTCGCTATCTGGAATGCCCTTCCATCCTGGTTGGGTGACAGGCTCCATAATTACTTGTCAAAATTACTCACACTGTTTGACCTGTCCATTCTGTACTTGAAAACATGATCAAAGGCAGGAAATACAAACTATAGAAAAGGTTTTATGCTCAGTGATGTTGGGCTGGCGAGATGGTGCAGTGGGTAAAGGTGCTTGCTGCCAGACCTGACACCCTTAGTTCAGTTTCTGGGGTCCACATGGTAGAAAGAAGAAGCAGAGTTCTAAAAATTGTCTTTTTCTATCCACACATGTGTGGTGTGTATGCCTAACACAGACATACATACACACACATGCACACACACACACACACACACACACACACACACAGGCACACTACAGAAATAAAATACAATTAAAGATTTTTTTTTTTTTCAGAGCTGAGGACCGAACCCAGGGCCTTGCGCTTGCTAGGCAAGCGCTCTACCACTGAGCTAAATCCCCGACCCTGCATTTAAAGATTTTTAAAAAGAAGTGGAAGAATCTCCCTGCAGAAATGTTCACACTAATCAGAACTACAGTAAGCATTTAATGAAAGGGCAACATGTTAACTGCCAGTAACCAGATATCTCCATGGCCTGCCCCCAGGGACCCAGCGACAGCAGATGTCATCACTAAGCATTCCTGCCATCACCAGGGGTTGCACATCCTCCTCTGCTCAGGCTCCACATCCCCGTATAAAAGGCCAGTACCTCCTCTCCCCATTCTTTTCCCCTTCACCCTTACACAGAGGCAGGATACCCCGCCCCCAATAAACCTCCCATGTGAGAAGTGTCACATGGTGTGACTTTATGGCATCCAGATCATAACATTAACTACATAACGGTTAATCACAAAACAGAAGAACATCACAAGCTACTAAAAATGAAAAAACCTAGCTGGAAGTGGTTTCCCATGCCTTTAATCCCAGCACTAGGGAGGCAGAAGCAGACGGATCTCTGAGAGCGAGGCCAGCCTGGTCTACAGAGCAAGTTCCAGGATAGCCAGGGCTATACAGAGAAACTTTGTCTTGACAAAACAAAAACAAACAAACAAACAACACCCAACAACAATAAAGAAAAACTGTTCTATAAATTATATCTGTCTGCATGTGTATATTTATGTTTCTATGTGTAGTGTGAGAATATGTATGCATACAGGTATATATTTATTTTCTGAGATGGGGTCTTATTCCATAGCCAAGACTGCTCTGAACTTACTGTATAGCTCAGTATATGTAGCCTTGACCTCACAGCAATCTACCTGTGTCAGTCTCCTAAATGCTGGGATTATAAGTATAAACTATCACATCTGGGTTGATGCACAGCATAAAATTTTTATTCATTTATTTTTTTTAGCATATAGGCATTTTACCTGCATGTATATCTGATATCATTTATATTCCGGGTGCCTTTGCAGAACAGAGAAGGCATTAGATCCCCTGGAGCTGGAATCAGAGGTGGCTGTGAGCTCCCACATGATTTGCTGGGAATCAAAGCCAGTTCCCTTCAAAGAGAAGCCAGTGCTCTTAACCACTGAGCCACCTCTACCTGGATGTACAATATTTTAACAAATTAAAAACACGACTCTTGAACAAATATCTAGTGAGTGTAAGTCGAAGGCACCAACCATTTACGGGATCAGCAGGAGGTGGTCTTAACGTGTGTATGTGTGCTGAAATCTATTGAGTAAATCAGACTCAAAACTGGCCAATACTCTGAAGGATGGTGATATACTTTTGGGTTATATTTTTGGTCAGATAGAAATTACTTTTATCCTCATTGACAAACACGCATAACTTATGGAGCAGCCTCTTAGATATCTCTGAAGGGACAAGATGTTTTTAAGGGACAAGAGACTGTTACTACACAGAGACCCTCAGAGGGTAAAGACTCTCCTCACCCCTGGCTGGGGATTGAACAGAGGGTACTGCTAAGGACTGCACCCTTGAGTTCCATCCTTCGATCTTAACTCTCCTCCTGACTGCGTATTTGTGGCTCTGGGTAGAGACCAGGCCACAAGGGGAAGAGTTCTGGCCACTAACTGACCACTAAATCTGACTGTGGTGTGCACCCGAGGCCACCACAGGCACAGGTTGCTTCTACGAGAGAGGGTCAGCTGTGTCTCACTCTGACCGATTCTTGCTGGCCGTTTAGAAAGACCAGTTCATCTACAATAGTACATGTGTGTGCATATGTGTGTACATCTGTATCTATCCAGATGGGGCTCTGCAAATCTTAAGGGATATAATTAGTGGCTAGTGAAAGAATGTGGTACCCTGGACATCTTGCTCATTTAAAATATTATCTTCCATGGCTTTGGGGTTTCCTTGGGGACCAAGAACTCTGGGGAGTCCCAGATATCCTGCTCCTGAGTCAACCAAAGCACGTTTTTACGCTGATGTGGCTTCTATCCTTTAACATGGTAATGCTGATAATTATGATGGAGACTGGGAACCACTGATTCAGAGTGGGGATGGGGCTCCCTGCCTCAATCTTGTCTCCCGCCTTTGCTGGCTTAGACGTGCCATGCCAAGGCACCTGGTCTTCACAAAGCTCTTTCCCCGTTAGCCAGGATACTTCCTCATGCTTGGCCAGCTCACTCCTTTCCAGTTTCCAGGCCTTAACCCCCAATCTGAAAAAAGATTCTGTTGAAGATAGCTCAGCTGGAAACAACACCTCTGTTAGTCTCTTTGTTGGCTGACATTCTTACTGTCCAGCAGTCAGCTCTAGGGTGGATGGTATGGCTATGTCCACCTCCTCCCTCATTCTGTCTCCAGTGCCTACCACAGCACCTGACCATTAGTAAGCCTTCAGATGTATTCACCAAGGGACTAAATGGAACTGTTGGGAAATATAGCTTGTGTGTCTGGCAAACTGCACTTGGAGTTTTCTCAGTCTCTGATGGGCAGAGCTTGATTCTCCCACGGGGAGGTGGACAAAGAGGAAGAACCCAGCACCATCTGACGGTACGAGAGGGGTGGCGATGACACCATACATCACAACATAACTTGAGGGTTGGTGTAGAAAAGCTTTCGATATAGAGGGTATTTCTAACTATAATGGTCTATCTGTGATTTGTGATAGCAAAGCTGAAACTGAATAGCAATACAGCCAAGGACTGGCAAGTGGCATCTTCTGGAACAAACTTTCTGTGCTGGGTTAGTAGATGGTCCCTTTGGTTGAGATTCTCTGGTTCGTATCTTTGGTTGAGTCAGTGCTGGGAGCAGTGGGAAGGGACAGGGCACTGAGAAGTTCCTGTATGCCAGCCATTCTTCTAGAAGCTTCTTTACAATTTAAAAAATTATGTGTGAGCAGATGTGTTTACTTGTCTGTCTGAGCACCATGCATGCAGGTGACTGAGGCAGCCAGAAGAAGACGCCATATCTCCTGGAGCTGGAGTTATAGGCGGATGTAAGCTGCCTGATGGGGCTGGAAATTGAACTCAGATGCTCTGCAAAGGCAAAAAGTGTTCTTAACCTCTGACCTGTCTCTCCACACCCTTCTAGAAGCTTCTTACTGGTGTTGTTGAAACCTTCCAACATCTCCAGGGAAACAGAAAGCAGCCCTTCCATGTTATAGACGAGAGAACAGAGGCCAGAGACTTAGCATCTCCAGAGTTAGGATGTCAACTTGGGAGCTTCTGATTCCTAAGAGAAGGCATGAAGGAAAAAGCCAGAAGCCCAGGACTGACCTTCTGGAACGAGGGGTTCAAAGCACATGTACTTGGAATGTACTATCCTGACTGACTTGGCAGGGCAAGTTTATTCAGGGATGTACACAGGATCCAGGAAGGAGGCTTCCTTCTGGGGTCTGACTTAGCTTGAGGAGGGAAATCTCCAGTTTAGAGGAGGAAATCGGGCCCAGGGGACAGGAGTTGGCTGGACTGTGCAGATATCTCACAGTTTAAACAAATAACTTGAAATAAGCCAATTAGTTCCTTCTCATGTGTGCATGCTTGCTTTCGTCTCAGCTCATTCATTTAGAATGGTCTGGCGCCTCACCAACACATGACTGAGTGGTTACAAGGCAGAGAGAAGGGACTCTCAGGCTGTGAGTCCAGTGGCCCAGGTGCCACCCTTGGCTCACCCAGTATGAGATCTTGGGCAAACCAATTATTTTCTCCCAAGTATCACAGACTCCTTTCCTGAGAGAAAGGGCTTAGTGGTTCTCACATGAAGAAGGGAACCGTGGATTTTCTAGGGACTTCCATGAATCAACGATTTGTATCCCCACATGCAGAACACCACATGGTTCTGTGGTAGAAGACAAAGGCTCCAAATACATTTCTTATCACGCTGGCCAGGAAGCATGGCTCACACATTCTCTTGTTTTGTTTTAAGACAGGCTCTTGCTGTATGGTGAAGGCTGCCCTCAAATTCAAGATCCTTTTGCTTCTGCCTCCAAAGTGCTGGAACTACAGGTGTGAATCACGACGCCCAGCTCAGATTAGTTCTCAGAAGAGAACAAAGCACACACTGTCAGTGGCCCAGTGTGGGATCTCCTCCCCATGCTGAAGGCCCATCATCCCTTGCATGAGTCATAGGGAAAGATGGGCTCCTGTTCATGCCAGAGCAGCTGGCACCAGTGACCTGGTCCCCAGTATCTTGACTCCAGAGCAGGAGATGATGAGGACTCAGGAGATCTGGCCCCAGCATCCAGGGTACTGAGTTCTTCCTATGGCAGAACTCAACACCACCCTGCATCATCAAGTTTCCCGACTCCTCTTAACCCTCTCTCTGGTTCTCCAGGCAATTCCATGATCTCGAAGGTATGTGGAAGTCTAGCCTACTCTGCTTCTGCCAAAGCAGGGAAGGGTAAGTTTCTGCTTCTTACCTCAAGATGGCAGTCAGGTGCAGATACCCTGACAAGCTCATCCAATTGTGGGGTGGTGGGCTGTGAGGGGCAGCTGGGTACCTGGTCGAACAGGCTTTGAACCCTGGAGAACCTCAGGGATGGTAGGAGTTTGGCCTTGCTCCTGGGACCCCTGGCTGCTTTCACATAGCCACAGCCCCCTACAGCCCCTCCCAAAGAGAGGTTTGTGGCCATCTGTCACATAGCACAGGTAGAGGGCATGACTACAGGCCTCAGATTCTCAAGACATCTCCATATTCATGAGTTACTTAAGGCCAGAGGGTGTAGCCAATTAAGCATTCCTTCCCAGACCCTCCTCCTTGCAAAAGGTATTTAACCTCAGGCCCGCCCCGAGTACAGCTTCATCCATTTTCTACCATGACAATAAACATCTTAAGAACATATCTTAAGATCTGGAGTACCTCTCTTCTTTGGGGCCCGTCATAGGGAACCGTGGAGAAGGTCTTCAACTAAAGAGATGCCATCTAATCTCCCCGACAATGACCTCTCTACATTTTGAGCCTCCTCCCCCCTTCAGCTGGGGTCAATCTAGCCTGTAGGCCTCTCAGCAGTGCCTGAGAGCCCAAGACCTGAGACCAGTTGGTTCCCGGCTGCCTCCTGGCCCCGAGGATCAACAACCCAAGAGCTCTGGCCCCTATGAGACCTCAGACTGTGTTCTCTCAACCCTGGAGCGGAGCCCGGCGGCTTCTCACAGCCCGACCTCTGCCCGGTGTGGCATGGAGTGAACACAGTCAAATTCCCGTGCCTCTGCCTCCCTGAGCTGCAGCAGACTCGGGACCCACAATTCAACCCAACGGGACCCACACCCACGATCACGCCACAACCCAACATCCAATGTCCTGCCAGTTTATGCTGACACCACAAAAACAAGTGAGAAATTCATACCAGCCTCTGATGCAGAGGATGGGAGTTTGGGGTGATGCCCCAATAACTAGCAAGTCTATCGTCTCTTAGTTTACACTGGGGGCGTCTCCGGCCTCCTTTGTTGTCTATTCTCCTTAAAAATATGCAGGTGGTTGGGGCTGGAGACATTGCTTAGTGGTGAAGAGCAAGTACTGCTCTTACAGAAGACCCAAGTTTAGTTCCTAGCATCCATACCAGACAGCTCAAAACTGACTGTAAATTCAGCTCTAGGGGATCCAATGCCTCTGATCTCCACATGTGTGCAGCATATGCACATATACACATAATTAAAAATAATAAAATAAATCTTCAAAAAATATGGGGTATATCTTAGTTTGGTTCCTATTGATGGTAGAACAGCATGACCAAGGACAACTTGGGTTGGGAAAGATTTAATTCATCTCACCCCTTATGGTCAGAACTCAGGCAGGAGTGGAAGCAGAGACCAGGAAGGTATGCGGCTATGGCTTGCTCAGCCTGTTTTCTTATGGTACCTGGGTGCACCTCCTCGGGGGTAGCACTGCCCACAATGGAATAGACCCTTCCATATCCACCATCAATCATCAATAAAAAAAACAATGCCTACCATAAGCTTTCCCAAAGGCCAATCCAATAGAAGAAGCATTTTACCAGTTGAGGTTCCTTTTCCTCAGATGACTCTAGCATGTGTTTAGCTGACAAAAAACTAACCACCCCAGAGTACTTAATAAGTTTTTGCCTTGGCTATTGGCTTTTGTAGTCAATTCACAGGGCAGGGGATATTTCTACTTCCCATGATCTTTTGGTGCCTTTTCCTGCCTCACAAATGGGGTTGGATGTCTTTGGAGTATATTTCTATTTTCAGTCTGTACTCTCGATCTTCCCAGAGAAAGTATTTTCTAGGACCCCAGTGGATCCTTGCAGATAGTGATAACCGCCCCCCGCCAATACTTTATACAGCCACGATAGAGTTTAATGTATAAGATAGCCTTAATAACAACTCATACAGTGGACGATTTTAATAGTATTGTGTAATGGTACCTATGGATTGTTTCTGGAATTTTCTATTAGTATTTCAGACTGTGGTTGACTAGGAACAAACTATGAAGGGTAACACTATGGACAAGGGGGTGCCCATGCACCCCTCTGAGGTGAACCCCTCCTCCTGATAGAAAACAGTCTCCCAGGACACATAACTACATCAAAATCTCTGTACACTTCCTTACCCTTTTCTCTCTTACCCCTAACTTACTCTTAGTAGTAAGTTGGATTGGGCTGAAATATGAAAGTCAACATGTTATTGGCTCCTCACAACCGTTGACCCTGTGGCCTTCAAAACCTCACTAAGGTCTTCATGTCCGAGACTGCATGAAACCCCATAAAAACCATTGAAGTTGATCTTGCATCCTCCTGTTAAGTGTGGTGGTCAGAATGAAAATGGCTCCCCTGCCCCGATATATATGAAAACTTGGTCCCCAGTTGTTGGAACTGCTTGAAAGGATTAGAAGGTGTGGTCCTGTAGAGGAAGTCTGTCACAGGGGGGTGAGGGTGGGCTTTGAGGTTTCAGAAGTCTCTGCTATTCTCTGCCTTGTAGCTCAGGAGAGGAGCTGTGAGCTGTTGCTCCAGCGCCATGCTGCCATGCTTCCTACCATGTTGCTCAGGGACTCAACCTCCGGCACTATAAGTCACAAAGAAACTCTTTTATAAGTTGCTTTGGGTGCAATGTCTTATCACAGCAATAGAAAAGCAACTGAGAGTAAATATCTCTGGCAGATACCTTAAGGGGTAGGTCCTCAGTTGACACTGTATTTCTAGTTACTAACAAATGTTCTACAAAACATCACTTGTATCCTGACATTAAAAATAAAAGACAGATGGGCTGAGGATGGACGTCAGGGTAGATGAGTCGGCTCACACCTTCAAGGCCAACGCTTGATTCCCGGAGCTGGGGTGTGTGTGTAAGAGCAGAAAGGCACGAGGGAAAGTGTCCAGCTGCCCTAATTCACCACCATGTATGCTATTTATGGTTAAAAACCCAACTGCTTTCCTCCTCACCCCGCCCTGCTGGACACCAGACACAGACCTCATCAGTTCACGGCCACAACAGTTTGGTGCCTAATCTGAGAGGCTGTGAAATTTCACCTGATTTAAGTTTGCTGCCCAGTCTCTGTGGAAATTCCCCTTCAGATGGAAGGTTGATTGGAGCCAGGCACTCAGAAGAATCATGCAGGGTGTGGGGGGTGGGGGAAGGGGATGTACTTGTTCTTAAACTAGAAGTCTTTTCACTTAGAGAAGATTTTTTTCCCCTACTAGGAAAGTTGAGAACACATTGTGGAACTGAATCTTAGTTCTCGGACCAGGGGTGGGAGGAGCCTTCCATGAGGGCTCATTAGGGATTCTCAACAGGGGATGGGCGGGGGTGGGGTGGCGGGAGGGTGGGAAGGTGGTGGTGGTAGGAACCTTCTCTCTTTGGGGATTCTCCTTGCGCCCTCCTTCCACTCCCTTTGGGAGCATGAAAAACAAAACAAAACAAGACAAAACAAAACAAAAACCCAACAACAGCTTTCTGGTCAAGTCTTGGTGGGGAAAATATCACCATGGCTCTCAAAACAAGAGTCAATGACTTGGAGTCCCAGAACACAACACTCCGCTGCGCCTCCCTGGATCCCAGGGTGCGGGCCGCACACCCAGTGCTTTCTCTCCACCTGCACAAGTGGCTTCATCTGCTGCGCACTGTTAAGCATTTCTATTGGTGCTTCGTTGTTGATTCGATGGTTTGTCAGAACATCCTAAACTACGCGTGTCCTTTAATCTGTGCCATGACGTGAACAAGGGCCACTCCTCTCTTACCTTCCCAGTGAGAGGCTGAACCAGATGCTGAGTGGCTCTCTGCCAGAATGCAGAGAGATAAGAGCCGAGTGCCAACCTCAAATATTGGATCTGCCAGAGAAATTGACTAGCGGAGGCCTTGAGTTTCATTCTGGGCAACTTCTCCATGTGAAGAGTGGTCAGGCCAGACAACCATCCTTGTACTGACTGTGGGATGGCTGACCCCTCATGAATGCAATCATCCTAGACTGGCTGACATTCTCACGATATTTACTGACAACAGGAGCAGGACTGTCATGTCATTGAACCTAGAGCTCACTGCTTTGGCTGGACTGGCTGACCATGAAACCCCTGGGACCTGGGATCTATCTGCCTCTCTGCACTTCCCCAGAACTAGGGTTATAGGCTACTGCATCTGGTTCCATACACGCATGCGTGCTAGGGACTAGAACTCCATCATCTTCGTGCAGTAAGCACTTTACTGACGGAACCATATTCCCAGCCTCTCACATCCCAGTATAATGAAGTGGCGGGTCTCTGTTGTGGTTAGAAAATAAGTTAACAGCCCCTTTCTGTGTAAGTACATAATTCTTGAATTCACTTCATGAGTTTGTTAGAGCAGCACAGATTCAACAGGAGAGAGAGAGAGAGTGGGCAAGCCTCCCTTGAGAGACGGTAAAATCCATGGGAGCGGACAGGAAGGGCAGCAGTTCCACAGCTCCTCAGCAGAGCAGTTCCTTGGCTGACTTCCCTGTCTACACCCCTGAGACTGAACGAAGGAGGGTGTCAAACAGTGGATGACCCTTCTCTCCCCAGGAACAACAACAACAAAAAGCAGAATTCTAAGGCCTCTCTGTCCAGTCTCTCTCTCGTTGGACAGCTAAGCCATGAGGCTGACTGCCCACTCTAAAGCCCGGCGACTTTAAGGAGGACGAGGGAAAAGGAAGAGAGTGAGAGAGAAGGTTCTAGGTCTTGGCAATTTGACATGGCCTCTTTAAGACAACCAAGCAGTTGTTTCTTAAGCCCCTCCCACCCCCACCCCACCCCAGCCCAGCGCTTAGCTGTGAAACAACACAGGCAGAAGAACAGAAGAGATTTTTGAGGAAGGGCTCAAGAGAAATAAAAATAGCCTTGGCCTCAGAGTAGAAATCTAAGTCCTTGCTGAGGATACTTCCAGACAGTTTTTCCTTTGGCCAATCACTGCAAGAACCTTTCAAATACCAGCAGAATCCTAAGAACAACGTTAATGCAACAACAAGAGGCTTGAGGCCTCCCAGGGGGCCCTGGAAGCCAGAGCAGCCATGGCTTTGTGTCTAACACAAACCCTTCATCTTGGCCTAGAAATTATTTTTCCTCTCAGATCCCAGCTCCAGGTTCCTGTCCTCTGAGGAGAGCTGTCCCAGGGCAGCCGACTCACCAGAGTCTCTTCTGGGTTCCCGTTAGCTATCTCCACCACTCTCAGGGCAGGGTCCACCTTCACCTTGGCTCGAGCCATGAACTGGATGACAGAGGAGCTGTCCTGTGGAAGAAATGACACAATTCACCACGAGATGCTTTCAAATGACATTGAGAATGATGTGCCCATGAAGGGGGGTGGGGCTGCAGAATTCTTGGGGTTCCATGAAGATTCCATACACGTTTTATCACTGAACTAGCAGCGTCCTCATCCCTGCTACCTACAGAGCATACACTGCTGCCTTCTCTTGAGACTTCCTTTGGATGGTGGAGGATGCAGAGTTATCATTGCGTCTTCCAGCAACGAACACGCGCAAGCCTGTGCTGCGGTTTCCGAGTGGCGAGGACTAGATAGCTGGAGGTGGGTACTGACATTCACGAAGAGTGGAAGATAAATAAAGCTGTTTAATTGTGTGCAACAAATCCCAGCCTGTCATCCCCAGAAGGCATCTGATTCTTATTTTCTAGTCATCTTCCTGCCCAGACCACAGCCCTCAAAACCATGAAAGCTTAGCTACTCTTAACTCTTTCTCTGCTCTTGAATGAAGTTATCTTGGGGCTGAACACTCAAAGAAGGTATCCGAGGGCACAGTGACAGGTTGGGGTTGGGTGGGGGAGACAAACATCTAGTTTATAAATCAGGTCTGAGGGGCAAAAAGGGGGACCTCTGAGCCTCAGGAAGTGGCTGTTGGCAGAAGCAGTTGAAAGCCTTGATGTGGACTCCGTTTCAAAGCCACCATCCAGATACCACGAACATGGGTCCAAAGTAGAGATGAAGAAAGAATTTGGAAAAAGATGTCGGTTGGCAAAATTAGGAAAGGCCAGGGTCTCAGGTCAGACGGGGCTGTTGATGACTGTGGAGTGTCCTCGCTGCCCCTGAGGGATGGCTGGACTCTGCTAGCCAGGTGTCTTTAGTCTTTTCACCTGAGTTCCTCTGTCACTCCAGGAAGCCACTGTGGTTTATACAGGTCCCCAGGGTTCAGGTTTTGTGAATATAATCTCTAAAGACCTGTGCTGTGCATTCAGACTCAGCGGGAGGCTTCTAGTAGCTAGTCAGATTAGGCAAGTCGCAAGGATAGAGTGTCCTGTGTGCTTTTGTGGCAGTTTCCTGGGATTGAAATCCACCCCCACCCCCAAGAGAAAGTAGAAGGCTTATGTGACCCAGGAGGTAAAAGAGAGGTCATCAGTCTGGGAAAGTGAAACTAGAAAGATTCTGGTAGCTCCCTCCCAGCTTTAGGAAAGGAATCAGCAGCTGCTGGGGGAGGGGGCTCTGACCAGATGAGTTGCAGAGAGGAATTTCTCAGAGTTAAGGGCTGCAGAGTCTGGGTTGTCACCTATATGGGGGTGAAGGGAGAGGGGTGATGGAATTAGAGTGAGTGTGTGGGGAGCAGGGGATGGGCTTTTCAGTGGTGTAGCAGCTGTTAGGAGTCATCTTGGCCCCTGTGAGTGGCCATACATCTATCCTCCTGTAGGAACTACAACAGATATTCATTGGCTCACCAGGTTGGACTTTGGCCCAGTGATTACTTTGGTTTGTTGTGGATTTCCTTTCAGAGGTTTGTGTGTGTGTGTGTGTGTGTTTATACAATGTCCCAGGAAAAGTTTGTCACACAATGCTTTGATGACAGTTTTCTAAGAAGAAGAAAGACCTGTTGTGCCATCATGTAGCTCAAGGCCCGCAAGGGAGGCTAAATTCGTGCACATGTCCTTGGGCTTCTCATCCTCCAGGCCTGAGTCTGGAGAAGTCGAAGGCACTTTTATTATTTGTATGTCACCCGGTCCCATGCTCCCTGTGACACAGAAAATGAGCTAAGACCAATCTCACAATCAATGGCCAGCGTTGACCTACACTTGCCCAATGCACACAGAAATAACAAAGGCCTCTCTGTGTATCAGTGGTGCTCACTGCTCCTAACGCTGCAACCCTTTGAGGCAGTCCCTCGTGCTGTGGTGACCCCATCCATAGAATTGATTTCTGTTGCTAATTAAATACTCTTGCTACTGTTATGAGTCGTAATGTAAATATCTGATATGCAGATGGTTTTAGGCAACTCCGGTGGAAGGGGTTTTTGACTCCCAAAAGGGCTGTGTCTCACAGTTTGAGAAACATTGCTCTAGATATAAGTTCTAAGGGTTCCTTTTGCTTATCCCTCAGGAAACCACAGAGACCATCCTGGGGCAGAACAAGGGGACCCCTGATGGTGTACTTTATGTAGAAGTTGTATACAAATTATTCTTAAAGCAGAACAAAACAAAAAAAAAACCCAGCTAAAAACAGCATAAGTGTTTCATAAACAGTTGTTCACATTAATGAGATTTAACGGGATATTTCCAGACACCCACAGGAGTGCTGGGCGCCTATGAGTAAGCCCCACTTGAACTTGAGAACTATATATGCATTGGTCAAATTAAACTTAAGTTATTTAAAAAACTTAATGTTAATTATGCATATTTCTGTGTGTCTGCTATTTGCGTAGGGGAGCATGTGCACATGAGTGCAGGTGCCTGCAGAGGCCAGAAGAGAGCGTCAGATCTCCTGGATTTGGAGTTACAAGCAGTTGTGAGTGACCATGTGGTTGCTGGGAACTGAACTCAGGACCTCTGGAAGAACAGTCAGTGCTCTTAACTGCTGAGTCATCTCTCCAGCTCACCCATCTTCCTTCCTTTCCTTTCCTTTTCTTTTTTTGTAACCACTTTCTCCTTTAAAATTTTTTTTTTAAATGGTTCTAGGAGGATTGTCATTCAAAAGAATATTTCTGCTTCATAAAATCTTCAAGCAATTTAATAGTTTTGTAAATTTTGGTTTCCTGTATCCTCTGACCCTCTACTGATTTTACACTTAATTAATTACTTAATTTAGTGTGGGAGTATTGGGGGTTATGTACAGGCAATAGCCTACATGAGAGATCAGTAGACAACTTTTATTGGGCCATTTTCTCCTTCCATCATGTGGACTGTGGGGATGGAGCATCGTAGTCATGCTTGGCTGCAAGCCCCTTTATCCACTGAGCCGTAAAGCCATCCTCCGATACTGTATTTTTATTACAAATCATCAGTGTGACCACCGTAGATATTAACAGTGATAATAATGGTTAGGTTAGAGGCCAAGCAGATGAAGGGCTGGCACAGAGGAGGCCCCTGGTGGCTGTGAAAAAGGCCTTAGGGACACTTCCAAAGAAATCCTATCCTCCGAAGATTAAAAAAAAAAAAAATCAGACCCAACATTTCAAATGAAAACTAGCGGAGGTTAAAACAATAAAACCTCAGATTCCCTTGCCTGGAGTCAGACCTTGAGGTCAAAGGAAAATAAACAACCCTAGGCTGAGGCCAGCCACAAGGTCTATGTTGATCCATGTCCTCAGGGAGACCCAGTGGCCCTGGAGCCATCTGGTCGACTCCCCAAAGGCACGCTGTGCTAGGGTCCAGGCCTGACAGTGCTTCAGACGCAAAGCGTACTCTGTGTCTAGGTCTCTGCCGTATGACAACCCAGAGCTGTCATCTCTCCTGCCTGGGGACTCCATTGGTTTGCCTGACCAGCGAGAACAATATTTCTAGGATGGAGTCCTTGGCTAAGTGTCAACCACTGAACATGAGAGAGAGAGATTAACAACCAGCTGCTCACAGTTACAATTAGCCCCTGTGACTGAAGCAATCAGCAGCCATGGGTGAGGGCAAAGAGATGGCAAGCAGCGCAGTCCTCACCCTTCAGTGCCACTGCTCTGGGGACAGTGATGAGTAAGTTCATGAAAAATAGACTGGCAGCAGCCCTGGCTAACATGGACTGGGGAGAAAGTACGTCGACTCTTAGGGAACCATGTCAGGGAGGGACCCCTTGAAGGAAGATGGTAGACTAGCTCACACCTGGCCTCCGCTAACACTAACCTATATCGAGTGGCTATCCCAGGGAAGCCCTGAGTGGGAGCCCACCTTCCCCAACTAGTTTCCAAACTAGGGAACCCAGATGGTGTCCAGCTCTCCACAGTCTGTGGAGACTGTAATAGCTATAGAGAGGCAGGGAAAACAAAGCAAACCCCAGCCCCCAACGACTGCATCTTCTCAGGCTGTGGCATCACTGCTGGATCTAATTACAAGCTGACCATGTGATAGCTTTGATGCTTCTCACCTGTGGACCATCTGGATGGCTTTGAACACATCTTGTGTGTTTAGTCTTTTCAAATAAATCTAAAAAAGAACTCCGAGACTAACACGTATATTTTTTAAACTATTTCTATGGCATCCTGTGGCACAACGCCTATCACACCATCAAGCTCTTATCTTAAAATAAATCAGAGTAAACCTTTCTTAGGGGGGCACTGATTTGCTTGCTGACTGAGATATTTGGAACCCTATTTGTTAAACTCACAGTAGCAAAGTGATCTGTGGTTCACAAATTCAACTTCTTTGAGGGATCATTTGAACAAGCAATCAGGCCAACTAGGCTTCGTGGGTCAGATATGGCCCTCTTCTTGTTTGTGTAAATAAAGTTTTATTAGAAACACAGTCATGCCCTGCATTTGAATATTGTCTACAGCTGCTGGCAGAGTTACACTGTTGCAAATGACTAAATTAGCATATGATGACTAAATTAGCATACACACCTGTGCCATATGCCATCCATACTCTAGTGTAGCTATGAACATGGATAGCCCAATACAAAACCAAAATCAATTTATTTAAAACAGCGTGAGTTTGTTTATTGTGTGCTGTTTTTGTAATTTGATGACCTCTCAAGCCTGACTGTCACAGGTGACCACAGTATGTCACAAGGTCAAAAGGGCTGAACACACTGATTCTGGCCCATAAAGCCTAAAACAGTTCTTGAAAGCCCTTGATAGAAAAGGCTGGCTGACCTTTGACCAAAACCAAAACAAGACATTGTCCCCAAATCAGTAGAATTTGTAAGCTTGTCAGTACCATCTCAAGTTCCATCCCCCAAAGAATCTGAGGTTTTATAAGCCCAAGGAGATATTTGCGTCTTTTTTTTGAGAGACCAGGCTGGCCTCAAACTGAGAGATCCCTCTACTGGAACTGAAGGCATGCAGCTGCAGCGTCACCCTTCAGATTAGCCCAAGAAAAATTAAAGAACAACACCACGGACGGACAGATGAAAACTTGGGAAGCTGGTAAAGAAGCTGGGATACTCGGTGACACCACCAGTCCTTGGATTAAAGCGTGAACACTGAGGGTCTGATACTGTTTCTTGGCAACCTCTGGTGGACTAATCGCCAGCGGTGCATGCTGGGAAAATTTGCCAAGGAGCAGCCCGAGTGTTCCTGGGGAACGGAATCCAGGGGTTCTGGGTAACCCCTGAGAGTGCAGGCCGGGGACTCACCTTCTTCAGTATCTCTGTGTTCAGTAGCATGTACAGGTCGATGGTACGGCTTTCCTCTTTGGGGAGAGCACTAAGGTTGCAGTGCAATGTTAGGCAGAAGCTCCCCGGCTTTTCACAGTCCTGAGGAGAAAATTCCCAGTTGGAATTAAGACACAGACCACCCAAAGCCATCTAAAGCGCTGAGTGTCTGCTATGTTAACTGAGGCAAAATCAAGAGGAAGAGGTGGGGCCCGTGGA
The DNA here is from genome assembly GCF_011762505.2 of Arvicanthis niloticus. NCBI lineage: Eukaryota > Metazoa > Chordata > Mammalia > Rodentia > Muridae > Arvicanthis > Arvicanthis niloticus. The sequence goes on along the minus strand of NC_047678.1, from coordinate 39,151,569 downwards.
GTGGCTGACACCAGACCTCCTGCCCAGCTTGTCTGGGGCCCAGAATTCCATCCCAGCTCCAAAAATACAGAGTAAAATAGGAATTAAGTGTGACCAGTCACTGAATACACTTGACCCATCAAATGATTTAGAAAAAAAGTGATTTTTTTAAAACAAACATGGTACAGGGAGAGGGATGGTGTAACCTGAACTGTTTCCATGATTTCTTCTGTTTAAAACTATACCACACAATTCAATTACTGTTATCTTTGTACTATTATTGTTATTATTTTATTTATATTTTATTTATATATTATTTGTATTACTTTGTTATAATTGTACCGCTATAAAGATTAGCTTAAAAAACAAAAACAAAAAAACCAAACTATAACTAACATACCCACCCCCAAACTAAAGAAGATGTAATTATGCCCTGTCACCAGCAGAGGGCGGTAGAAGGATTTTCGGCCTTGTTGGGCACTAGGGCTCTCTGGTCTCCAGTGTTTGGGGGAGTCCACAAGTAGATACACAATGTTTATGTGGTTAATTCTACCAAAAATGTTGAATTTCACAAGGAGAGTCAATTCTCAAAAAGAAACATTTAGCTATCCTGATATACTTTTATGAGTTTTTAAACAAGAATACTTTCCGACTACAGTTGACTCTGGGTCCACGCTTTGGCAGGTAGACATCAGTCTCCTGTTTGGTGGACGGGGTGGGGTGGTGGTTGGTGCTTAAAGAACAAAGAAGCTGTATGACTCAGAGACACATAAACTGCCAAGGGAAAGTTTATTCCAGTGACCAATGAGGGATTTTTCTTTTGTGTTTGAAAGTGTATCTTTATATATAAAGTGTGTGTGTGTTTCTGTGTTTCTCTCTCTCTCTCTCTCTCTCTCTCTCTCTCTCTCTCTGTGTGTGTGGGTGTGTGTGTACCTGTGTGAAGCTTCAATTGCAGGGGTCATTTTCAGCTTGACCTGGAGTTGTATGGAACAAACAGCCGATGTCACTGTATCTATCCCCAAGGACCTTTACAAAGATGGGCTATCCTTACATTTGTGCTACTGGTTAGCTTGACATAATCTAGAATCCTAGAAAGACAGTCTCAGTGAGGGATCAGGGTGGTCTATGAGGGGCTATCTCCACTATACTGATTGATGTGGAAAGACCGGCCCACTGTGGGCGGCGCCATTCCCTAGGCAGGGTGTCCTGAACTATGTGAGAATAGAGAAAATGAGCTGAGCACGGCAGAAATGTCTTAATTCTTTCCTCTCCATTTCTTCAGTGCGGATGTAAGGTAACTGGGTGTCTCGTGACTTCTGCACAGTGATGAACTGCACCCTAGGAATTGTGGGCTAAAATGAACTTTTCTCTCCTAAGTGGCTTATGCCAGGGTATAATGTCATAGCAAAAAGAACCAAAATGGTACACAAAAGGAAAAAAAATATCCAAACCTCTAATAGCAAGCAGCTGAACTCTCCAAGGGGAAGGAAAGGTGTTCAAGTGTCTGTGGGGTGTGTGTATGTGGAAGTCAAGAGCTCAGTGAATGTAATCAGGGTGCAGGGAAAGGGACTTTGGAGAAGCCCTGATGAGGTAGATCATACATAGCAAAAAGAACAAATTGTAAGTATTATATTGATACATTTTACATGTGTTTTACATGTGTATTATGTATGTTTCACATATGTTTTACATGTTTTCACCAGAGCATGTTTAACCTGACCATGCTACCTTTTTGTCATCTTTACTATTCTGAACTCCTTACATACATGACATTCCAGAATGTTCCTTTATTCATTTTTCATTTAGTGTAATTTTTGTTAGACTTACTTATGCTATACAGTGTATTAATACTATTAGTTACATTTTTATAGTTCTATAATATTCCTGTGTATGGATATACCTGTTTTCTCATCGTATTGTCAATAAATATCTGAATTGTTCAGATTTTGGCTACTCTAAAATTGCTTCAAATATTCCTGTGTCTTTCAACAACCCATGTATTCACTTCTTGGGGATAGACACAGAAATTATATATTTTTCTGGGTTGTGTAATGTTTAATTTTAATAGAAATTGCTAGGAGGTTTCCCCATGGTATTGTAAATTCTGTACCTGATTGGTAGGTTGTTTAGGTTTTTTGTTAGTCAGGCAGTGAGATTTGGAATAAAGATTTAACATTTTGAGGGAAATCCTGGGCTGAAAAATAGGGTTTGATCACAGTCCTTGGGTCTTTTTGAGTTAACCAATGAAAACCAGATTTGAGAAACAAGAAACTCCAAGTAGAAGAGACTGGCCTCTCGTCTCTGAGATGCCTTCCCTGTGAGGCCCACCCTCATGGTCCTGTCACCAAGCAACTTCTTACCAACACTTTTCTTCCGGACTTGGAGAAAAAAGCAAATATGGTGTGGAAGATGTTCTCTTGTTCTTGAGGGATGATGCAGGGGGTTGGGTTCCTTTGTACAGAGCAGTTACCCTTCTCTTGGCTCACCTGGAAATGGAGAGAGACCTGTTAGAGCCAGTGGTCTAAGAAAGGACAGATCTAGAAGCATCTGGCATGGCAGCTGAGCATAGACTCTCCCAGCTGCCAGTCTCTAGAGTACAAGAGCAGTCAAAGGGTGTTTCATTCTGTGAGATTCTTGACTGTTTCCTGGTATGGCCTTGAACACCTGGGTTCAAGATATCCTCCTGCCTTAGCAGGCCTGGCAGCCAAGCCCACAGGCTTACCACAGCTCTGGCTAAGAAGTGTTTAAGGTAGAAGTTATGTTAGAAAATGTGGCTATTAAGTCCTTAAATAACTGAGCTGAGATGACCACAGCATGCAAATGAGATCTGAGGAGTAGCTCTAACCTTCTGCTTCTTGATTTCGAAACTCATTAACATCATTCCTGTCAGACAGGCATTTAGGAGGCAAAAAGAAATTCAAGTCACATGCTAACAGAGTCAAGAGTCCTTGTGTGGAGCTCAGGACTTCTGGGACCTCAGTTCATTCAGAACTTATAAGTGGGTCTCATGTATGGCCCACTGTTGGAAGTTTCTAGAAGGATTCTATGGAGTCACCAGATTGCGGCAAAACCCCTTAGGAGCTCTTCTTGAGAGAATTGCTCTGGGCCCTCATTTCTGCTCCAACTGGAGCATCAACCATGTGGTGGGTACCTGAGGTTTGTTTTTGTGAGCTCATGCTGTCAGACCTTCTGTCTCCTTCCATTCTCAAGCATGCGGGACTCCCCTTCCCTGGCTTGTCCCTTGAGGGGACAATGCTGACTGACAGGCCCAGAGAAAACAGTCTTCTGCACAGAAGTTCCAGTGAAGACCCCTGCTCTTCCCCAAGGCCTGCCCATCATACCACAAACCCGGTTGGTACTGAGAAAACCTCCGAGCCTTGAAGGACAGACACACTGACTCTCACTGAAATCAGAGGCAGGCCAAGAGTCCCTCAGCATTCTGAAAACTGGTGCTCTGGCATTTCAGGCAGTGGGAGAAACCTGGTTGCCAACCCACTCTAGCTGGTTTTGCACAAGAGCCCCCAGTGTGATAAGATGAGGTGACATCTGGTCACAGGTGCCAGTAGAGAGGGGCAGGGGCCGGGAGTGGGAGCAAAGTGTGTGAGAAACGGCCAGGCCTTGGTGGGCAGAGTCAGAGCCAGAATTAATTTCTTCTTCCACAGGGCGTCTCTGGCATGGTGTGTGTACAGGGAAGTAATGGTCAGGGGATCTGATGCCTTATGACAGTCTGCCCCCAGTGGAATGTGGGGCAGGAAGCAGAAGCTGAAGTCAGTGGTGGATGAAAACGTTGGCTATTGCTCTCGTGACTGTGGTTATATGGGAATCATTTTAATCAGGAAATAACCCACTTTTCTGGGAGGCTCAGGGTGGTCTTGTTTCAGCAGGAGACTGAAGGCTCCCAGGGTCTCTATGGGGTCTGATCTGGTGCAGCTAAAATTCAGCCATTCAATCCCAGACCAGGATCACTGCAGGGGGCACTCCTCCGAGAGGATGAACAGGTCACAGTCGCTGGTAACATCCGGGATCATTCACACTTTAACATCTGCTTTACAACAGTCCCGTGGGACAGGGCTGGTGGTATCTGATGCCATCTTAAAGATGGAGGTACAGAAAGATAAGAAGGCAGCTCCGCAGACAGAGGTGCTCTTGAGAGTGGGCCATGCACCATACACACACCCTAGCACTAGGTTCAGGGGTCAAGGATGGACTGTGGTGAAGTCAGGGAGGACAACCATCCACCCTCTTATTACCCAGAATTCTTCATGGCGACCCATTTTGCCACTGTCTCCTCTCAGCCCCCAACAAAAAGCTGACTGCTAGCCAGCCCATGGGAGGGTTGAGCGCCTGCAGACTGGGAGGCCAGGCCATTTCGTGTTGTCTCTGGGTCTGGAAGGGGAACAGAGTACCCTGGAATGTTGTTTTTGGAATGCAGTTCCCAGATCATGCAGTCCTTGGCCTTAGCTGACAGATAAGGACCCGAGGCCTTAGGTCTGGTGACTTATCCAAGGTTACAATGGTTGGCTGCTAGCAACAGCCTGAACCCAGTAAAAGGAGCCCAGCGAGTCGATGCTATCCCACACACCACTCTTGTCCTCTGTCCCCTCCCCTCTTACTTCATTGAACATGTTTGTCTCCAACTCCATCTTTGTCCTGTGTTTGACAAAGTTCACTCGTCTTTACCATTGAACAAGGCTTACTCTGTCTTTACAGTACACCATCCATGCCTCTGCTGATGAATACTGAGGTAGGGTCTATAACTTGCCTGTTGTGAATCACGTAGTATACTTTTAAAAATGTGTGTCCATGTTTGTGTGTGGGCACATGTGCACACAGAGACCAGAGGACAACCTTGAATGTCAACCTAGAGATACCATCTCCTTTCTCTGAGATGGTCTCAATAGCCTGGAACTTACCAATTAGACTAGCTGGCCTGGCTGGTGACCCCTAAGGATCCTCCTGTTGCCAGCTCTCCAGTACTAGGATTACAAACGTGAGCCCTGACCCCTAGCTTTTTAATGTGGGGGCTGGGGATTGAACTCAGGTTCTCATGCTTGTAAGGAGAGCATGTTAACCCTCTGAGCTCTCTCTCCAACCCCATGGACGTTTTGGAGCTTGTTTGAGACAGAATATCTCTGTGTAGCTCTAGCTGTCCTAGAACTCACTTTGTAGACTAAGCTAGCCTCGAACTCAGAGATTTGCCTGCCTCTGCCTCCCAAGGGCTGGGATTAAAGGTGTGTGCCACCACCTGGCTATACTCTTGAATACTCAATGTGGTACCTGCAGCAGCTCAGCTCTGCACAACCATGACAACCTGAGTCTCCCAGGCTTTGGTTTCCTTATGTACAGATTTAGCGCAGTGACTTACAAGGTTACTCCTAGGAGCTGATCACATGCTTCCAGGATCATATGTACAGCTTCCACGGAACATCTTGTGTCTGTGTGAATGGAGGAGGCGTGCATGCCATGGTGCATGTGTGGGGGTCAGAGTCAGTTCTTTCCTACCACTTGGGTTCTGGGAATCAAACTCAGGGCAGCAGGCTTAGTAGCCAGCACCTTTTAACTCATACAACCATCTTCTTAGCCAGGGGTCCTCTTCTTCAATTCTGTAGATAAGTGATTGCTAAAACCCTTTCCCCATGGGCTGGTTGATTTTGTCTAGAGAACTTCAGTTGTTAAAACAAGACAAAACAAAACACCCCTCTATCAGATCAGCCTTGGGAAAACCCATGGAGAATTCTCTTGATTTATGATTAATGTAGGAGGGTCCAGTCCACCGTGGGCAGTGCCATCTCTGGGTTCACGGCCCTGGGTACTATAAAATATCAGGCTGTGTGAACCCTGGATAGGAAGCTAGTAACAGGATCTCTCCATGGCCTCTGCACCAGTTCCTGCCTCCAGGTTCCTGCTTTGGCTTCCTGCACAATGGGCTGTAAGCTGTAAGCCAAATAAACCCTTTCCTCCCCAAATTGCTTTTGGTTATGGATGTTTATCAAAGCAAGAGAAAGCAAATTAGAATATCCCTTTAATCATCTTTGCTCAAAATCATGAGGAAATAAAAGTTTTTCCCTGTGTCACACCCAGCACCACACTGCTTGTGTTCAACAGTCCCATCTTCAGCTGGCTGAGGGCCCTGTGGCCTCTGCCCCCTGCTCACCTCGGCCCACTCACTTTCATACTTTCCCAGACCGCTGGAGCCCAAATGCTTCCCACAACAGGGCTGGTCCTCGGTGGGACCCCCGGGAGTTGAGGGAGGCCTGTGGCTATTGGAATCTGCACAAAAGAACGTACTAAGTCCACAACCAGGGACAAGAAGGCGCGGGGCACATTGTTGAGGCTGGATTCTGCCGGGCACAGTTACTGAGGGTTTTCTGTTGTTATCTGTCCTCTCCAAACCTGACCCCAAAGAAAACACTGTGTAACCTGAAACCAAGAGAGGGTGGCAGTGTGGGAGACTGTCAGGAGCCCACACTGTGGAGGCCAAGATGACATGGACATCTCGTGGTAGGAGAGTCATCCTGGGGGAGTGGCTGGAAGCAGCCAAGATGTCAGAGGAGAGTGTCCCATCTGCTATAAGTGGTCTCACTTCATGAATCATGGGGTTTGAAGGCCAAATCACGGCTCTTGTCTTGGTGATGACACTGCCAAGGAAAGCTAGCTTTTCCTGTGGACATCACCAGCCTCAGTCTCCAGGTAAGAAAGGGATAGTCGTGTAGGCTGTGGTCAGAAAAAGGCTCAGAGGAACCAGAATGTTTCCACGTGTGAGGCTCAGGATCACGGTGTCTGTTATAGACCTGGAGGAGTCATGTGCTGTTGGGCAAGCCTTGAATTGCTATAGCCATCCTACTCTGGCGTCTAGACACTGGGGTTACCAGCTTGTAATATCACACCAGGCTTGCTTTTCTAGCTCCACCCCTCAAGTCCCATCTCCTTGGGTCCTCTCTATGCAGAGTCCATAAAAGATAATCTTAGTTTCAATGAGGCACTATTCTATCAGGTGGGACATACACTGGATGCTTGCAATGCCTTTGTGTAGAAAGTACTGCCGTCAGTATGGAGACCCTATGACTGTCTAAATGGGGCTTGACGAAATGTTTTAAATACAGATATACACAAAACCATGTATTTGTGAGCATAGCATGAGTTTTCTTATTAAAGTTTTTTTTTTTTTTAATGGCGTGTGTGTGTGTGTGTGTGTGTGTGTGTGTGTGTGTGTGAATGCAGTATGTAAGCAGACCATCAAGTCCCTGGAGAGTCCATTGTCTTGGATGTCTGTCTGTCTGTCTGTGTTAGGGATATTCAGCACCTTCTCCGTTAGCTTCCTCACTGCTCCTCATTTGTAGTAAACCATTTCTTCCCCCCAATCCCCTTTTCTCCACCCATCCCAGGCTCTGGTGGACACCGTCTCACACGAGACTGTGAGGTCACCTTTTCTAGTTTCTGCTTGTTGAGAACATGTCTATTTTTATCCTATGTCTGGTTAACTTCACCTAATGCAATATCCTCCAGTTTCATCCATGTTGCCACAAATGACAGAGTGAGTTTTTTTTTTTTTTTTTTTTTTTTTTTTTTTTTTTTTTTGGGGGGGGGGGGTTAGGGCTGAATAATATCCACAGTTAGTTGACCAGTTATAAGAGACAGACAGACAGACAGGCAGGCAGGCAGACACCAGAGGTATTCCAGGCAAACTGTGACACCAGGTCTCTATCTGTCGCCCACACTTTGCAGCTGTGAGGGTCTGAGGGCTGAAGCAACCTATTCCTCTAGCTCTGTAAGTCTGGGAAGCCAGAGTCCCTGCCACACTTCCTGCTGAAGCACCCAGGCTCTACAGATGATGCTCTAACAGCTGATAGCACCACAGTTTGTCCATGCCTCAGAGCATTCCCTACTCAGGGGAGCTACCAGGCCTCTCCCAGATCTTGAGGAGGGGGCACAGAATCCAGAGAGAAAGGAATAGCAAAGCCTGAAGGTACAAACTGTGGCCTCGAGTTCAACCTTGGACAAGCATGGCTGGAAGCAGGAGGGGTGGCCTGGATGGAGGACTCCTGCTGAGGTGTGAATGTGCCCTCCACCTCATTCACAGGTTGGTGTACCTCCCTGAGTGCTAGGATTGAAGTTGTCCACCACCCTGTGTGCTAAGACTGCAGTCATAGTAGGTGACGACCCCATCAACATATGTGCTAATGGGAGTGACAACCCACTCCCATTACCCTGTAACAAGAAGCTCTCACATCGAGGTGCCAGGACCTTTGTAGCTTCCTAAACCACCTGCTATTGTTATCCATTTTGCACAACAAAGCAAGGGCCTTGTAAGCAAATCTTAGGAGTAGGGTGGTTCTGCAGCATGGGAAAGCCAACGAAGGCTCTGATCCAAGGAGAAGGATGTGAGGTTTGAGGTGTGCGGATTAACCTGCCCCACAACTAAGGTACCAACTCTACTCAGGCCTGTGGTATCCTTAGCACTTTCTTTCTTTGTCTCTACATAGCTCTGGCTGGCTTGGAACTCACTATGTAGACCAGGCTGGCTTTGAACTCACAAAGACCCACCTGTTCCTGCCTCCTGAATGTGTCCCGCTGTGCCTAACTTATTTTAACTGCACATCTGAGGCCTAGATGACCCACCAGCTTTAGCCCACTCTCCTGATGACACACCGCTGGCTGGGATTTCACAGACAAGGTCATCAAAATTTGCCTGGCTCCGAGCCTCGGGTGCACAGACAGAGAGAGACAGGTAAGCGGGAACCTGAACTAACCCTGCGTCACTCAGGAGTTCTGCTTGGAGTCTTCCTCAATGCAACCCTTGGGGGAAGTTGACTTGAAACTAGCCCAGGGCTGACTGGTAAAACTGCACAGGTTCATTTTTTGCCAAGAACATGTGTTTCCCGTTAACTCCCGCTTCTCTGTCAGCCGACATTCTGCTCCCTGTCCCTTCCCTGGGCCACTTTTTTGTATCATGTTACCTAACCACAGCTGATGGCAAGTGGGTAAACAGACCGGAGACTTAACTGCTGGGCCCTTCTGAATTCTCTGAATTCACACGCCCTCTGAGATGGGATACCGAGAGAATGCTGTGAATGTCAGATCTGCTAATTCAATTACCAACTACCTACTTTGGGAGTGGAGAGATCAGAAGACAGGGCGCTCCTCAGAGAAGGCTCTAGCTTTGCTTAGGACCCACCCACCCCCAATGCTCCAGTTTCATATCAATAAGGACCTCAACTAGATAGTTTTGTCATTGAGATGGAAAGGAGAAAGAAAGGCACATAACAGCTGTCCACAGTAACAGCTCACTTGAAATCTGCAGAGTTGGGGACTGATCACGACCACCAGAATAGCCTAGTGTCCTTTAATTCTAGAAAGAAAGTGACAGTAAGCAGATTGTATTCTTTTACTTAATTGTGCATGTGGTTTGGTGACAGGAACCTTTACTAGTTGGCTGGGCCAAGAGAGTAAATTTAAAATCCTGAAAACATCGAGACTTTGGCTTAGGTGTTTTCTTTCTAATTGAGAACTATCTCCTAAAGAAAATATGTTTTCCTCAGCTGCCTCTCATCACACTGAGGAAAGCTGTGTTCTGTCTGAAAGGTCAGGTTACTGAAACCAAAGACAAGACAGAGGAGAAATGAAGCCCTGATATCCACACTCCAGGAGGCAGAGTGTGGAGCCTCCTGTGAGCCTGCCAGCTCTTACGCTATAGAGGGATACCTGTATTCCCACTAGCTCTAGGGATGGCCGACACAAGGCTTTCGCCCTCCGTCCTCAGCCCCTTTTCTCCTCTTTGGGGGTAATCAGCCAGAATGTCAGGGAGTCAAGAGTGCAGGCCACACCAGGCTCCCCATAAAAGAGAATCCATTTCCATGTAATTAGAGAAAGGCGGGCTCCAGAGAGGCCCATTTCACAGGCATGGATGGCCTTTACCAGAGCTAAAGTGACATGGAAGGGATGTAGTTTGGGAGATGAAGTGACAGCAAAGAAGTTCCAGATGTGGTTGGATCATCGCAGTGAGAGATGGAGGCGTAAATACATTATTTGAGCACTTGACATGCAGGCCCGAGATGCTCGCCTTCCACAGATGGCGAGAGGCTTTGGAAGTGGGATAGTCTACTGATTTGGATAATGAATGAACCTGTCACACCATCCCACCCCCCACCCCCCACCAACTGGGACACAGCACAGATCTTAGAATTGTATTCGTTTGTTTAAATTCCAGTTTTGGCTTTGTGATCCCTCTACAGTGAAGAACAAAGTTCGGGTCCAGTCAGCTTTGCAGAATTCACTCTGCACCCATCAGGGACATTATTTGAGGACCCTCCTCCTATCAAAAGGTCTGCAATCACCTGGATGCCATCTCCACCCACCATGCTCTATCTAAGCCTTTAGATTGCTTTTTGGAGGTGCACGCATGCCAGAGCAGCAGAAAGTGAAGCTGGTAACAGATTCTTCCCCCAGGGCCTCGGGTTTCAAGGACCTCGGGGAAGTCTGAAGTGTGCCTCAGGTCTAGTGTCCAGGTAATTTAAGAAGAAGAAAAGGGTGGGAGCCCAATGGTCAGGAAGACCAAACTACTTCTCAGGTGCTGGTAATGCCAAGGCAATGCCTTATGGTCAGAAAGAATTTGGGGTGCACATGAGAAAGCCGATCCCAGTTCTTTATGTTTCTGAGGCACACTCAATTTGGCCTCAGCAGGTCAAAATGAGAACCATGTGTTTCTCGGCAGTGGCTGATGAGATCTGTTTATCTTCAGCGAAATTTCTGTTGTGGACTCTTTAACATTCCATTATTCCCCCACCAGCAAGGCTGGGGGGCATGTTTGCTTTAAGGGCTGAAGGGGAAGCTGACCAGTTAGCCCCCACTTTTAAGGTCTATTCATGTTGGGGACCAGAAAACACCAGGCATCTAGGCCACAGCATTCCAACCGGCCCAGCCACGGCAGCCGGGACACGATACATTCAGGCCCCGTGATAAGAATGGGTGGCCTCGGTCAGCAAGGAGATAGCTAATGCTGGCTTGATTTAACCTCAATGTCCACACAGTTCAAAGGCCAGCCTCTGGACTGTATCATGTCCACACAGCCCTGGCCGGCTTGTCCCTTACCTTCCAGAGCATGTGAATGGTGTAGAGACACAGTGCAGGGACACACAATTTTGCCTTCTGGTGGAGCTTACATAGATCAACTGCCTAGAAATATAACTATCACTCCAGAATTCAATAATATCCCTTTAACTATTGCTGCAGAATTCAGGCAAACATTTCCTCCTCTTTATAAAGCATTTGGCTCTTGTTGAGGAAAAAAAAAAAAAAACCCTTCTCCTCTGAAACTTTACTATGTGACTCACATCCATACATGTACATAAAGAAGAAAAAAAAGTGGTTTAAAGCTATTGACAAGATCACCTAGAACATAAGGGGTTGGGGTATGAGGAAATATAATTCCATAACAACCGTTGCCAAGGTTTGTGGATTTTAAGCTTTCTCATTGAAGCTTTTGGCAATGTGAGTAGTTCTATCTGATTTGAAACACCACCTTCCTTTTGATTTTCGGACTCAAATGAAGGCAACTTCTGCTGTTACATGAGCGGCGTTCTCGAAAATGGCTCTATTAGGGGATTCCCAGTGACCACAGGATTTCCAGATCTTTCTGGATGCATAAAGCACCCTCTAGATATATTGTAGAGTTTATTGATAGTTAGGGATCTATCTCCCAAGCCCACAGCAGAAGGAATTCTAGCTGGTGAGAGTGTAGCCGATGTGGGCAGTGGAACTGTTATCATTATTTTATTTAATTTTTCTCCCAGCTCACACTTCAGCCAGGCGCTGAATGTGGACATGTACAGAAAGCAGGGCTGCGTCCTTTGCTATCATGACGTTTGGCTCTCCTGAGAGAAGGTGACAGACATCAAGTCCAGTGACTTTAGTGAGTGACAAAGCTGGGAAGGAAAAGCCACAGTGAAATGGAACCAAGACTGGGGTTCACTGGGGCTGGGTCCTGGGCAGACTCGGACCTACATTCTGAAATCCAGGAAGAATAGTGGAAGAGAGGGCCTGCAAATTGTATATGGGAGGATTGGGGGGGGGGGGCAAGTGGGAGGAGCTGTGAGCAAGGGAAGGGGTCAAGGAAGTACACAGTGCTCAGCAGCCTTAAAGGGCCAGTAGGCTGAAAGGTAAGTCAAAGGGAGGTTGGGGTGGGTTAGTGAACAATATGGCCAGAAGGGCTGGGGTATGTATGGAGGATTTCAGACCTTGTGGTTGAGCCAATACAATTTTCTTGTTGGTGTGTATGTGTGTGTTTGTGTGTGTATATGTGGGTGTATGTGTGTGTTTATATGTATGTATATATGGGTGTATGGATATGTGTATGTATGTGTGTGTATGTGGGTGTATGTGTGTGTGAGTATGTGTGTATATTTGTGTGTGTGTGTGGTGTGTATGTGTGTATATATGTATGTATGTGTGTATATGTGTGTGGTGTGTGTATGTATGTGTGTATATGTGGGTGTATGTATGTGTATGTGTGTATATGTGGGTGTATGTGTGTATATGTGGGTGTATGTATGTGTATGTATGCGTGTGTTATGTGTGTGTGTTTGGGTGTATGTGGGTATATGTATGTGTGTGTATGTATATATGTGTATGTGTGTGTATGTGTGTGTATGTGGTGTATATATATATATGTGTGTGTGTGTGTGTGTATGTGTGTGTATATGAGTATGTGGGTGTGCACATATAGGCTCGAGGTTGATGTTAGGTATCTTCCTCAATCATTCTCTATCCTATTCTCTTGAGATATAGTCTCTTACTAAATCTGGAGCTATCCAATTAGGCTAGACTGACTGGCTAGCACACCCCAGAGATCCTCCCGTCTTTGCCTCCCTAGTGCTGGAATCCCAAGGGTCTGTCACTGGACCCTCCTGTTTGATCTCTTTACACAGACCCTCAAGAGTGTCTCAGAATTACATAGAGAAGCAATCATGGGCAGATGAAGTTCTCCAATTGCAAAGCAGGCTCTTACCATTGGAGCAATGACGACGACGGTGGGAGTCTCTCCCTGGTGGGAGAGACTGAGCAAAAATCACAACGTGTGCTGGGGAGTTCTGAATTTTTGTCCTTACTTTTTTGGAGCCCACAGAGAAAACAAAGGCAATGCCCCAGGATAGGAAAGAGAGAAACTAGCTCTCATCTTTTTTTTTTTTTTTTTTGGAAAAGAAGGGGGTGAGAATGAGTAGGCAGCAGCTCAGCTTCTCTACGAGGGAATGAGGCAACTGTTTTCCATTTTAGCTAAGAAAAGGTCAGGAGGGAAGTGACCAAGGCTAGTCATAACAGTGGGATTTGAGGGATGCTGGGACGGCTTAGCAGAGAGAACTCACTGGAAATATGGTTCTGAAAGACATCTTGACCGCATTCTGCCCAAAGATAGAGGGGCTAGATCATGTAATCCCCTAAGCCACTCTGGGGCAGTAAATCCATCTCTTGCTGCTGGGGGAGGGGGACTTCAAGCCTAGTGCTCTCCCTAGAAAGACCTTCTTGCCCAGGAACAGGGCAAGCCATTGAGCTCCTCCAGAGGAAAGCTGAGGGAGGAAGGGGTTGGAGAAGCAGCATGAGTCCACGCTGGGTACAGTAGTAAAGATTAAGGCAGAACTGAGTTGTTCAGTTCTGATTTGGGTTATTTGCTGGTGCATGAAAACACAAGGCATGGCTGGTGTACAAGTCGAGCCTCGGCCTCCCGAAAGCTGCAAGGGAGACTTCTTGTTGCAATTAGTATCCAAGGCTAGCCAAACTGTAAAACTGTAAAACCCGGGACTTTTCTCTTATCGAGAAACATCACTTCCCGTGTCACTGTCACTTTGGAAGACACTTCCAGAAAACTGACTGACTTATGGAGATAAGGGACTCCTCCTACATGAGCCCTAATGAGCGTACATACATAGATTCCTGGAAGTCCTATCTGAACGCCATGTCTGGGTAGCCTTGAGGGCTCGGGGGCTGGCACTTTTATTTTTGTTTTTTGTTTTTTTTGTTTTTGGAGATGGGGTTTCTCTGTATAGCCCTGGCTGTCCTGGAACTCACACTGTAGACCAGGCTGGCCTCGAACTCAGAAATCCACCTGCCTCTGCTTCCCAAGTGCTGGGATTAAAGGTGTGCGCCACCACTGCCCAGCTGGACTGACACTTTTAAAGAAAAAAATCAAGCCAAATAAGGACAAGGCAGACAGACCATCCATAAATATATCGAGGCCATCAAGCAGAAAGTTCTTGTTACATCTCCTGGGGTTGCTTAGTTACCTGCCCTGACAGGAGGACTCAGGGATGTTGCTGACCACTCTCCCTGTCTTCCAACCATCTTCTACCTCCTCAGTTTGTCTCTGTAGCTTTAGCACCAAGTGATGCACTATAGGCTTTTCTTAATTTTGTCTTCCCTCACCAGAAGGTAAGCCACACATGGGCTAGGAATGATTACGACTCTGTCTTCCTGTCTTTTATTCTCTGTTGTAACTCAGCCTTTGACATGTGCTGGGTTTATTTGTTGAATGAACGGACATGTGGCTCAAAATCAAATTCTCCTGACAGCCTAGTTTAACAACAACTATCATCAGACAGGGAACTGTGACAGACAGGAACATGGAAGCACATTGGAGGAACCATCATCATGTAGACAGGGCTTTTTAAACAGGGGTGTGCACGTGAACCATGCAGGGCTTATCCAAGTGTAAGTCTGGAGTCAGAAGTTCAGGTGTGACCTGAGCCAGTCTTCTAGATGGTGTTGCTGCAGCTGGGTGACGTCATGATCGGCAGATGGAATGATGTCATGAGGCCTTGCAGGTGGCTGTGAGGTCCAGTGGTCAAGAGTGACTACCAACCCAAGTTCTTATGAACTCAGACCTTGGATGTCCCTCTAACTCTTTTCAGAGCCACCTCCCCAGCTCATGATAAGTTTCTAATAATATAAACTAAGTATTAATTGTTATCTTGACTCTAACAGCTCTTTCTCAGAGCTGGAGTGGAATACATGTAGTTACCTTCCGCTTCATCAGAATAGGAAAGGCTGACCGTGATGCTGAGATTGGGATGATGCAGACCTCTCAGAAAGCCAAACTTTTAGCTGAGTAGATTACGGTCTCTTAGAACGGATTCCCAGCAGTGGGGAGTTAGGACTCATGTTTAAGTTCTGACAGTTTCTCTTTCTGTCTTCTGTACTTATAAAGGAGGAAGAGCATCGCCAGGGCTGGCTTTGAAAGGAGGAAGAGCATCGCCAGGGCTGGCTTTGCCATCCACGGCCTTGCCCCATTCCTGCTCTCTCTCTACTCAGTGTTTGCAGTTGAAGATGTGATGAGTCAGCGTTCTGCTCCCCTGCCTGCTGCCCCATTATAGACACTAAAAATTGGAGCCCAAATAAGTTCTTTCTTTCTTAATTTGCCTTTGGTCATGGCATTTATCACAACAGAAAAGTGACTGATATATCTGTCTTTTCTCCGGGGATTTGTGACTGGTTTAGGAGCCGGCCTTCCCATCCAAAGGTTATGAGAACATTCAGTACTTTTTTTTTTTTTTTCATGCTTTGAAAAGAAAAACAAACCATATAGCTTGAATTTGTTTACTTTTTGTCTGCATCGTACAAGTTTTCTGTGACTTCTTCCCAAATCTCTTTACATCATTTGCTGAATGGTCTGCATACAACTTCCACCTTTAGGAGCTATCTTTCTTTGTTGTTGTTCCTCCCCCCTCCTCCTCCTCCTCCCCCCTCCTCCTCCTCTTCCTCCTCCTCCTCCTTCTTCTTCCTCTTCTCCTTCTTCTTCCTTCTCCTTCTCTCCTTCTCCTTCTCTCCTCCTCCTTCTCTTCTTCCTCTTCTCCTTCTTCTTCCTTCTCCTTCTCTCCTTCTCCTTCTCTCCTCCTCCTTCTCTTCCTCCTCTTCCTGTTCTTGTTCTTCTGATTTTTCTTGCTCTCCTCATCACTCTCTTCCTCCTCCTCCTCCTCCTTCTCCTCCTCTTCTTCTTCCTCCTCCTCTTCCTTCTTCCTCTTCTTCTTCTCCTTCTTCTTCCTTCTCCTTCTCTCCTCCTCCTTCTCTTCCTCCTTTTCCTGTTCTTGTTCTTCTGATTTTTCTTGCTCTCCTCATCCCTCTCTTCCTCCTCCTCCTCCTCCTCCTCCTCCTCCTCCTCCTCCTCCTCCTCCTCCTCCTTCCTCCTCTTCTTTCTTCCCCTTCTCCATGTCTTCTTCTGCAGGCGGTTGTGTGTTTGATGCAAGTCTTCCAGAAAGCACACAGGGTCTTGGAGGCTTTAATAATGAGTACTCCTAAGAGGTGCAGGTGTGATCAGTACTCAGCTAATTGTCCTTGGCAGCTTTAATTGGTAACTGGATACAGGCTGGAGTCACCCGAAAAGGGAGTCTCAGCTGAGGGATTGTACAGTCTATGTGAGAATATCCTGATTAGTAATTGATCTAAGAGGCTCCAGCTCAATGTGGGCAGCACCGCTCAGGAAATGTTGGTCCTGGGTTGCATAAGAAAGCTAAGTAAGCATGAACCTGGGGTTGAGCCAGCAAGCAGCATTTCTCCATGCTTTCTATTTCAAGGTACCTACTTGACTTCCTGTCCTGAGTTTCTTCAATGATAGCCTGTGACCTGGAAGTATAAATTAAATAAACCCATTCCTTCTACCCAAGTTGTTTTTGGTCAGGTTGTTTTTATCCCAGGAGCAGAAAGGAAACTAGAAGACTACCCATGACCCCTGAATGAAATCCCTATTCCATTCAATGCAGTGAAGGATGTGATAGAAACATCACGACCTTAGCCAGCCACTACTGATCTGCTGAGGGGTCTCAGGCTCCACAGAGCAAGAGAGGGATGAGCTGGGCTGGGCTGGGCTGGGCACTACCTTCACTTTGAGAAAACATGGGCCCAAAGGCCAAGGGTGAGCTAGCTTCAGGCCTCCAAGACAAGTGTCCGAGATCCTTGCATGTAGCTGCAACATGCCACCCACGTGACTGTTTCCAGGCTCCTCATCAGCCACGCAGTGAAGGCTCCTCACAGGAACACGGTGCCACAACAGTTGCTGTCTAGGAAGGGCTTTCCTGTCTCATACTAATGCGCATGGCTGGTCTTTTCACTGGGGTGAGCCACTGAGAATTCTGTGACTGATCATGCTCTAAGTATGGTTTTGAAACAAATCTAAGGGTTTGCTTCTGAGAACTCAGAAACCAGAAGCCAGCTCCTTTTCTTCTTGGGAGTTTCAGGATTACCACCTAGACTCACAGACCAGCCACTCTGAAAACCCTTGGGAAAACCTATCATGTATCCATGGACAATAAACCAGGAACAATGAAAAAGATCATGTACACATGTGGTTCTAAAATGCCTCGAATATCCAAGTGACTTCCACACAAGTGCCATAGGCACACATGGCATAGTATGAGGCAAACAAGCAACTGAGCAGGCACCTCAGGGACTACGACCTGCTTGCCACTTAAAACACTCACATGGTTTTAGTCTCTGGCTCATGTGACCCAAGAGGACGTCGATGCCAGAAACCATGACAGCATCCCACAAAGCTTCCCAGACCTCCAGCCTGTGGCAGTGTCCTTTAGACTCTAGGCTTAAATGTGTCACAGGCCATGGGCTTGCTGCCTGCTTTTCAAACTATGTATGGAGAGACCATCTCTCTGGCTGGCTGCCTACCCTCCTCTGCTTTCCTGATCCTATCAACCCAGCTTGCATGTGCTTTCCTGTGTGGGGACTCTGCTGAGTCTCCTTTCCAGAGGTTCAGAGAGAGGCAGATGCCTCACACTCCATCTCCCTGGAGATTAAACCACCTCTCAACTACAAATCAAGTCACCGGGCAGAGGGGTTCTGTCGAGAGTGTAGTCAGTGTTCCCCTGAATTCATAGAGTAAGCAACTGCTTTAGAATATGGAATTGTTTTCATGCTCCACAGATGTTTTCTGAACATCTGTATTATAGTCTGAGTATTGCATTAAGTCAGAGAGAGAAGGGGGAGAGAGACAGAAAGAGACAGACAGACAGACAGACAGACAGACATAGAGAGCCAGACACAGAGACAGTGACACACACACACATACACACAGAGACAGAGACAGACACACATGGAATGAGAAAGAATGACACACAAACACACAGAAGAGAGAGAGAGAGAAAAGAGAGAGAGAGAGAGAGAGAGAGAGAGAGAGAGAGAGAGAGAGATTGATTCCTGTCCTTATAGGAAACAGACAGGAGGCAGCTTAAGTGATCTAATAAGAAAATAGGTGTAGGCTGTCAGTTTGGTGACAAGGTGACATGTGAGTAGTCAAGAGGGGTGAGGAGTGTCAAGACAGAGGCTGAAGGAGGGGCTCACTGATAGAACCTGAAGGAGGAGGTTACATGGACATCTGCAGAAAGAGCACTCCGGTGGGAAGGAGAGGAAGACTGAATGCTGGAAGTAGAACACCATCTGCAAACAGCAAGGAGGCTGGGAGGGAGAAGGCTGAGCAAGAGGTGGCTGGGTATGAGGAATCTGGGTAAAAGGAGGCTGGGTAGGAGGAGGCTGAGTAGGAGGAGGCTGGGTAAGAGGAGGCTGGGTATGAGGAATCTGGGTAAGAGGAGGCTGGGTAGGAGGAGGCTGGCTGGGAAGGAGGAGGCTGAGGTGGGTGATAGGCAATAGAGCATGGGGACAGAAAAGCTGCTGAGGACATTATGGGGAAAGAGGGCCACTGCAGATTTTACACAGAAGTGTGTCAAGACTCAATGTGGGCAAAGAGACCAGGGCAAAGACAGGGACACCAGTGAGGGGGCCACTTACCACAACCTGAGTGACAGATGGCAGCATTTAGACTAGGACTCTGGAAGCCAAGGCCCAAACAGTGCAAACCCTGGGGTTTGCACGAAGGGTACACGTTAGGTTTGCTTGCATGTAGATGTGAGGTGTGTGAGGAAAGGAATTTAGGATGACGCGAGGCCTCGGCCCTGGGCTGAAGGACAGAGTAGCTGCTTGCTGAGATAGAGCGGCAGGCCTGAGAGGTGCTGAGGAGTGAGCATGGTTTGCTTTCTAGTGTTCTCATTGGCAGTTACTCTCCTGTCTTTAATATGACACTGCTTCATATACAGTGCTTAAAGAGGGGACCTTGGGCGGTGACTGGGATTAAGCAAATTCACCAGGGTGTAGGTCCTCTGATCAATTGCTGGTATATACATAAAAGGAACAGAGCCTAGTGAAACACACCACACACACACACATGCACACACACACACAATGCACTTGTGCGTTCACACACATCACACACACACAACACACACACACACAAACACACACACATGCACATGCATGCACATACACACAAACACACATACCACACACACACACCACACACACACCACACAAATACACACACACACACTTGTGCGCACACACACATCACACACACATCACACACACACATGCACATGCATGCACATACACACAAACACACATACCACACATACACACCACACACAAATACACACACATGCACTTGTGTGCACACATCACACACACCCACCACACACACAAACACACACATTCACATGCACACACACACACACACACACAAACATTTACACACACCACACACACACCATACAAATATACACACACATGCATATACGCACATACACACAAACACATACACACACACCATACACACATATACATACATGCACACACACATGTGCACACACAACATACACACATGCATGCATACAACACACAGACACACACAAACACACACACTTGCATACAGACATACTCATGTATACAAACACATATGCACACACAGACACACAAGACACACACTGACACATAGACATGTCCACACACAGACACACACATACATACAGAAGGACACACACACATACACACTCACTCACACAGACACACATGTACACAAAAATACAGATACACAAGACACATAGACATGGCCACACATAGACACACACATACATACAGAAGCACACACACACGTACACACTCACACAGACACACATGTACACAAAAATTCAGATACACAAGACACATAGACATGTCCACACACAGATACACACACACATACAGAAACACACACACACACACACAAACACATGCACAAACTTCCTGCCACATGGTGATCTGTACCACCTTGGGATACTGTTGGCATGAGGTTCCTAGCTATATGAGACATACCCTTTGGACTGTGGTCAGTACCGCCAGGCCAAATAAACCTACTTTCTTTATAATCTACCCTAGCAATGGTATCCTGTCATAAGCAACAACAACACAAAGATGACCAGGAGGGGTGCCACTGTAGTTTAAGTAAAACCGAGACGTCCACTAGGCACTGATATAGTTGGTAAATCCGGAAATTCCCAGAAGGGATCTGGGCTGGAGAGAAACTGGTGGTGTCATCAGCAGAGGCTAGATTTTGATCCACAGGTCATGCCGAGCCCCAGGGAAGGAGTGTAAAATAAGGGTGGCCTGAGCCCTTCCTTGGAGCTAAGGAGAATGCTTTCAAGCATGTGTGTAGCACTGACCACACATGGCTTATAAAGCGTCCCTTCAGACAAAGTCAGCTACAGGTGAGACAGGATCAGGTGGCCTCATATTCTGCACATGAACTCGGGTTTCAGGCTCATCATGCATGTGTCATACCCCTCTGATCTTTAATCCTTGCATATCAGTTTCCTTTGAGAATCTTTACGGGTGTTGAGATTCTTCTCAAAGAAATGCATACACGTACACACACAAGACTGAAGATAATGTCTGGGAGTTCCCAGAAGAACCACAAACCACCCTAGGTGATGAATTCACAGCCATCCCTTCCTCATCCCTTCCAAGGACTTGTGGTATCAATCAAATTGTGTCAACATAGAGAGAGATATCTTTCTTCAGGCTTCCCCTGGCATGGCTCCTAAGTATGAAACCAGTTTGACTTCTTGAGCCTCCTGAGAAGATTCCAGGGTAAGTGGATACAAATTTCAAACAGGCAGCTCAAACCTGAAGCCAATGTAGGACACAGATGGAGGACTTACCACCATGTCCTGGACCTGAAACATCTCTGCGCCACCTGGTGACAGCCGGCTGGGGAAGGAGATGCTGACAGATGATCCAGGAAGGGTGCTGGGGCCCGTGTTATAGACCTGTGGGGTGAAGCACATGGCAAGTGTCAGGGACACACAAGACCTTCAGGTCATGTGATACATCATATGTCTTAAGAGTCTCTGAGCCATACACAGAAGCGTGATGTCCTGGATCTAGGATGTGATTTTACTTTATCTAGATATGCTTTTACTTGAAATAAAACTATATCACTCGGATCTGACTTAGAAATGAAATACTAAATGATGGAGGTCAAATAAAACTGAACATTTTCTTGTCCTCCTCTTGCTCAACGTTGTATTTAATTTTACATACCGAGAAATTTATTCATTGATGATAGTTGGGGGGAACTCAGATATCAAAATGAAGTTCAGGGGTTCTCAGCACTCTAGAACAAAGTAAGAATAATCTAGGGGGCTCAATCAAACACAGGAGGGTGGTGTGGGGAGGGCCAGTGTTTCTGAAGCAGTTGGGATGAGTGGGGGTAGTAACATCTACATTTCCCAGGATACACTGCACCCAGGAGTCATCTCCAAGACCCAGTGGCCTGGTCCAAACTTATTCTTTGTAGTTTGTGATAATAATGACCTTCAGTGACCAAGAAACTGGTCCCAAAATGAAGTTTTCTTTCCTACAAAGGACTGTCACATGAGCTATCTAGGTCATTCTGATGACACAGTTTGATGACATCTGTATATCTCTTCTTGAATTCTGTATCAGATCAGGGTAAAACTTTATGCCTGTTTTCCTTCTCTAATTCATCTGAAGGCCAAGCAAGGAGGGGAAAGAAAGAAGCCACAAAGAGATCCACTGGGTGAAGTGACAGAGCAAAGACTGCCAATCAAACCCAGGGCAGAAATAGAGTAAGCGGAGGAATTTAGAAAATGGGTAACTTACAGGAACAGAAAGAACATTACTGCCTACCTGGGGTGGAATAAAATATTTTAGATTATTCAGGTGGGGTCATTTTAATGATTTGCAAGTGGGGCTGGAGGCCATGTGCTGTAATAGAGTAACCAAGACTGGGCTAGCCTATGTCCTTTAGCAGAGTAACCAAGACTAGGCTAGCCCAGGTGTTGTAACAGAGTAACCAAGACTGGACTGCAGTTGCTTCTGACACATTTCCTGCATGTTTTACCCACTGCTGTGATCCATCACTCAAGAGAAGATTCCTTCCAAGACTATTGCTCTCTTACATTGTACCTGGGTACCTAAGAGCTCCGGTGGGAAGGTCTCTTGCACCATTCAATCAAGTTGTGAATGGAGAGGAAACATTCTCTAGGGGAATTAAAAGTGCTACTCTGATGAACACATGAATAACTAAGCAAACAGGCTGTGAACAGGGATGCACTGTGGAATGTACCAGGAGAGTGATGTTTGCACACTTGCGAACGGCACTCAGTCTGCAGCTCGTGGATGGAGGACTGATTTTGACATTCAAGTCTTACTGTTTCAGAATTATATTCCATAAGGCGATAGCTGCTAAAGCCAGATTCCTTTGATGAGTCTTTGTTCCTGTCCCTGTTGCTTCAATAAAATATCTTTAGAGAAACACATTAAGGGAGGTGCTGTTTGTTTTAGTTCACATTCCAAGTTAAAGCAAATTGTCTCAGAGAAGTTAAGGATGCAGGAATTTGGAGGCACCAGTCATTAGCACATTTATAGGCAAGAACAGAGGGCAGTGAACCAATGCATGCAAACAAGTAGCTCTTTTTCTCTGTTCTCATGCAATCCAGGAGCCTCTGCCAAGGGAATAGTGCCACCCAGAGTGGGCAGGTCTTTCCATGTCACTTAAAACGAAGATAATTCCCCATAGACACATCCAATGGCCAACCTATTATAGACAATCACTCACCAAGACTCAATTCCCAGGTTATTCTGAGACTGTGCCTAGTTGATGATGAAACTAACCATCACAAGCCCAAGGAAAGTACATTGAAAACTAAGAAAGGGTTTGCCAAATGAGAACAGTCATAATCAGTGGTGGCAAGACAGACATCAATGTGATGGGTGTTTGAATGGAGTTAATGCCAACTCTTATGGATAACCTTGCAGAGTCTGAGACTTCCAGGCAGGAGGTCACTTCATAGCTGAGGGGGTTGGCAGGACAGTCTAGAAATGAAGGCTGATGATAGGAACAAACTTCTGCCATCTTAAAACTTTAATGGACAGGGAGTTGAGGGAGCTTTCTTGAGATGGGATTTACTCCTGGCTAAGATGCAGTGAAGCTGTTAAAATGACCATGGGGGATTTAGAAGTTGTCCTGAACTTGGCTGACAAGGCCCTGCCAGATGCCAGAAGACAGACTCCAATTTTGTAAGTGTTTCTCCTGTAGGTAGGATTTCAAGCAGCATCCTGTCCTATCAAGAACTCTTCATGAGGCTAACAGTCAACTGATGTAGTTCACTATCCCTGTTATTTTCAGAACTTTGAACCAGAGATTCTGTAGCCTTCACTGCTGACAGCCAGGCTGGTCAGCATGCATCCTCTCGGGGAAACGCCTTCTCCCAGCAACGACATTAAAAAAATGCTCAGATGACCAATAACGTACACTTAATTAAAGTGTTTCTTGTTTTCCTAGATACTCTATTACACACATACAGTATAAATACAGGTTCTATATAAAAACCTGTACGACTTGCTTTGTCAGGCTGTTTACTTGATTGACAGGGTCTGGAGCCAATCCTGCTTCAATTTCAACTATTTTCAAGGTACGTCTGTATAGCCAGTGGCTGAGAAATGTGAATTCTTTGTTTTGAGGTGATGGAATTCTAAATTCTATAAATACTCTAAAATCACCGAACAGCATATTTTAAGCAAAGTTTAAGAGCTATGTCATTAAAGATTTTTTTAAATAAAAAAAGATAAATGAGGTTTACAGATTTGTTTCCTTTAGTTATGTTTTGAGAAAGGATCTCTCCCTCTCTATGAGTACTCAGACTGCCTTGGAATTCACTATATGGGCCAAGCTGTCCTTGGACTCCCTATCCTTTTGCCTGTCTCCCAAAGGCTAGGACTGCGGGCACGTTCTGCCATGCTAAGCTGCAATTTTAAATTTGTCAGTTAAAAAGATGATCAGAATGGGATTCATAGGAGAGTGGAGGGAGAGAACCCTGCCTGGCAGCCTGGGGCTGAGAAACAAAATTCAGGGATTCAATAGGTCTCTGAAACTGAGGCTACAGCACCAGAGCCAACAACAAAACCACCCAAACAGCGCAGTCACACACAACTCAAGGTGTGAGCTCTATTTGTAGCCAGCGTTTCCCTAGAAAGCTAGGTCTTTAGTTCTTTTTCACATTAGGTTGTTCAACTTCGATAAAAGATTAAAAACAACAACAACTCTTGATTCCCAAAGGACAACATTTATAACAACTGCCCTCAGACAAGAAAAGGAGATGGTATCCAGCCACCACCCAAACAACTCATTTCAAGAAAACTCAAGAGCTCAGAGTTGCAAAGACACCACCTGCAATTCCTGTGCCTGGGAATCCCATGGAAAGTGTGGATGGCTGAGCACAGAAGGGCTCCTGTCACCTGGTCCTTCTTCTTAGAGGCAGCTTGTAAGATCAGATTGACCTTTTCTCCTCAGAACTTAGGAGGCACAGGCAGAAGAGTCGCCAGTTCTAGGCTGATGTGGGTCACACAGAGAGACCTGGTCTCAGAGAAACGATAAACCGTCCAGGTGTGTCACATGACATTAACCCCAGCATTCCTGGGACCAAGGCAGATGGATGTCTGTGAGTTCCAGGCTAGACTGGGCTGCAGAGTGAGCTATAAAACCAAATCCAAAAAACTGAAGTAAAACCAGCCTGCCATGTACCTCCTAACATCTGCATCTATGCAAAGGCATGTGCATGACAGCTGTAATGTATTTCCTCATGATTCTCCAGGTGGGGGAGCATTTTGACTCCTGATGGGAAAAATAAAAATAATTGAATCCGAATCAAACCAATTACTACTAACAGTCAACAACCTTCTGTGTCTCTGTTGGGAAAACTGCTCATGAGGCTGGTATAGAAAACCAGCCTAGACTAGAATTTCTGTGTCTTTCCATCTGCAATGGGGGTCTTTCAGCTCATATGTATCTTACTGAGTGGCAGATCTACTAATAGAAGACACAGAAGGACCCCTCCTTGGGGAAGTCTTGTTTCTGCTTCAGGAATGATAGCACTGATTAAGGAAAGAATCAAGAGATTTCTCCACATTCCTTCCCTCTCCCCACACCGGCCTCACTCCTTGTTGTCATATCAGTTTCTGTGACCTTCCAGCTGGACAACTGTACTCAGAATGGTTGTACCAGAAAAATGAGTCAGTAGATAATGTTTCAGGAAACATAGCCTTTGCTAACATGTGTGTGTGTGTGTGTGTGTGTTTGTGCATGCGTGTAGGGGCTCTCCTAATCTGCAGGTCACTAGCAGCTCTCAGACCCAGCCCTCTGCCTCAATCTTGAATTGATGGCTGAAGCCCTCTCAGGTTCTGTGTTTTATCTGAGGACCATGCTAATCACGAATCCCCCAGGGACAGTCTATGTTGGGTTCTTTGCTTCAGGTCATGTGTGAAATAAGCTATGTTGGTAGATACCAAACTTTAAGTTCCCTTTAAAAATATCTTCAGAGAACCAACTGGAAGAATAAGCTGCATCAGACTCTAACCATCCATCTGTCGTTCGATTCATCCATTCATTTATCATCTATCCACCCACCCACCTCTCCATCCACTCATCTATCCACCCACCCACCCACCCATCATCCATCCATCTATTCACCCATCCATTTATTTGTTTTCCATCTATCCTCTGAGCAGGCACTAATATTTAATATCTGTTATAAATCTGGTATTTTATATAGCAAGCATTCCTCTTGCCCACTCTTTTTTTTTTTTTTTTTTTTTTTTTTTTTTTTTTTTTTTTTTTTTTTTTTTTTTTTATGACACTGTCTGGGTCATTTGAACCTTTCTAATAATTCCCTTGTCTGCATCCTGTATTTCAAGAGAAGAAAGGATATAAATCACAAAAACAAAATAAATCTACCTGGTGTTTGTTTCCTTCTCAACCGAGAGACCCAAAAGGAAACAATGCGCGGGCCTTGAGAGGTGCCTGAAACCCCCAGGCGTGACCACAGCTGTCACCCCACAGTCTCCTCTGTAAATCAAGGGAGGGCCTGACAGCTGGGCTTAGCAAGTCAAGAACCCATCCTCTCTAACCTGAAAACATGTGTTATCCATCACGGGTTCAGAGCTCTTCTGGACAGAGGACACTCAGAATGGAGGAAGATTGTCTTCTGTGAGCTCCAAAATGCTTTAGCCTCTTCCTCTGCACCCTTACCACATTAGCTTCAGCCTCATCCCCTACACCCTCACCACATCTGCTTCAGCCTTATCCCCTACACCCTCACCACATCAGTCAGCTTCAGCCTCATCCTCTATACCCTTACTATATCAGCTTCAGCCACATGCTGTATATCCTCAACACATCAGTATCTGTCATCTCTTGTGTCCACGTAGGAAGAACCAAAGGCAAGGAAGATCATTGTTACTTAGTCCCCATAGTGAATATCACCTAGGGATACCACTGTCTCCATGGAGGAGGATGGGCAGGCAGGGTTTGGGAGGCAGACCCCAAGACTGTGAGATGTAATCTTCACTAAACAAGAGGGGTTATTTCTTCTTGCATTTTCTGGTCCTGGCCCAGGCTTGCCTCACCCAGTTCTGGGAGCGCCCTGCACATCTTTTCTCATGGGGCTACATTTTTCTGTACTTGCCCCTTAAAGGACATGGACCAGCCAATGCTGAGGCCCTTCTGGCTTCACATCCACATACTCCTATTTTTGAAAAGCTGCCCTTAGAATGCGTATTTTAAAAGCAAAGCCTGGCAAAGTAGGCCTTACAGACCAAATCTGACCCAGTGCCTACTCTTATCCAGCAAACTAAGAACAGTTACATCATTAAATTTCTGGGGGGGGACCCTAAAGAGTAACATTCCATATCCCATCAGAGACACAAACAAAGAAAGGCACACAGCTAAAGATCTGAATCTCTCTCTGTAGCTACCTTTTCGATACAGCCTCACAGTCCACAGCTGCCACTGTGTAGCCCACAAGGCCTCGAATGGTTCAGGAAAAAAGTCTGCAACTTCTGAGCGAAGGAACCAAGATCTTCTGGATGTCTGCAGACCACACACCCAGCACACGTGGGGAACTGATGCTTAAGACCCTCAGCTGAGTCCGCCCTACCCACTGGGGAGCCAGCGGACTTTCCAAGGTGCATGGGCTCACGGAGTTTTACTCTCAGAAAACTGTACTTCTGAAAGGCTGGTCCCCAGGGGGAGAAAACTTTAGTGGAGTCGGCTTGAAAATCCTGGAGGAAATTTATGTGGCAATGCCCTGGAGGATCTCCTAAAGCCCTTAAGTTAATGGGGATCATGGCCAGTATAAGCCTTCCTGATAAAGCGTGGTTTGCTCTTTGGCAATGGTTCTCAACCTGGGGGTCCCCTCGAATATCAGGTATCCTGCGTATCAGATATTTACATTATGACTCATAACAGTAGCGAAATTACAGTTATGAAGCAGCAACAGAAGTAATTTTATGGTTGGGGTCACCACAGCATGAGGGAGTGTATTAAAGGGTCGCAGAGTTAAGAAGGTTGTGGGCCGCTGCTCTTTGGTGTGGCTGTTCTAAATCTGAAAAACTCTTAGGTTTGCAGATGAGTGGTTAACACCTCCTCAATATCTCTGCTCCCCCAACCCCATACTAGAAACACAGACTGGAACAGTTCCCTCTGAAAACAAAGATAAAAGTCATCAGCGGCCACACCCCTCTCATCAGTGGCCACACCCCTCTCATCAGTAGCCACACCCCTCTCATTAGTAGCCACACCCCTCTCTTCAGCGGTCACACCCCTCTCATCAGTGGCCACACCCCTCTCATTAGTAGCCACACCCCTCTCATCAGAGGCCACACCCCTCTCATCAGCGGCCACACCCCTCTCAGCAGCAGCCACACCCCGGGTTGGTACCTGGAGAGTGATGTTGACTGGTTGGAAATGACACTCCTGATCATCCAGCTGAATGAAGTTGGAGGCGTCCACAGACTCGCCGTACACAAAAGAGGTTGGAGACACAATTCTGAAAGAGGAAAACGTGAAGTCAGTCATCCTACCTGAGACCAGGTTCCCAGTCACTGCTGGACTGAGAACTCAAATCTCTCTCCTTCACCCTGTGTCTCCAGCCGGGTTTTCTTCCTTGCTGGATGGTCATTTCTCTCTCCTAGAACAGCTGTTCTTTCCAACGGATAGGTCTTCTTATCTTAGGCCATACTAATAAGCTACGAAACACTGCATACTGAGATTATATTTCTTTGTAGAGACATATCTGTTGGTTCTTATGAGTGAACACCTACATGTAGAGGTCAGAGGTCAACATCAGGTGTCTCCTCTCTCCATCTTAGTTTCTGAGGTAGGGACCATCACTGAACAAAAGGCTTAGGGATCGGCCTGCTCTAGGGTTACAGACACTCATGGCTTCTTACAGGGGTCCCAGGGATGAGGACTCAGTTCTTCATGATTTTACTTTACAAGTACTTTGCTGACTGAGCCATCTCTCCAGCCATCCTTCCAATTACATTTCTAAAACAAGGTTTTGAAACTCAAAAGATACAGAAAGTAAAACCAACAAAAATCTAAAAAAACAAAACAAAACCAAATCAACCCCCCAAAAAAACCCCAACCTAACAACCCCCCCAAACAGCAAAAAAAAAAAAACCCTTAATTATAAAATCATACATTTTGCTTGTCATTTGAAAGGCATTTCTGTAGATTATGCTGATAACAAGCTTTTGAGAAATAAATGTAAGTAAATTATATATTTGGCAACCAAAACCATAACAAATTCAATTTAAAAAGCATATTTATTTATATCTGTCAGACGCCCATGCTTATTAAAAATTGAGTATTTCAGGGGCTTGCAAGATGGCTGAGGGGTTGAAGGTGATTGCCACAAAGGCTGATGACCTGAGTTCAATCCCAGGGACCCACATGGTGGAAGGAGAGAGCTGACTCCTGCAAGTTGGCCTCTCACCTCCATACAACATGGTCCCTGCATGCCTGCACATACACACACATAATAAATGCACTAAAAATGAAAAAGAAACAGGCATTTTATGGATAATAAATTTAAACTTGCCTGATTTCCCATCCCTGGAAAGATCAGAGGCACACTCATTTGTTTAACTGATGGTTTCATGGGGACAGTTAACACCTCACATTGAGGTCTCCTAAGGCCTTGACAACATGATCAAGTGTGTGTGGGAGGTGTTTCTACTTCATCCCTAAGGACAAGGCCTGGTTCTGGGCATTTTGTACAATCCCTTAGACAAGATGGATAAAGCATAGGTAAAAACAAAACTGTGAACACAGGCAATATATGCCATTTTGCAGATCCATCCCGTCAATGCCTCATGTCTATGAGCCATGCTATGGAACGCCAAAGAGGAATACAGGAGGCTCACTTTGCTGGTTCCCAGCAGAGTCCAGCTACTGCAGGGGTGGCCCCTCCCTCTATAAGCCACACTTCTCTTCTGGACCAAGGCGTAGATCCAGACCACTTGAAAACGGAGACGCAAGAAACTGAACTTTCAGAGAGTTCAGCTTGCATTTGGGCTAAGAATTCCTTGAGTTCCCGTTTGATCTAAACCAACTGTGTGACGCTCCCCCCTCCCCCACCAGCCTCGCTGCTATCAGAGAGGGACACATAATCTATTTGCTGAAGCTGGAGACAAAGGACTGAATTCTCAGTTTTCTAAGCTCTGGCTGAAGGCTGACCCAGGTTGCTTCAGGTCCCTGCAGACACAGCCAACAGCCCTGCTTTCCAACAAAACTGGTGGCACAGAATGGCTGTCACTTCACCTGGATGGGCTGCTATTGCTTTTGTGAAAGCTCCTTGGGCAGAGCCCTTTCTGGCTGTGCTCAAGGACGTAACAGAAATATGAGAGGCAGGGACTATGGAGCTGATTGGAAGGGCGGCCTTCCCGTGAGGTAGGATATAAGGAACATTCGGTGCCAAGCATCAGCTCTGCAGCTTTTAGCTGGTATTGAAATCCCGTAACCACAGGACCTGCTCCTGTACAGCATTCTGGGGTGTATACAGCACACATGAGAGTGTATGTCAGGAGGCAGGAATAGGTGCACATTAAGACACACAGAATGTTCAGAGAACTTACCAGCAAATTTCCCATGCTACTCGCTATGTGTCTGGGTGGCTGGGACTGATGGAAGGGAAAAGGAGAGGGAGGTGGATATGGGCCACCACAGACAGACACACCTTCTTCCTGCTTTCTCAGGCTGGTAGGGAGGGAGGTGGCAAAGCCGGTTGTTCTTGGCTATGATGCTTGCAAATTAGGAGCGGTGTAGCACTCCACTGCAAGGTGTCCTGTGTTCTGGATACTTACCCAGTGATGGACGTGTCCACTTCATGCACCAGTGGCACTGTCAGTGTGAGAGTGTTGTCATGCAGGGCTTCAGAGCGCTCCGTGTTGCCGCTGTGTGGGGGAAGAGAAGAAGGATGGGGCAGTGGTCAGTGCAAGCCATTTAGCAGCTGGTTTGCCTGCCCCCCCCCCCGGGGCGCACATCAATTCTTACATTCTCCAAACTCACCTAATCTGTCCCCATTCAGTATGTACAAGGGGGCGGGGCAAGTAGTACATATGGGAGGTGACCCAGGAAACACCGATAGATACTAAAATAAAGAGACCAGGAAAGGGAGGCAGGCACCAGAGGCTTGCTGCCCAACAGGTGCATGCTGGAGGCAGCTGAAACTCAGGCTCACTGTGGGGGAGGACTTTGGGAAGCAGGCCAGAACATGCATCTTGTTGGATGTCCCACCTGAGGACATAGAGACCCCTGAGAACTGCTGTGGTGGAAGAAAGGACAGAAATTCTCCAGCACCTTCTGGTCACACAGGTTAGTAGGCTTCTACCAGAGAAGGCTGCAACTGGAGAGGGGGTGGGCAGGCAGGAGCCATGATTTCACTGTTCCCGATGGCTATGTGATGGCATGCTGCTGGTGAATACCCTGTTGCATGTGGGTCTCTTGGTTTGCTTCCTAAATAGTGTTCTACATACATTTCTACTGTGGGGATAAGATACCCCAAACAAAGACATCTCAGGGGAGGAAGGGGCTTATCTGTCTCACACTTGCAGGCTACAGTCCATCATCAAGGGAAGTCAAGGTAGGAACTTAACACATCACACAGGCAGTGAAGAGCAGAGGCATGAATGCACCCACATTACCTGCTCACTCTCATGTAGCTTTCTCCTGTTTTACATGGTTCAGGATGCCCTGCCCGGGGAAGGCTGTGCCCACAGCGGGCTAACTCTTCCCACATCAACAAAGCCATGTCCATAGGCTAATCTGATCAAGGGAATCCCTCAACTGAGACTCCTTTCTCAGGTAGCAGGTTGTGCCAAGTTGAATGTTAAAACTAGCTAGCATGAACAGTGACCATCAAAGTTAGAACATGGTTGCCAGGAAGGAGGTTCATGGACATCTCACCAGAAGTCCACGGGCAGAGGAATTCACCACTCTGGACCTATGGGAAGAGCTCAGACATCTTACAGTCCCGCTATGAGCCAGAAGGAGCCGACCTTCTAGACAGCTCAATGGAATTCCAAGCCAGGGCTCTACTCACTTTGATTCACTAGATCACTAAACCTCAGTCAGGACTGGGGTGCTTATGGCAAGTGGCTGCCTTGGGAGGAGACATGGCTCTTGGGTATGATTTGTTAAACCAATGGAATACTTAAGGTTGGCTCTGTCACATAGAATGAACAGGAGGTCCTAGCTGAAAGTGAAGCTTGCCCTCTCTAGATGGAACCTGTGAGGTCCCAGACTCTCTGAGCAAAGTTTGGGCAGGGTTTCTCTTACCCACTGCCCTAGACATAGCTCCCAAACATCTGCTGACCTCAGCTGCTCTGCCGTCCTCCCCTTGGCCCGATGTCTTCCTCTTCCACCAGCAAGTGTTGAATGGCAACAGTACTAAAATAGCTCTCACATCCCTTCCCCCTCTCTCCTATTGTTCTGAGACAATGGTGCTCCATGACTCTGACCATGCAGGGCCATTGCCACTGCCCCTGGATCTACATCTGTCTTCCGCACAAGAGATGACATCAGTCCCTCACAAGGTAGCCACAGCACATGACAGCAGGAGCAGGGACCCACATGACTAGATTCCTTATCCTGCCTTTCCCAGGGAGTAATCGAAGCTTTGGAATCAGTGCAGGGGTAGCCCAGAGGTGACTTTCCGTATCAGTGCAGTTGGTACAATTCTGGTCCCCGTTCTCCCGACATGCAGCATCCTTCCAGGCCTGAATAGTTCACTCTTGATGGAAGAGTCATCTCTTGCCCTGTCATCTGTCCAGCTACTTGGGGCTGCTGGCAGCTTGCACCCAATAACGGTTTGATCTGTCATCAAGCAACGGCTCCAGAATGAGCCAAGTTGAAAAGCTGAGATAAAGAGACCAAACATCAAACAACTTTCTGCTATTCCTTAAGCTCCAATGTGCTGGGACTTCTCCAAGTGGGCTGCCAGGCCGAGCTGCTGATGGTGGAGATGAGAGGTCAGGAAACACTGTTTAGTCTCAGTTTGATGTTCCCTGAAAGCTATAAGTAGGCAAGTGTCCTTCAAAGGGTGGTGATGGAAGAGAAGAATGACTGATACTTTAACTGTCAGGCTGGAGATAAGGAGCTTTAGGGATCTGCCTGTTGTGGCAGGGAGTCAAGTGTTAGGAGAGCTCTTTGGGGTTGGGCAGATCAGATTTCCACAAAATCTACAAGAGAAGGAAGTATGTGGAACAATCCAGTATGTTTAAAAGGTTATACACACTCCTTAACATTTACGATCTAAAGAATTAACTGGAGATTCTTATACTAATGTTTGTGAATTTTTTTTTTTAAAACTTTAGTAGGTTGTGGGTATTTTAAAAATATAACCTACATTTAACACTGTAACTGGTATATGGCAGGTACCTAACGTGTTTACTGAGCAGTGACGTGCTCAGGAGAATTCAGGACTACGCAGATGGTGGACCTTGTACGTTAATTAAACGCATTTGAGTCTTTCCCCAAACTCCAATGTTCAGTTCTTACTCCAGACTAACTGAATCCAAATCCCAGGAGTGGGAGGGGTTGCATCAGGCATCAGAGGATGTCAAAGCTCCCAGGTGTTTCCACTGTGCCCAGCACAGCACTGGCTAGTGGACATGTCATTCTAAGAGAAGAAAGGAAGCTTACACTGCTGTGCTTCTGACCCCTGCTCTCTCTGGGAGTGGGGCTAGAGGCAGGTGGTGTCATTTTCTTTTGACAAGGAAATCCTTTCCATGTCCTGTTCCTTCTGATGACCATTGCCTGGCCTAGGTGTTGAAGGACAGACAGCACAATGCTGGGTCTGTCCGACAGTGCTTTGTTTTCTGTGGCTCTAAGAAATGGCAGTTGGATTCCAGTTTTAGTGGGTATCTGCCTCTCTGAATTCAACACAGCAATCTTGTGAAGTACTGAGCTGTTACATTGTGTCAGTGTGCTCGCCAGCTTTAATGTTAGACACTAGACAACCTAGAATCACTTGGGAAAGTCTCTGTAAGGGATACTCTACACCTTGTTGGTCTGTGAATGTGTATGTGTGTGTGTGTGGGGGGGCATCTTAAAGTAGTGTGTAAAGATTCCGCCCACTGTGGGCATCAACATTCCTTAGGCAGGAGGTTTTGAACCATATAAGAGTGGAGAAGTCCAGATGAACACAGCCTAGCAAGTGAGCACACATTCCTTCTTTCCTCTCTGTTATTGACTATGGGACTAATGCTTCAAGTGCCCGAAATGTGACTTCAACTGCTACAATGAACTGTAACCCGGAATCATCAACCAAATATGTCCCTTTCTCCCCTAAATTGCTCTCTGTCAAGGTATTTCATCACAGCCATAGAAATGAAACTGGGGCTGCCGAACTCTTCAAAAACTTAGAGACTCCTCATGGTTGTCAGAATGTAGTTTAGAGTTTCTGAGCCTGCTTCTGGCCTCTGACTCAAACCTGCTCCTCTTTCAGCTCCATCTCTCATTGCCATGTTTGTCCCCCACCCTCCATCTAGGGATGCTCACATGCTGTTCACTCCCATGTCTACGGCTCACATGGGCATGGCACAGCAAGATGCACTATGGACCTTCAGTGACATGCTTTGTGCTTCAGCATGGAGACACCCCACTACCATCACCCTAGAATCTCTCTGGCCTTCTAGCTGCAGAAATGGAAACTGCCTGTTCTTATTTGATCCCAGGGGTGATCATGTGACTTTGAACTCACTCTTAACTCACTCTTGAGAATCTATGGGAAATATCTGCGAAGACACTACTCAGACACGTGGTGAAACTGGACCACAGTTTCAAATTCCCGAGTTTGACAGTCACATGTGGTTTTGTTCTTGGGGGAATTCTCAGGGAGCATTTATGGGTCGAGGGGCATGGTCTCTACACCTTGTTTTCAGACAGTCAAGAAAAGAAAATCTATGTAGAAAGAAAGTTGAAATCCATGAGTCCGAATGACAGTATTAGCTGAGTAAATGGTACATGGGACTCTTGGACCGTCTTTGCAACATATTGTCAACCAGAAACTTTAAAGTTATCTTAAAGTGTGTATGTGTGTGTGTGTGTGTTGTGTTTGAGTGTTTGTGTGTATGTGTGTGAGTATGTATGTATACTGCATTTGAGTGTGTGTATGTGTGTGTGTGTGAATGTGTATGTGTGTATGTCTGTATGTGTCCAAGTGTGTATGTCTGAATGTGTGTGTATGTGAGTATGTGTGTGTATTGTGTTTGAGTGTATGTGTGTATGCATGTGTGAGTGTGTGTATGTATGTGTATTGTGTTTGAGTGTATGTGTGTGTTTGAGTGTGTGTGAGTATGTGTGTGTTTGAGTGTGTGTGTGTGTGTTTGAGTGTGTGTGTGTGTGTGTGTGAATGTGAGCTATAAGAGGGTGTCAGATCCACAGAAGCCTGACCTACAGACAGTTGTACGTTGGCCAGCCTGGGTTCTGGGAACCGAGCGCAGGTCCTCAGCCAGAGTAGCACACTCTCGTAACTGCTGAGCCATTTCTCCGGCTGTACAACTAGAAATGTAAATGAATATGTTGTTTTGAGTGTCCAACCACACCTGCCTGAACTTCATCAAAGTCTGTCTGTTCACACTCACTGACCTAATGGTGCTTCCTTCATTGGTGAGGCTAGCCATTTGATATCCCAATGCTGCTTCGATTCAAGTGTGGGTTGTAGCTCAAGGAGGTAGCTCATAAACCCACAGGCTAGCTCAGGCACTCATCGCTATACACATTCCTAAGGGGAGAAGTTACCACCCGCTCCATTCCCTTCACTGTCTGTCCACCTGGCTTCTGGGACACTTCTGTTTTCTAGGCACACTACTGGAGTGTCCCTGACAACTAGCCTCACCAAGCCCCAGTCTGTGGGTGGCTTTCCCTACTCTGCCAAATGATTAAACATGTGTCCCCAAGAATCAGATGACCTAGCCTGACAAACCTCAGAGAACATCTGTCTGATTTGTAAAACATAGTCAAGCAGGAGCTGACCAATTAATTATATGACCTTGAATTAGAGTGTCACCTCAGCAGGCCTGCCTTTCCTCAGTTGTGGACTTCCCAGTGACAAGCTGCCCCTCAGGCTTCCCATGCTTGGTTAGAAGTGGTGACCAGGGATAACAGTTCCAACCGGATTTGATCTAAGCTTGAGTAGATTTATGGTTACCCAGGAGACACCTCTGGGCCTGTCTGTGAGGGTACTGCCACTGTGCAGTTGTCTGTTTTCATTCCCAACTCTCTCTCTCTGATCACTGGACCACTTAGCTGTGAGCAAGCATCTGCCTGCTGCCCAGAGCAGCCTCCTTCCAGGAGTTCCCAGCCAAGATGGACTGTATCCCCTTTATCTGTGAGCCAATACAAAGCTCTCCTTCCTTGAGCTTTCTTATTTGGTCATAGTAGTGAGCAGAACCTATTGAGCACCCTCAGAGGTCTGATCCCACCCAGTGCTATGGGGATTTATCACTGAGTAGCCATTTCTGAATTCCCTGAATCCCAGGGACACCCAAGGTATGTCCTTTCCCCATCCTATAATGTTTTTTTTTTTATTTTATTTTTTTATTTTTTTGAGTGGGAAGTCTGTTTAAGGCCCTTTTACCTCTGAGCAGTCACAATGAAGCTGAGAATTTCCTCTTCCCCAGACAGGTGGCTTGTATCAAAGATGACACTGAATTCATACTAGGGAGAAAGAAAGAAAGCACATTTTTTACCCACAAGCATTCTATACTTTTTAAACTATGTTTTCTAGAATGGTTTGCAGTTTGTAACCCCTGGAAGCTCATCTGCATAGCTCAAAAATTAGCTCAAATGCTATTTTTGAAACTATATCTGATTTTTGGGTGTCAGAAGATTTCCTCAGCAGAACTCCCCAAGCCCCAGGAAGGTGCACATCACTCCTTTCAGCCACAGGAAGTCTTAGAGCAAGTGGCACATTGAAACTGCAAAGCCAGGAGTCTCTGCCTCCATCCCACCATCTTCCCAGCCTTTGCCAAGTTTACATCTCTCAGCAGCCATGATGTTTACAAGATGGTCTTCAACTCCAGCAAACGATGAAAGATTGTGGATTGTATCTCAATTATTTGGTTTCCACTCAAATAAATTCGAGGCAATTGCATGCTTTTCGGAGATGTCGAACTCTGTGAAACTGAATGCTACTTGAGAGCTATGGGCACAGACCCTTAAATCAAACCATTATCTATGATGGCCACAGGCAACCCCTTTCTAGGCAGAAATCTCTGCCGCAGAGGAACTTGGTTTATGAGGAATGAAAACAGCCAAGGATCTTGTCCCAGCTGAGTTAAGTCAACCATACTAAAGACTGAAGGGAGACGAGGGCACAGGCCAC
Source organism: Arvicanthis niloticus (assembly GCF_011762505.2). NCBI lineage: Eukaryota > Metazoa > Chordata > Mammalia > Rodentia > Muridae > Arvicanthis > Arvicanthis niloticus. Next base: position 39,114,544 of record NC_047678.1, on the reverse strand, counting down.
TGCCAATCGGAGTGAGAGCTGGACGTGAGTGACAGAAGCCCACTGCCAATCGGAGTGAGAGCTGGACGTGAGTGACAGAAGCCCACTGCCAATCGGAGTGAGAGCTGGACGTGAGTGACAGAAGCCCACTGCCAATCGGAGTGAGAGCTGGACGTGACAGAAGCCCACTGCCAATCGGAGTGAGAGCTGGACGTGAGTGACAGAAGCTCACTGCCAATCAGAATGAGACTGAAGTGTAGTCCTGCAGCTGAGCAGGTGTCCTGGCACCTGATGACCCCAAGGTTTGAGGACAAGAGAGTATGAGTGGGGCCACAGGTAGGGGGAGCTCAGTCCTTGTGTAACTTGCTGGGTTTTCTACTCTCCTCTCCATCCCCTCACCTCTGAGTTTAGTATTGCTTGTGGTCTTGACATCTGTATGTGGAATTTTTAAAAAAATGAAATATAATATGGTTATTTATGTTTATGGCTTCTACAGCAGAAACAGGAAATCAATATTCCCATAGTCATTATTCTATTGACTTTATGACATTTTCAGAGTTAATACATGTTGGTGAAACTCACATTCCACCAGGAGAGACAACCAGATGCGTTTTCGGTTTGATTGCGCGGGTTTCTCAATGAAGTCTGTTTTCTGTTACTTGATATATGTATATGAAGTGGTGTGTGTGTGTGTGTGCGTGCAAATGTGTGTGAGTGTGCATGTGTGCATATGTGTGAGTATGTGCATATTTGTGTGTGCATGCATGTGTGCATATGTGAGTGTAGATATGTGTGTGCATGCATGTGTGCATATGTGTGAGTATGCATATATGTGTGTGTATATATGAGTATGCATGTGTATGTGTGTGTGTGTGTGTGCAGCAATAAGTGATTAATGGAAAGAACTGGGGTACTATGGTCTAGGAAGCACCCACTTTGGCCAAGACCTTACCTTAGACTTTGACCTCATGAAAGGAAATCCCACACTGCACTTGAGGAAGTCCGATTCCAGTAGCTCACAGGAAATGCCCATCTCCTCCTGAAATGGAAAATGTCAACAGATGGCTGGACTGTGTGGAGGACAGAGGCGTGGGAGGGCCTCAGTGAGGCCATCGCATCCTCGAGAGTTTGGTCGTCCCAGCTGTGATGGGCTGGAGCTCTGAAACCAAGTCTCCACTCTGCCTGCCCACTTCCATCTGAGGCAGCTGCCGAGGACAGAACTAGAGCTAAGTTTAAAGTAATGCTTGAGGTCTTAACCATCATGGTTAACTTACCTGGATTTGGACTCGCACAGGAGAGACTACACTCTATTGAATGCATGGCTCTGACGAGACTTGGGTTATGGGACCTGGGTGAGCGTTCATTCATTCATTCTTTCTTCCCTGACCCTCTGCATGTAGGAATGTGTTCTGAAACTGGGTCTCATGTATTCCAGGCAAAGGAGACTGGGCTGGCAGGATGGCTCAGTGGGTAAAGTCGTTTGTTGCCAAGCCTGAAAACCAAGAGTTTAATCCCCAGGACCCACCTGGGGAAGGAGAGCGCTGACTACTACAGGCTATGTTCTGACATTCACATGTAGTCCATGGCATGTGCGCGTGCGCGCACACACACACACACACACACACACACGTACACACTTTTAAAAGGCAGAGGATTAGGGTATCACATATTATGAAAATTTCCACTCAGTAGCTATTTGCCCAATACTCGGTCACTTTTTTTGTTTCATTAATCAGAGCAATGTTATAATATTTTACTTAAAAACAGATTTATTTATTTTGTTATTTTATGTGTATGTGTATTTTATCTACATGTATGTATGTGTACTGTGTGCATGCCTGGTACCCTCAGAGGCCAGAAAAGGACATGGGACTGGAGTTACAGTGGTTGAGAACTGCCATGTGAGTACTGGGAATTGAACCGTGGTCCGCTGAAAGAGCGACAAGTGCTCTTAACCCCTGAGCCATCTCTGTGGTTCCAGCAGTGCTGTTTTAAAGAAGCTAATTACACCGTCAAGCTTTTACCTTGATATCTTTGAAAGTCATAATAAAAATACCAAATGATTTTAAATAAAGCCAACCTATTTTCACCAGTTTTTATTTATTTTGAAAGCAAAGTCCCAACAAAATCTTTTGAAAATATTTTGACTATGAAATCTTGGACTGGTCTTGAGGCCGACTGACTAAGGGGCCCTTCGCCCAGCCTCATTTTTCCTAAGCTAGCAAGGGAAGCTGACAAGGTTCCTCTCTGGAGATCACAGGGAATTGCGTTCCAATTGAAATTTCATAGCAATACACGTTATGCTCGACATAGGAAACCATCAATTAACATTAAACAAACAAAGAACAAGACCACAACACAATGATGGGAAGCACTGTAGTGTGCACATGCATGCTCTCAGTGCCTGGCACTCAATAGCTCTTGACTTTGCATTTATTGAGTGAGCAGGCTTGGCTTGTGGAAGCCTCATGTGAGGGGATTGTAAACAGCGCAGCTCCTTTTGCTGCTCTGCCTGGCATGAGGGATGCTCGCCATGAAGAAGCCATCTTTTCCAGACATACCTTGGCTGCCCCGGTTCTGGGCACACAGCCAGCAGAGCCAGGTTCCAGACTCTGTAACAATGTGGGGGTGTTTGGAAGTTCAGACAAGGAAGCCAGTGAGCCTCTCTGGCCTTTTGGCCTCCTTCCTCTCATTCACAGGAGGGTTTGATTTTAGACTTTGAGAAGGGTCTTACTCGGCCACCAATGGAGCAGTCTTTGGAAACAGAATGTCTGTGAGTTCCACGGTGGGATTACTCTAAGAGTCAAGTTAGACTTGGAGTTCTGACTTTGCATTTTCTAGTTTCGACATGTGTTTGCCAAACTGAAAATGACCCTCAGGTCTCCATGTCCGCCTAGCAGTTTGATGTTCCTCTAAGATCCTTTTCTTAGCATCCTTTGATGGGGGTTCTATTTGGAGGTGTTTCAGCCCAAACTCCCTAATTAACAGAGGAGCCAGAGGCAAGCAAAGCTTCTAGCAACCTGGATGAACAGAAAGAGGGGTTACTCCTGGAGAAGACACCAGAAGCTCTCTTCAATGACAAAGCAGCTGAGAGGTCCACTCCCCTGACAGGGCCTGAGAAAATCCTGTCGGTGAAACATATGTGGGCCTGCAGCTTAGGAAGCGAGCGTGTTTTGGCATTCACAGGTAGGCTTTGACTGTTGGTTCAGATGTGCAACAGCTATGTGTGTCATCATGTAAATAAACTATGCTTTCTGGAAGCCTGAATTTTATCACCTGTCGGATGAAGTCATAGCACCTGCCTGAGATGACCCCCTGGTGTCCTAACCAGGGCTGAAGGATGTGGGTGGTTTTCACAGATGGGCTCTGCCCAGCAATGGCTCGCCACATGCCAGGCAGTGTATAAACTCCATTGTCTGAGGACTTTGATTCCCTCTTAATTCTCAATTTACAAGAAAGAAACTGGAGTGTAAAGGTGTTCTAACCGGTGCTGGAGGACCGAGTGGGCATATGGATGCCAAATGTCGATGCTCAGACCTGCCTCTCTGCGCCATTTCTTTAAATGTAAATTCCCATGTCCTGATACACCCCAGCCTCGTGGATCTAGAACAGGGCACAGCAAGGGTGTGAGGAGAGACTTCTCATTTGAACATTTTGTCAGTGAGACTTAGGCTTTGCCAAATATCACAGGTAATACACAGATGGTGTCTTGTCCTCTGCCATTGCTTTATGCTCTGTCTTTGCATCCGTCAAAGTGTCATTCATTAATTAATTCATTCATGCATTCATTCACAAACTCACTCGTGGTTCTTTTAGCCAATGCCTGCAAACACCAAGCACAGAACAGAGGGCCCCGTGATTGATGGCTGAGAAGGGATGCCTGTCTTTAAGGAAACATCATTAACACCTTTTAATACAGAAGAAAACAGTCTGGGCTCTACCAGCTGATCAATGAGTAGACAAAGCATGCAGTTTCCAAGGAATGGAATAGCGTTCAACCTTGAGAAAGTGCTGACACATATCACAGCATAGGTGTTGCTTGAAATTCAAAGGTAAAGTGAAAGCAACCAGTCATGGGGTCCACATCACACACTCCGCTCCATTTATGTGAGATGTGCAGAACAGGTAAACACAAGGGAGAATGCATCTTGTCTGGGAAGAGATGCAGAGTGAAAGGTGGTGTGCACACGCTGTGGGATTTGTCTTGAAGGGATGCTCTGAAATGACTGTAGTCACCTCTCCCACCCTGCTTGTGACCTCTGAGCATTTCACGTTCCTTTTGCTTAACAGCGTTCAGAGGTGATGAACCTGAACACCTGTCACTGATTCCTAACCAGGATTGGACTCTTCTGGGAGGACCAGCTGTGCACAGGTCCTGCCTGAGGACATGATAAGGACATTAAGTGCATGCTGCTCTCACCAAACCCCAGGCTCTGGTGGAGAGCTGTGACTCGCCAGACGGTAGTACCTCTCTAATCTATTTGAGGCTACAGGGAAGACGATGATGGTGGCCCAGAGAGAGCTTTGTTAACCACATGGAGGTGCCTGTGGGACCCCACTAAATCAAAGCAGGCAGCCTGGGTATGCATTGTTAGAAAGCTCTCTGCGTGGTCCTTATGGGCTCTCAAGTTAAAACCCTAGAAAGTTAGACAAATGTTAAGGTCCTCCAGTGGACCTCAGGCCCTCTTCTCTAGTGCCGGACTCTTGTGTCCTCAAGAAGGGTCTCACTATGTAGCTAAGGCTAGACCTGAACTCAAATTCCTCCTGCCTCTGCCTCCTGAATCTCCAGATTTCATCACACCAGCTCAACATGAGACTTTTTAGGAAGAATTCTGAGTGTGAGTGTAATCTCTGGGAAGGAGTCATCCATGAGACTCCTGATCTCAAGGCTAAGGTGGCAACTATCAACTTGGAGGTTATTGCACATGCTACCCAGTGGAGGAGGACCACTGGAACCTTTGCTGGCACGTAACTATGGTGATAACTCTGCCCCTGTGCAATGATGGTCATCCCAGACTGTGAGTCCTCAGACAGAGACCTTGGGTAACAAGTTCTCTGCACACCATGCCCTGATGGCAGGGAGTCAGGTGAGGTTGGGTGCATTCAGAGCAAAACTCTGTAGGCAACTCAGAGAACTGAACTCTAGTCTGAACAACTCTTGGTTGTTCCAGAGAAAATCTGTCCATCCATCCATCTGTCTATCCATTCATTTATCTATCCATTCAGCATCCATCCACCCATCATTCATCCATCATCCATCCATCCATCCATCCACCCATCCATCCATCCATCCATCATGCATCCATCATCCATCCATCCATCCTAATTTTTTTATCTTGCTACAGCAGGAAACAGCTGTGATAAACTAAATCTTATATATCAAACAGGTAAGTTTTCCATTTTTACATACTTTTGTTTAATTTCTTGTTTAAGAATAATTATCCATAGAGTATCCACAATGCCCTTTATTGGGCCATGTGCCTTTGTAATCCGGTTGTTGTTGACAGGAGGATGTCTGGCCTGGCAGAAGGGAGGAGGAACAACTGGTTCTAAGAATAAAGTGTGCTTACTCTCTGAGTATTTGGGCAATCTGCACACAAGATGGGATGGGTAACTCTATATAAGAAAAGCACCACACAACACATCTTCCATCTCGCCATCTTCTCTCTGTGCCTCACCCATGGAGACAGCCACTTGATGTCGGACTCTGAGGGAATGTGCTCACAGGTTTTCTAATCCTCACATCCTAGAACGCCTTGCAAGGCAGAGACACTTCCTCATGACCTTCCTGTCCTACAGAGATCCATATCTTCTAAAACGGAGAATTCTACCAGTAAAACGTCCCGGACGCCAGCTCCCACAGCACGCTTGCATGCATATTGATTTTAATTCACTTAAGTGCCTCTTAAAACAGGATTCATTCCGTTGTTGTTTCTGAGTGTTTTCTTTGTATGCTCAGAGGAGGAGGATGGAGGCATTGCTCCCATAAATCTCCAGGACTGAGGACTGGGACACTGAACAGCAGGCTCAAGCCCCCCTTTTCCCTACAGTGTTTCTCAGGGGGAGGAATTGGGAACCTGGAAATGCCTGGATTTGATATTTTAGGTTCTTGAGAGGACCCAGGAAATTGTTCTCAAATCTCTTTGGCTCTTTCACCCGTAGATGTTGATAGATGCCTATGGTGTTCATGTTGCCTCAGAGTGAGAGCCTCAACCTGCTCGAACTGCCTGGAAACCAAGGGGACACTGAACTCTGACCATATTTGAAGTGGGCACTGTGTTAAGCATTTTTGCTGGTTTTATTTTTGTGGCTGTATTTAAAAAAAAAAAAACTTGTAAAATGCAACTTAGGGAAGAAAGTTTATTGAGTTTAAAATTCCAAGGTACTGTCCCCATCATTTTGGGAGCCTAAGTCAGGTAGTTACATCATCACATGGATAGTTGAGAGCAGAGAGAATGGATGCATGCTTAGTGCTCAGCCAACTTAATCAAGAACAGAGAGAATGGATGCACGCATGCCGGCATGCTCAGTGCTCAGCTAGCTTTCTCTGCTCTTACAGAGTCTAGGGCCCCCAGCTAGTAACTGGTGCTGCCCACCTTCAGGCTGTGTCTTTTCAAATTAGTTAAGGCAATCAGACAACCTCCCACAGATATCCACAGACCACACTAATGTAGATAATCCCCCATTGAAACTCCTCTCCATGGTGGTTCTAAGCTGTATTTGAAAGTCACAATGAGCTTCTTAAAAAGTCTACATCTCTCAGATGCTGAGACGCTTGTGAGACTTCCTGCCCTTGGATGGGAAATGTCTTCCCGGGATGGACCTCTGAGGAAAATCACAGGCAAGAGTGGGCCTTGATCTGCTGACCTACTGGATACCTAAGTGCCACTTGTAGCTCGGAGTAGGGGTTTGGGGGAAGTCTGGAGGACTACCTACCTCTGGTGGGTAAAATCCCTCCTGGGCTACCAGCATCACTTTTCCTCAGGTTGCTTCCAGCCTCCTCATAAAAACCTGAGGCTGGAAAGTGGACTCTACATGCCTTGCAGTGAAGACACACCGAGGAGACCAGAGGAGGAGGGGGATGGAAAGACATTTGCAGGTTCAAGTTGGGCGTCCTGAGTCTAAAGCTTTTGACATCTGAAACAGCTCTGAACCAAGAGTGTTGAATGTTCAACTTGTAACTTCTCGAAGCCGAGCCGTTTTTATTTAATCTGGAGGCTGTGAGGTAAGTCTCACGGTCTCCACTGCTCAGATAAAGAAAAGGAAGAATCAACAAACAGGGCAGCTTGCCACAATGGCGATTAATTGTCTGAAACTAAGATTCCAATCCGGCCTAGCTTGGCTCCATACGCTGTGTGTTCTGACCCGAGCTGTCTTCTGAGACCATGTTGGCAGTGAATATGCTGTCCAGGACACCACTTGCTTTCACCACAGCCGCCTTCCACCTTGGCATTGTGGAGGCTTCAGAGTTGCCTAAGGCTCAGGGTGCCACCTGCCAGACACCATTTTCAGCACACGTTTTAATCCACGGAACAGACCCTGGTCTGGGTGCAGGACCAGGTCAGTGTCCCATCTGCCTGGCTCATCTTTAGCCCAGAGGGAACAACTGTAGTGTGACTGTGCGTGGAGAGACCAACGTCTGTGCAGTTGGCGGGTGAACCGTAGCTATGAACTGATGTATCTGTCCACCTCTGGGTCCCAACCGTCAGCTCCTTCATCAGAAGAGCTTTATAAACTTTTTGGAAAAACCAGTGAGAGTTTTCCTTGGCATGAGGTCTAACCTCTTCCCCTACCATGGCTTCATGAATAAGGGCTGAAAGCACCGCCCACTCCAGAGGTCTCTGCCCCACATTCTGAAGGCCTGTTTACCTGAGGAGAGGGTTTTGCTTTTGTCTCTTTGAGTTTCTCCTCACTATGTGGCTCCATCCACTGCCTTCTGTTGCCTTTGGAGCCAGAAGGCAGCTCCCTTACCTGGAACCTTCTAGATGAGGGCCTCCAGGGAAGGAGGCAGCAACACAGCTCAGCAGATAATTAAAATGAAAACATCAAACGGATATTTTTATTCCACACCCTTATATAATCTATACTGTTCATATCCATCCACCTCATCCAGCTCCCTCTGCTGCCCCTCACTGTATCCCTCTCCCCAGCTCCACGCCTTTATTTGTACCATTCTGCTGTTATTTGGTGATGCTCACATGTGCATGGCCTGTGGCCATCCATAAGAAACCTACTAGCAGCCACAAAGGAGAGTGACCCTCCCACTCTCAGCAGTCATCAGCTGCCAACACGTCCTCTGATAAAGGTGGGGCCTGGGGGGGGGGCTACTCCCCAACATGTGCTGAGCAGAAGACATTCACCTCCTCTCCATACTGACCCCGAGAAAGCACTCTGTGCTTGAACCTCACCCACAGGAGCACAGGCCGAGGAGAGGCCATGCAAACTTTCAGATTGCCCCAGCTCCTATGTCTGGAGATCAGAGCTCACAGGGAGCTTAGCAGAGAGACAGACATTCTCCCTTCTGTCTGTGGCAGCCCTTGCTCCTATCCTGTCACTTCCAGGATGTCACTGATGGTCAGGTAGGACAAGGCTAGGCAGATGTTTAAGATGGGACAGAAGTAAGGTGTGGCCTGGGTGGAAACAACGTCTTCCTTTATCAACATGCTGAGCAGGGGCAGCAGGAGAGAAGAGCCCATCTGTCACTGGCTGTGAGACTTTAGCTGTGTTGCCAGCTCTGAGCTCTAATTTCTTCTCTGGTAGATGGGAAAATGATGCTGTGGCAGACACCCCACCCACGATGCTCAGTCCACCAGCAGAAGGGGCACTCAATCGCATTCGCAGCCCACTAACACAGGACCATGTGACCCAGTCTTATTATACCAGTCATCCCAGTGAGACTCTGAAACTTCCCTAGAACGTAGTGAAATCAAAGCACTTCTTCATGGTGACCTGGCAATGGTCTCGGTATCCTAATGGGACAGACTCGTCTGAACATGGAGCCAAAACAGGACACATTGTAAGGAAGCTTAGAGGGTCAACAGGAAACCGGGACCCAAGCAAACCTCAGACTTTCACTCTGAAGAACAACAATTTCTCCGTTCACTCAGTGGGAGGGGAGATTGGCTCTTCTATTGTTTGGAACAAAGTGAGCTAAAACAGGTGCAAATACCTCACGATGACGTAGTGAGGCCTGTGTAAGGATGCAGCAGAACTGGGTAGAAACCAGCCACTGGAGCAGCCCGGCTGCTGCAACACGGAGACCCAGTTCCTCTGTGTAGGAAGAAAAGGTCAAGGTGTTCCAAGCACAAGGGTATTTTGAGGTACTCTCTAGAATACCTCTGAGTGGAAGATGTGAAGGCATGAACAGGAGCCTCTGCAGCCCTCCAGAACAGTCTGAGGGCAAACCCAAGTCCGAGGAGGCCTTGGCGGTGGCCGGTGCCCTCAGGCCATCAGTTGCTGAATCTGATGCAGGACAGATTCTGTTTCTACTAATGGATAGCTACCGTTATGCTTTATACATGGCGCTTAATTCATAAGCTGTGACTGTCAGCTCTTATAGTACAGTGGCTTTAAATAGCTCCCAGGAACTATTTGATGCTTCTCAGAGAAGGAGGAGCCTTGGTTCCCCTGGAGAACAGATGCAGTGAGGGAATTTCAGCCTGGCCTCTGAGGTGGGCTTCTGCCTGGTTTTCACTTTCTTGGGCAGGTTGCTAGAGAGTAAGCTGGTCACGCGACACTCAAGTCACCTGTCAGAGGACCTGATGAGAAAATAACAGCCCTCCTTCCAGTAGCTCTCCCCAACTCTCCAGCTACGAGAGAAATCTCAAAGCACCTCAGCATCCCTGCACCCCTAGCAGGTAGCTCTGCTCCTACCAGCTAGCCACCCATAGAACCATCTTATCTGTGACAATTAAATTTGTCAGATGTCACTTGGGGAATAAGTTGCCCTTAGGAAGACATCGTCACAAACACACCTATGTCTCAGGAGCACGGGTAGATGGTTTGTAAACGTGACCTCCATTTTCCATCCTTCTTTGTGCTCCTCTTTCTCTACGGCTTGACTTTTGGGCTGTTCCCATCACGAGGTCAACTTGGTTTTTTTCCACTTTGAATCTGAGCAGGATTTGTGACTGGATCCAACCACCCAAATGCAGTCAAAGTGATGCTATGGCTGTTCTAAGCTCCTATCCGGGAGGCCTTGGGGCTTCTATTTGCTCTTTTGGAACCCTGTCAAGACCATGTGAGCAAGAGCTGGCTTCCTGAGCAATGCCAGCCACACAGCTCAGCCAGTCCGTCACTCCAGACAACAGCTTGGATTTCAGATGATTTGCCAGGTAACCATGAATGCCCAAGCAAGGTCAGCCAAGAAGCCAAACCTGCCCTCCCTCCCCCAGCTTAGATATGGCCCAGCTAATGTCTACAGTTAGGAGCAATAATAAATGATTATTGTACCAAACCAATGAATGTTAGGATGGTTTGTTACACTAATAGGTACAAAGTCTCGGAGGAGAGTGTGAGCATCTTGGAGCCCTGTGGGTCCCACCTAGGGCTGCGAGACTCTAATGCTACAATGTAGTTGCTGCTCAAGCCACAGTCCCCGTAGCAGCCCTTCCTCTCCTACAGGTATCCAAGGCTAGCGAGACATTGTATATCTCTAGCTAACAGACGCCCAGGTGCCAGGAGCACACAGCTGGGGAAGAGAGTTTAAGGTAAAGGAGATATTAGTGGCCACGCTCCCTCCAGCCTTCTTCCCTGGGTCCTGTGAGTCAGTCTGATGGTAGGCTGTGATGTTGGCTTCAACTGTAGAAAGGTGTAAGAAGAGACTCCCATCTTCTCTATGAGGGTCTGATTTGCTCTCTTCAGAGACCCCACCATCTGTCTGTCTCTGGTGTGGAGGACTAAAATCTCCTCAGAGCTCCCACCATGCTGTTATCTGTCAGTTTGCCCATGGCATAAGCAACCCTTATAATAAGCTCTTTACCCCCCAACAATTCATCTCACTACCTCTTTGAACCCACACCCAAGATCTTTCAACCATGTGGTCACCTGAACCTCTGCCCGGGCTGCCTGCTAAGGACAGAGGCTGCCTGGGCTTGGGCTCACCCCTTTTAATCCACGGAAGGACCAAGAAATAGATCGTACCCCATTTCCGCCTTGTCCCCCTGTCCCGTAGGGACTGAGGAATGGATTTATGAATGTGGAAAACCACAGCATCCGAGAAAACAGATGGCAGAACTAACCGTCAGCTGTATTTAGTGTGCCTGAATCTTTAATGTACTTGAGGGTACTGCAAATAAAAGACACACCAAGTAGAAGGTAAACATTATTAAATAAAAGAAAAACAAGGAAGGCGCTTCATAAAGACCTTCAAAGAAGCACTTTGTGGTGCCCAGGAAGGTGTGCTGGTTCAGGCAGAGGCCACTTAGACAGAAGGGAACTTGTCAGGAAAGTCCTCCTTAACTAAATATTTGTAAATTACTGAAGCACGTCTATTTATTTTTATTTGAAGTAAATAAAACTCTATGAAAAAGATTTTTCTTTCTCTTTAAAATTTTTTTTTAGCATGAGCCAGATCTGGTGGTGCCTGCCTGTCTTAGTTAGGTTGTCTATTGCTGTGATACACACCATGACCAAAAGCAACACGGGGAGGAAAGAGTTAATTTCAGCTCACAGTTCCACATCCTAGTCCATAACCAAAGGAAGTCAGAGCAAGAACTCAAGCCAAGCAGGAACCCAGAGGCAGGAACTGAAGCCACTGGAGGGCTGCCTACTTCCCGTGGAGCACTCAGTCTGTTTTCTTTCTTTGTCTCTTTGTCTCTTTCTTTGTTTCTTTTTCTTTTAACTCTTATTCTTCTCTCACACATTACAGCCAGACAGCAGTTTTCTCCTCCCTCCACCCCTCCCAGTCCTCTACCCCTCCCTTTCCCCCAGATCAACTCCTCCTGTTTCCCTTCAAAAGAAAGAAATAAAGTAAGTAAGAAAGAAAGAAAAAAAAAGAAAGGAAGGAAGAAAGAAAAGGGTAGTCAGCCTGTTTTCCTAGTCCATCCAGGACCACTGCCCAGGGCTGGCACTGCTCACAGTGATAGGACCTTCCACATCAACCCTCAGTGATCAATAAGAAAATGCTCCATAGACTGTGAACTTTGACCCACCTGTGGCTCTGTGATCGCACTAGACCATTCCCTTTAAGAGCGGCTGTTTCCTCTGTGAGATGTGACCTTTTGGACCTTTCTCAGCTTGGATTGAATATGTACTCTGCTATGACAAAGGTCAGATTTAAACCTCGGATTAATTTAATAGTTGATGTTCATTTTCTGATGCTATCCACCCTGAGCTCCATTTGAAGACCTCTATGGTAGATGTCTTAGGGTTGTTTTCTTTTACTATGTTTTGCCCTTCCTTCTTCAAAGCTAATAATTGGACCTGGATTTTATAATAAATGTGTCCTAGGACATTTTGAAGGCACTTTGTAAGTATATGATAGGATTCAACATTCAGACAAAACATATGACACCTTCTTCTGTTTATTTGTGGACACCTCATTGTGATCTCCTAAGACCTATGTCATTTGGCCCCTGCTGAATGCACCAGCCAAGTCTCAGCTCTCCTCGCTCACCTATTGTGCCACCCTTTCTACAACAAACCACACCCCTCCTAGTCCCAGTGCCTCCCCTTTTCCTGAACATCTCCCAGGATGCACTGGGGCACCTTTCCTGGCCCCTAAGTCTCTTCCGTTTACCATATTCACAACTCCTAGACACCTCTTCAGACCCATTCTCCATTGGATTTGTGAGGAGGTGGCCACAGGGCTTGTGTCTATTCTGTGTATACATCTCACACCGTAAATACTCACTAAACGTGCAGTTCACTCTTTCTGAATGAATGAGCAAACAGAGGCAACGGCCGTTCCCATTCTCAGTACTAAAAGCTGGAGGAATAAGTTCTGTAGACAATCGAGACACTGATGCCTGTCTCTGGGCCATGCAAACAGGACATCACTTTTTTTTTTTTTAATCCACTATGTCTTTTCTTCGTTGAAACTGCTTTTGACTATTGGGTATACATTCCTAAATATAGGAACCATGAGCTGCTTTCCTATGAAAATCCCTGTTGTTTATCACCCAGCAGAGCTCCCAGATGCAATTATGTATCAGCAATAGGATTCTGCTTATCACATGATCCATGCCATCAGGTACCTGTGTCCTTGGTGTTATGCCACTAGCCCCTTACAGGTGACTTGGGCATACAGCTAGGAGCTTTTTAAATTCCCCTTTCCGTAATAATATTTGGACCTGAGTTGGGAAAATGATGGCTGGCTTGGAGACACGTCAAGATAGTCGAGCGTCTGACACACTAAGGGCTAAGTGACTCTACCTCCTAGGACTTTTTCCAGCTGTCCAGTACTCAACAGGCAGAAGGGAAAACGGACAGATTGTGTGGTTTTTCCACCTTCCTGGCCCATCCGGGGGCAAAGCTCTTAAGTGTGATATTCCTTTAGCTGAGTTCACCTTGGGACAAATCAATTCCAGAGCAGACATTCAAAAAGGCAGGGAAGCCGTGCCAGCTCCCAGAATCCAACGTGGCAACACATGGGCACCACAGGAAAGCTTCCTCTAGTGGGAGCCTGGTAGGGGTTAGGTTTGTATGCCAGTACCCCCCTGGGGGTACTAAAGAGAGTCTTGTTTAGACAAAACACAGCTGCCCCAGAAAATGCATCAGTGCTTCCTGTCTGCTACCCCCTACACAAGAAAAATGGGGGATGATGTAATCTGAAAGATGTCATTCACTAAGCACCTGGCTCTCCAGAGGGTAACCGCTACAAGCCAGGTGGGCAGCCAGTGGGACTATCAGACATGCAAATTAGCCTCTTTATGCAAAGAAGATGCATGAGAGACCTCTGAAGTCAGCCTGTCAGTGCTTGGATTCCAATACCCAGTTTTAGCAGCTGTGCTTTGCGTAAGCGTTGGTTTCTTCTTCAGGAAAACAAAGCTCACAAGTGGACATGAGTTATTGTGGGGCTAAAACACGTTAAAAAAAATTAGTGCCGGGCATAGTGTGTGGCGTAAAAGTGAGCACCTGGTAAGCCTGACCTTTCTATTGCCCGCTGCTGAAGCAATGTTAGCGACACCTCTTCAGACTACCAAAAAAGAATTCAGGGTCTCTGCTTACTTTAGAAAAGTCAAGCAACAGTACAATACCAAAGCCCGACAAAGACCACACAGGAGAGCAGACTAGGAGCTGCATCTTGCCTATGATCACAGAGACAAGCACTCCGAGCAAACTCTTAGAAATGAAAGCAGGAGCGTATCTCATTCCTTATAAGTTCAGGGGGTGAAATTTTTTAAAAATGGAGTTCGTTTCCTTAAAAGATCAAAAGACAAGTTACATGAACACATTGCTATTTCGAGTATAAATAGTCTGTGAGAAAAGAAAGAAAGAACTGATCAAAAACCTCAGACTTAACGAGATTGGGTTCTTGTCAAACCTCACAGACTAAATATCAACAGGTTAGACTTCCAGGAGGTTACAGTGCAAAGACAAGACACACTGAATAGCATCACTTGGGGGAAAAATTGAAGTCAACCCCTGCCCCCAAAACATTCTGACTGGTCAGGTTCTTCAATGTGTTTATTGAAATGAATTAAGCCTGTCTTTTTTAAAATGGATGGGGCAGGGGGATCGGCTTTAGGCTTAGATACCCAGAAACTGACTGTGCCTTGGGAGTCAAGAAAAAAAAAAAAAAAACCAAAAACCAAAAACCAAAACCAAAAAACAAAAAGCAAAAAACAAAAAACACAAAACTCCAAGCAAATGAACGAAAAAAACCTAACTTGTATGAAACTGTCTCCAGGAAGGATGGTAGAGGAGGGAGGATACAGGTATGTGTGTGTGTGTGTGTGTGTGTGTGTGTGTGTGTGTGTGTGTGTTACAAAGCCCAGAGGGAGACCACACCTCAGAGGTGGCCTGCATTGTGTGTTGGGTTTTGATGCCTCAGTGCCAGCAGCCTGAAGTTGCTGTCCAGGCCCTGGCACTTGTAATTGTTTATGACCACGGCTAAATGAGCTCTGGCAACCTGAGGCTAGTCAGTCTTCTAGAGTCACAGGTATTAAGAATGAATAAAAGAATAATGCAGGATTGGGGGAAGCCTTAGTGGATAAAGCCCCCACCATGGGAGCATGAGGGCGTGGGTTTAGACTCCCAGAACCCACATAAATGCAAGGGAGGTGTGGCAGCCCTCTGTAATTCTAGAACTCAGAACACAGAGACAGCATCCTTGGAGGAAGACCACTAGTTAGATTATCCATATCCATGAGCTCTGGGTTCGATTGAGAGACCCTGGCTCAATGGGCAAGAGGGAGGAAGAATGCTGACACCAGCCTCAGGCTTACACACATACACACACACACAAACACACACACACACACACACACACACACACACACACACACACACACGGGGAAATGTATATGAACATGCACACGTTGCACATGTGCACACACACACTTGCATGTGCAAATGCACAATGCACACACGTGCACATACACGCACACACAGAGAAGCAAACCAGAGTTGGGCTCAAGTATGCAGGGTGCAAGGTGCAGGGTATGGGGGGGGGGGCAAAACCTAGTGGGAAGAAGGAAGGATTGAAGGAGATTAGAGAGTAGCAATATGTTTGACTTCCCTGGCCTCTTGGATAATGGAGCCTCCTTCCGGCAACCCATCTTTCTACCTCTGACTGAAAAAGGCAACCCTAACTCTTCAGGGAAAGTTGAAGCAAGATCAGCTCCAGGAAGAAATTAGAGATTGGCATTACTGTACTGACAGTGGGTCTAAATTGGAAGAAAATTTGGATAGGCAGGGTGGCGTGTGCCCGTAGCCCCAGGAACAAGTTCATATGTTTGAAACGCACTGAAGGACTTCATTTGAAATATTTTTATCTGAAGTGTTGAGCATGGTCTTGAGCATGCTCAACAAGTGGCTCTACCACATCCCTAGCCCTGCCTTGTCTACCTTAAGTGAGTCCTGGGAGTTTTATCTGGAATCCCAAAAATCTCTTCTAGTTTCAAATTTCTTGTATTTTTTTCAGCTTTGTGCCCGTTATCGAAAGCTTGAATCACCGCTTCCTCCCAGCCTGCTAAGCTGTGACAAGGTCTCCATTTCAAAAAACATTATTTTAAAATTAGATTTCTTCCATGCACTTGGTGCACATTCTCATTTGCCCCGTCTTCCTACCCTCACCCCTCAGCCCCTTTGTTCCCGTTGGCAATATCACTTCCACTTTTACTTAATATATACTCACCTCATTCCTGTGACTATATAAAACATAGGGACCACAGATGAGAGGGAAGCTTTTGTTTTCCATATTGGCTTAATTTTGCTTAATATTATTGTTTCCAGTTGCATCCAGTTTTTTTTTTTTTTTTTTTTTTTTTTTTTTTTTTTTTTTTTTTTTTTTTTTTTTACAAATGACATGACTTCATTCTTATAGCTGAAAAGCATTCCATTGTGTATAAAGACCATGTTTTCTCTACCCGTTTCTCTCTTGCTGGGCAGCTAGGCTGGCTCAGTATCTTGTCTATTAGGAACAATGCTGTAGCAAACACGGATATGCTATTTCTGACATGTGTTGACGTGGGCTCCTTTGGGGAAACACAAGGGGTTGTAGACCCGAGTTATACATTAGATCTAGTGAGTCTGTGTCTGCTTTCTGAGAAACCTCAATACAGATATCCGTAGAGGCTGGACTAGCTAGTTTATATTCCCACCAGCAAGTTTATGTGGGCTCCTGTTGTCCATAGTGGCTTCCATCTTTTGAGGCTTGCCTTTGATTCCTGGACCCATCCTGCCCACATCTCATCCTCTGGGGTAGAACGGACTGTGTTTTTAACAGTTTCCAAAGTGGCTCTAAACCAGTGTCTGCTGTTTGTAGGTCAGAAATGTAACTTCCTTTAAAACAAAATAGGATGGAGTTGGCGCTTTCCTGCAAGATCGGCTGAGGGATAAGGTTTGGGTGCCCTTGCCTGAGATTGTGCCTGGCCCTGCTTCACCATGAGCATCTCCCCCAGAGACAGACACACCCCTCAGAAACCACCAACCTTTTCCTGACTTCAAAAATTTTACCATTTTCAAATTGTGTGTGAACACGTGAGTGTAGATGCACATGCTGGCCAGCAGAGGGAGGCAGAGTCCTTGGAGCTGGAGTTAGAGATCATTGGAGGTTGTCTGATGTGGGTGCTGGGAACGGAACTTTTGTTGTCTGCGAGAACAGCAAGTTCTCTTAAGCACACAGCCATCTGTCCAGTCTTTGTATTCCTCATTACTACACGAGCATGATGTGTGTGTGTGTGTGTGTGTGTGTGTGTGTGTGTGTGTGTGTGTGTATGATGTGAGGTCAGAAGCTAGCTTTGCGGATGAAGTCTGTTCTTTGCCTCCACTGATATTTGGGCTCTGGAGACCCAAACTTGGTTATCAGGCTTGTTCAGCAAGTGCTTTACCTGCTAGGGTATCTCCCAGATTTAGTTTTTAATATTTTATTTATTTTTGTATGTTGTCTTTTTGTCTCAGTTTAACGATTTGATTTTATGGTTTCCTTCCCTCCCTCCTTCCGTTTCTCCCTTTCTCCTTCCTTCCTTCCTTCCTTCCTTCCTTCCTTCCTTCCCTCCCTCCATCCCTCCCTTCTTAGGTACTTTGTTGTCTGTCAAAAAGTTTTAAAGCCCAAGTAGGCTCCTCCTTTCCCTTCTAGAAGAAGAAACATCTAGTTGAAGGCAGGGACGGTAAGTTTTAATGTACTCTTTCTAAATCCCTCTCACGGATATGCCTGTGGCATGGTGGTGGGAAATACTCTTAATCGATTCTTGTCGCAGTTATAGCTTTATTGGTATTTCTCAGGCTAGACTGCAGCCTTCCCTTCAACTGCCGTGAATACACAAATGAAGCTTTTCATTCTAATGAAAGCTGAGTTTTGCCTCAGAACACAGGCCACACTGTGGTTAGAAATGGACATCTGGGTTGTCCATCACTTCTTGGTGCCCACGGACACCAGAAGGGCCAGCATTCTCAGGGGCCTTCATTCTATGCTATCTTTCTGGTGCCAGCACTCAGGCGGGAGTGACAGGTTTAGTACTGGTGACAGATTACCATCCTGGCCTCAGGGGCGGGGCGTGGTATCTGCTCCTCTCCACTTTCTCTTAGTCTATTATGGGTAAACAGTAGGGCCTTCAGAAGCAACTGAAACAGGAAGTGGGCACCGGGAGGATGCAGGCTAAGAGCGGTACCTGGACCAGTGCCAGGTGAGAACCACTGCCTGGCATCCTGCAGGAAGTTCAAGGTAAAGTCACCAGGGTGCTCAGGGCACGAGATTAAAGGCAGGAAAGGGGCGGAAGAGACTTATTATTTTCTAAGTATTGATTTCCCCTGCAGGGCTCTCTTACAAGGGTGAGCGGTGAGTTCATTCATCATCTTAATGGCCAGGCCATGATGCCTATAAACATCTGAGGGTTGCACTTTTACTGGGGGCTTCTATTAACTTGATAAGACACACCGGAGATAGTGGAGCACCATGGGAATGCAGTCTGCTGCTATGGGGGCAGCTACTGATGAAGGAAAGTCATTTGTGTTTTGCTTACATACAGAAGAATGGGTGTACTTCAGCCCTGGTGATGCCTGACTCCTTGGCTCTACTGACAGCTCTCTGTGTTCACAAGCACAGACTCGCAGGTTCCTGCACTGAGCCTTTCGCCCGAGGAAAGGTTAGCCACTCCTTCAAATATAAAGCTATGCAAACACATCAAGTGTCCAAATCCTCCCTCAGACCAGATTAGAAAGCTGACGGATTTTATCATCTGGCGCCGTCTTGAGCGGCTTGCCTTGAAAGTGAGAAGAGAGATTCCTGAGAGAAACAGAATACCCATTCTGTGGTAGAGGTAGACATTAGCGGGAAGACTCGCTTTACAGCAAAAACAAACTCTCCCGTCCTTGATGCCACTTGCTATAAAAAAGAAAGTCGAGCTGGTAGTTTACAAAGACCCCCAAAGCCCAGCTTGGAGACCCAGCCAGATTGGAAATTCAAAGCACTCACTTCTTAGAAACCACAAAAATGAGCTTCTTTGATACGCTACTGTGACCCTCATGGGGCCTTGCCATGGAGGAGTAGAGGACACAGAGTCTGTCCCTCATCTCAGTCTCTCAAGGTTATTAGAAGACAGAGCCATTACTATTTCCACAGCTGAACTCAGTGACAGCCGACAACGGGTTGTGAACTACATCTCTAGGCAGCCTGGTCGTGCTTGGCAAGCTGTGTGGAGTGCGGTGGGTGAAGTCTGGCCCTCTCCCATGAGCCCAGGACCATCCACCCTCCCTCATGTGCCTGTCTTCCAACATTCTTATCACCAAATCTTCCCACTTTTCTGGTCTGATGGCCCTTCCTGTAAGATGTCACTGCAGACGCCTAGTATCGAAAGTGTGGCATCCCAATAAAAGATCCATGTTCAAACCCGGAAGCACAGTTTTTGGTAAAAGTGTATGGCTTTTGCACCATCATAAAGTCCGATAAATCGTAAGCTGAACTATCATAAGGTGAGGTCCAGCATAACGCTGAGCATGGGATGGGTCTCTACAGTGTGTCCTGGCATATGGTGGGAGTCGGGGTCTACCACAGTAGGGACACATGATACACACGCTTGGCATAGGCCTCATTCAATTCTTGGCACACACCGACATTGAAGACTCTGGTACCCTGGGCCAGGGCACACTGATCACCACAGAGATAGCTGGAACATCAGCTCTGCATCTGCTAACCACCACAGCTCACTTCCCTCCACACCACACTCCACACCCATTATTTTACTCTTTGTCTGAATGCAAACTCTGCCTCAGCTGCTTCCACCATCATTCCAGTGAACAAACTTGAGCCTAAAAGTCACTAGTGTTAAAAATGATATGGATGCTACATTTGGGTTGAGTTTTCCATTCCCTTTCATCCCCTAAACACATAAAGACAATCACACACACACAATCACACACAATCGCACACACAATCACACACAGACAACCACACACAAACAATCGCACACACAATCACACACAGACAACCACACACTCACATAAAATCACACAAATCACACACAATCCCATATACACAATCACATACTCACACACACAATTACACACTATCACACAACCACACACACAATCACACACATATAATCACACACACACACACAGGCACACATACACACACACAATATCTAAATGCTAATATATTTAGCTAGTTTATCCAAGGGGAGGATATGAGACCCACCAAGGATGTGGAAAAAGTTTGATCAGAAATACAGAGCCATGTGACAGACAGGCAGGTTAGAGCATGGAGCTAGCACACATAGAGAACAGCTAGGCTAGAAGGCTAGACCGGCGGCTACAGGCTGGATGTGATCAGGGAAAATGTTTTGTTTGGCTTAGATGACACTCAGAAAACATTTTAATTAGCTGCCAAAGTAACATAAAATTTCTGATTTTTTTAAATTGAAAAATAAAATCTGGCAGCACCAGTTCACACTTCTACTTCAGTCACTGAGCTGCTGAGGTGGCTGACCCACGCGTGACTTCAGAACCCCCATCTCCCACGGAATCTACCATCTTCTGTTCCACATCTGGGCACCTTCATCTATACACATGCCTGGCTTGCCCAACTCCTGGAACTGTGAAGTGTTCTTCAACCAAGAACTCTTAAGGTACAACTTCCGGGAGCCTAGAAAGTGAGAAGCTCAGTGGCAGGTACCAAGGAGCCCGCCACGTGGTTCGCATCTGTGGGATGCTTGCTCCACAAGCTCCCCGCTGCCAGCACCTAGATCTCTTCACCTGGGGGACAGTTCCGGAACAACAGAGGCTGCGCTGGCACGTTCATGATAGTTCCAACGTGTTGGGGAATGACCTTCCAAGAGGGTCCCAGGCTACCCTAAGCCTTAGAGCAGTGGTTCTCAACTTTCTAATGCTGTGACCCTTTAATACAGTTCCTTATGTTGTGGTGACCCCCAACCATAAGATTATTTCATTGATACTTTATAACTGTAACTTTGCTACTTCTATGAATCGTAATGTAAATCTCTGTGTTTTCCGATGTCTTAGGTGACCCCCTGTGAAAGGGTCATTGGACTCTCAAGGGGTCGTGACCCAGAGGTTGAGAACTGCTCTTAGAGAGCCTATGGACTTCTGTTTCTTCATCTCTAGGGCACACTTATGTCTATACTGTTTCCAGAGTGGCGTGGTTAAGCTCCTCCCCCACCATGGTAGCTGGTTTAACAGCTTACTTTTCCTTCATTCTCTCCCAATTTCCAAATAAAACCGGATGTCCTCAGCTCCTTGCCTCTGGGCTGGCATCTGGAGGCACAGAGCAAGATGGCATCTCAGGATTGCAAGCCTTGGGTTTATGAGTGTCATGGCTTTTATCAGTCACTCTTCTGTTGCTGTGGTAACATGTCATAACTTCAAGCAACGTAAGGAAGAAAGGGTTAATTCTGACTCATAGTTCCAGAGGGAGAGAGTCCATCATGGCTGGGAAAGAATTGGCAACAGGAAGCAGGAACAGGGAACCGGCTCATCACATTTTATCTACACACAGCAAGTGGAGAAAGCAAACACCCTCAGCCCTCAGCCAAGGCCTTCCTAAATGCTATCATCCACTGAGGACCAAGTGTTCAAATACCTGAGTCTTATGGGGGACATTTCTCATTCAAACTACCACATGGTTGGAAGATAAAATGTCCTCCTCAGACTTGTGTGTTGAAGGACTGGCACCTAGCTGGTAACAATTTTGTGAGGTGGTAGAAAATCTGAAAGTGGCACTTAGCTGGGGGAAGGAGGTCGTGAGGGGGTGTGCCATTGAAGGCAGCTTTGAAGGTGGTATCAGGTTCCCTCTCACTTCCTTACTCTCTGTTTCATGTCTGTCGTGAGCTTTGACAACTTTCTAGGCCACATGATCCTAATGCTAACATATCCAGCCCAAGTACATGGGAACAACCAACCATGGGCTGAGATGTCTGAGACAGTGCGCCAACACGAGGAATTTCTCCCTTCAAGTTGAGATCTTAAGCATTTGGTCAGAGTGACTGGCACTAGTGCAGGAAGCCTCTCTGCGACAGTGCCTTTGCTCTTGGTCCAGCTGCCTCTGTAATTTCATGACCAATGGGTGCTATCCTTGGTGCCCAAACTCAGATCTCCCTTGCATCTGGATTAAAGTTTATTCTTTCCTGCTCCTGTCTGTTCCTGTCTGTGGGAATAAATCAATCCCATGAAGATGTACACACAAGCCAAGGCCATTCTTTGAATTCAAAGATCATTTATTCTTCCTGCACAACTCCTAACCATCATGTGAGGCATTAAGAGGCCAGGAGTTCGAACAAGCTTAGGATAGTAGGAGATAACTTCTCAAATGTTCTGATGTCAATCGACCACCATGACTGTTACTTTGTGTTCCACAGGCTAGCCCTCTTCCCATCCTGTGGAGTCCTCTCCTCTCCGGTCAGCTTATCCCCTTGCTTTCCCTGTCCCCTCTCCTGCTCCAGGTCAGTTGCCTGATGCACCAGCCAAAACCACTCCACGTCAGCCCTGCTCACAGCAGATTTTTCTGAGCAAAACTCGGAGCCTGTTCAGCCAATGGTTGCTTGTTTCCTTGTACTTGGGAAGAACATTATGGCATCAGGAGCATGGGACATAGGAAGCTGTCAACCTTTGTGACAGACAAGAGGTGAGAGGGGATCAGATCACGCCTTCAAAGGCACATGACCTCCTAAGGATCTTGGCAACCTGAGACTAGCTATTACAGCAATAACTGCTTTGCCCCGCACACCAAGCATGTCTGCAGGGCAGTTGGAACCCTGTACCTTAATTATTAATTATTTGATGACATCAGGTTAGGAGCATCCTGGGAATAGGAACTATATCTTATTCATCTCAGTCACCTGTAGTCGCTGTTACAGTCACTTAGTAACTGATACCCAAACAAGTCCTATGCAGCCAGGTAGGAAGCCTGAGATGTCATGAGCTGAGATTTCAGGGCAATGTTCTCTGGATGGTGGTGGGAGGAAGGGATGACTCTGTAGTAGCTTCAGTCATGAACCAGTACTGATTTAAGTGTGTGTATGACAAGCATGGTGAACTGTGGGGGTGGGGGGGAAGGGTATCCATGAAGGATCAGGCTCAGGATGGCCTTGTGGGAATAGCTGAGGAGTCTTAACTTCATCTTGAAGATTGTGAGGCAGGAGTGGGGATAAAATCTAGCTCATCCTTAAAGGTTACTGCTAAAGCTGAGATCAGAAGGCTTACATTTTTTTTTAGGTTTAACTTTTTTTATATGTGGGCATTCTGTTTGTGTACCACATGCATGCTTGATACCCACAGAGACCAGAAAAGGGCAACAGATTGTCTAGGACTGGGATTCAAGTGGTTGTGAGCCACCGTGGGGGTGCTGGGAACTGAACTTGGTTCTCTGGAAGAGAACCAAATGCTCTAACTGCTGAGCCATCTCTCTAGCTACCGATGGCTCACTTTTAATTATTCTTCTGAATTATGTATCTACTGTGCTGGTAATCGTTCTATACTCAAGTTTAATTGAAATGAGGTAGCTATAAAATTGTTTTTAAGTTTTGTTTTGTTTACAGTTTAAAAAATATTTTATTTTATGGGTATGTGTACATATCTGAGTGTATGTGTGTCAGGGAGGTCCGAAGAGGAATCCCCTGGAACTGGTGCCGCGGATGGTTGAGTCACTATGTGGGTGTTCTACAAGAGCAGTAAGTGGTCTCGATAGCTAAGCCCCTCCAGCCCTGTCTCAGTCAGTGTTTATTTCTCATTATTAGACTGTTTTATTGGACAGGAAATAGGGGCATAGCTATGGAAGGCTTGTGTGCTCAAGAGCTAATTTCTGAACTCTCTTTCTCTCTCTTTTTTTTAAATAGAAATGAATGACAGAAGCTTGTGGGAAAATTCTCTAGCACCCTCCTCAACCTTGAGAGGAACAGATCTGAGGTGTGTCACTTCAGGTTCTCAGAGATCTGAGAAGACCAAGCATCCCCTCCCCCTTGGTCACTGCTCATCAGAACATTCTTCCTTTCTTCTTTGTCTCAGTTCCTCACTCCCTCACAAGGGTCTCCTGAGGTTACCCTCTCAGTATAAAAGGGGATACCCTGGACAATTCTTTTTCTCTGCTAATAATCTTTTAGACGTTATTTCGTCTTAAATTAGGCTTTTCTTGGTTTTGTGCTTTAGAACCTTTTTTGTAAGATTCATACAGGGCCCATATGTAGTCCATGTATTGCCCATGTGACAGAATGGGGAAGGTCCCTTGGTCACCCATAGCTACCTACCCCTAGATGCAGTTAGAACTGGGACAGACTGTAAACCCTGTAGTACCCTGAAGTATGATTGTCATGGGGGAGGGGTGTCTCTGTTTTTGTCACCTGTCCTCTCTTCGGGCTGGTCCTCAGAGTCGCACGGCATCTCTGTGTCCGGTCCCCCTCCTGCTCTTACTCACAACCATCATGAGTCACCTTGATATCTTGTCAGCTTTCAGCCAGGATGAAACCCAAGGTTCTCTAGGCCATAGGTTTTATAGGTATGGCTTACTGGTAAAGAGATCAACGTGATGCACACCAGGTCACCCATGGCCACCATGATAGCTACTGACTCATTCCTGTGGCCTTCTGACGTACACTGTCCTCTAGTGACCACAGCCTTTGACTAGAATTCATGGCTAACTCTATCCTGTTTTTCACAACCACAGTGGGCAGCCTACCTGCTCATATGTGTACCGTGGGGTGCCCATGTGCTGAGGACCAGGGTGAAGGCTTTCATCATAAAGTGACTAAGTTCCATGTGAACACCACCAGCTCAGTGAGCTCAGCATGGCTTACAGGGAAAAGCTGAAAATGTCCAAATAACTGTGGTTGGAACATCTGGGTAGAGTGGGGTCTAACCTGTTCTGGGCCTTAGAACAGAGTTTATCCTGCCCAGGGCCTTAGAATAGGGTATATCCTGCCCAGGGCCTTAGGACTGGGTCTATTCTGTTCTGTCCTGGGTCTTAGAACAGGGTCTATCTTGCTCTGGGTCTTAGAAGAAGGTCTATCCTGCCTTGGGCCTTAGAACTGGGTCTGTCCTGTCCTGGGTCTTAGAATAGGGTCTATTCTGCCCTGGGCCTTAGAACAGGGCTTATCCTGTCCTGGGCCTTAGAGCAGGGTCTATCCTGTCCTGGGCCTTTGAGCAGGGTCTATCCTGCCCAGGGCCTGTCCTCCTCTCTCACAAAGGTGGTTGCGTTGAGGGGCATCAGGGGAGAGAGAGAAAACAATAGCTCAGCTCCCCTTTTCTTTTGGAATCATGCTATCATTTGAATAAACTAATTGACTCTACAAAAGCTCACGCAATTCATTTAAATCTTCAAACTTCCTCAATTCCCTTGAATATGGCAGGAATACACATATAAATACAGCAAAGTATCAGCCGACACAGACAACCATGTAACAGAGAACACAGAGTATGCCGCTAGTGATGGGAGTCATGGCGATCAGGGGTCCGTTTATACTTATTTTTAACAACCACTGACACAGAACTGAAATTGTATAGAACATGTGCATGATGGGGCTAACAGTTGTAGCTGCTCAGAGAGGGTTCAGTCCACAAGAGAAAAGGGATGGAACAGGACACAGGATAGATATTCTCCAAGGTATGTATTTATGGCTGGCTGCTGCTTGCCTGTACCAGCAACCTTCTTAGGCCAGGATGAAAGCCGATCTGTAGTACCTCCAAGCTCTTATGACATTTGCAGACTCAGTGCCTGGTCTGTGCCATGAAACACGTCAGCAAGTGCATCACATGGGAAATGGCTCCCTCTTGGGTGAGCACTCCTTACCTTCTGCCACATGTTGATGAAGAAGAGTTCCCTGGAGACATTGAAGGACACATTGGCATCATAGGCATCGTCTCCAAGGTTGGAGATGGAGATGTTTAGAGAGATATTCTTCACAGCTCCCAAAGCCAGGTGTGGGGTCTTCTCATCAACACTGCAGAGAAAACCAAACGTTGATAACTATTCTTACACTTAGAGTAATATGACAGGAGGCACCAGGTAGTAGTTTGGAGGTGTCAGGAAACGAGAACACAGCTGTAACCCCCAGGAGCCCCCTTCACTAGGCACATGTCCACAGGGTATCAGCACCCCCTTTTTGCCTAAAACAAGGGGGTTCTATGTTTTGAAGTTACTAGATTGTTGCATGGCTCATAAGAAAGTCTATACACCAAACTTAGAAAGCTGAAGACATTTCAAAAGCTTTATGTGGAATTCATTCATTCCATTCTTTTGAGCAGAACCCTGTATTTTTCTCGTCCTGTGCTAGACAAGAAGGTTAGTGTTAATTGTCCGTGTGATAGAATCTAGAATTGCCTGTGTAGAGTGTTAATTGAGGTGGGAAGATGTCTTCATTGCGGATGGAACTCTTCCCTGGGGAGGGACTGCAGACTGAAATAAAGAGCCGAGTGCCAGCGCTCATCTCTGCTCCTTAATGCAGATGCAACGAGCCATCTCTCTAAATGCTTGCTGCTGGGACTTCCTGCCATGACAGACTGCAATCTGGAAGTGTTAGCCAAAACCAACCCCTTCTCTCTCAAGCTTCTTTGGTTAGAGAACTTTTATTTGAACAACAAGAAGAGAAAGAAAGACACCAGAAACAGTAGTATGTAACTTCAGGGACACAGAAGATGCTCACATGAAGCGAATACATATAACTAGCTAGAGAAACCTTGGAGGGTAGGAAGTGGTCTGGGGGAGTGGTCTGCGATTTCCAATACAGTGGTCTGGGAAGCCTCACCGAGGAGGCACCTCTCACTAGAAACACGGGAGAAGGAGAACAGGACACACAGAATGGAGGGCTTACCAAGGGCTTACCCTGTGGTAGGCACAGATTTGGCATGTTCAAGGAAGAGAGTGGAGGCCAGAGAGGATTGAGCAGGATGAGAGGAGAGGTAGAGAAAACAGAGCCAGCAGATTCTGTAGGTCCTGATGTATCGCCATGGAGACCTTGGTGTAGCTATAATACAGATGGGAGCCCCAACCTGCTCTCAGCTGAGAAGCAGTGACTCAAGGGGCCCATGTTAGGAGGAAGCTCCTACTATGTGTAATGCAGATCGTCTGCAGAGCACTCTTGGAAGAGGTTGGTGAGGAGTCTCCTACAGCAAGTCAGGCGGAAGAAGGTGAAAGGTCAGGCCAGCCAGGGGCAGCTGAAGGATGGGAGAAGAGCCGAATTGGAGATATGTTTCAAAGGTTGTGCCAACCGTAATGTCATGAGTTAGATGAGGGGTGTTAGCAGAGGAGCTGCCAATGGTAGCTCCAGGGTACAGAGATCTGGCAGCTGCATTTAGGGCTGCCATTTATGGAGGCGGGAAAGATTGTGGGCAGAGAAGGCAGAGACAACCAGATGCCACTGTGCTTTGTAGGAGACACATGGGTTGAGACAAGGGTTGAGCTGGGAGCTGAAGGAGGCATTTGGACTGCAGATCTACATCTGGGATAAACATGAAGGACTGAGGGGATGAGTGGAGGAGGAGGAAAGCTTTCTCATTTAGAATCAGAAGCAAGGAAGAGATAGGTGTCACTTGGCACGTTGGAAGAAACCAGGGGAGATGGCACAGAGTGGCCACACGTGGCCTTTTCCAAGGAATGGTGGTCAAGGTTGTCCAGCGTGGCAGATAGTCAAAACAGCGTGAGGAATTAGAACTGTTCACTGGCGCTAGTCACTTAGAGTAGGGCTTCTAAGACTTCTTCTGCTTGTGTCTCTCTTGTTTATCCAAGTTTCCTTTCCACTGCTGTGATAAAAATGTCCCCCAAAGCCACTTATAGGGTGGACTGTTTATTTCAGATCACAATTTCAGGTTACAGGCAGAAAACTAAAAACACCATACACCGTGTCCTCAGTTAACAGCAGAGAGAGGTCAAATGCACGCATGGTTATTATGGAGCTCAGGATCACCCCTCATATACACACAGATAAACCGTGACTCTTCCCATATCAGTTAATATAATCAAGTCACTCCCCCACAGACACGTCCATAGACACGCCCACAGACCAGCCTGATCTAGATAAACCCTCACTGGCACTTTCTTCCCAGATGATTCTAAATGCTATCAAGTGGACAATTAGAACCGATGAGTACGATGTCTGACAAATTTTTACATGACCCCAGATAAATAAGTATTTAAAACAAGAATACAGATCAGACATTGATTGGTAACAAATAATAACTATATTTTTAAAGTAATTATTTGATATACATATAAATTGAATATTTTTTGAAGACTGAAGCAAGTTCGTGTGCTTATGACATGAATGAGGTTATCTGTGTAGCACAATAATTCATATATATATATCAATTTCTGCTGCCCATAACCCATGGGTGTTTGGTCACAAGTTGGATTCAGTGGGTCATTAAAAAAGAGGACATAAAATCAGGAGGAACTGGGCGCTGTGGGTGGGTCTAGGAAGACTGAGAGAAAGGAAGGGGTAACCTGATACATTGTATGCAAGTATGAAAGACTCAAAGGGTAAAAATACTGCTTAAAATAGCTTAAAACACATACCCATTTGATACATAACAGTGATGGTAGAAGATTATTAAAAATCTTTGTTTCCTATAATTAAATCATTTTGTTTCATGCAGAAAACATGGTGTGTACAGTAAAACTGCTGCAGTCTGTAAAAGTGGACCTGTGAGCATGGACGCTTCAGGCAGCATTCTGCACCTGGAGGGTGAGGGCATGCATGGTGCAAAGTTCACATTGGTGGGACTAGAGGAAGTTAGGTGGCACAGCGTGAGTGAAGACTGCCAGGAATATCTTACATCTGAGTTAGATTTTAGTTACTGTGAGTTGAGAAACCTGCCACTGCCAGGTTTTGCAATTCCCAATGTTAAGCTGTAAACCCGTGTATCGGGTCATGACCCACAGTTGAAACAGCTTTGATGTGGACAGAGGACACTGGTGACCTTGTTATAAATAACTCGAGCAAGTCATAGTTGAAAGCTGTATGGAACGAGGGGACTACATTAGAACAGAGAACACAGAGGGGGGTCTGGAGGTGAGCACAGGGGTACCATCTGGAGGTGAGCACAGAGGGGGATCTGAAGGTGAGCACAGGGGTACCATCTGGAAGTGAGCACAGAGGAGGGTCTGAAGGTGAATACAGAGGGGCACCTGGAGATGAGCACAGGAGGGATCTGAAGGTGAGGACAGAGGGGTACCTGAAGGTGAGAACAGGGGGGATCTGGAGGTGAGGAAAGGGGGGATCTGGAGGTGAGCACAGAGGAGATCTGGAGGTGAGCACAGAAGGGCATCTGGAGGTGAGCACAGGGGAGATCTGGAGTTGAGCACAGGGGGGGATCTGGAGGTAAGCACAGAGGAGCATCTGGAGGTGAGCACAGGGGGAATCTGGAGGCGAGCACAGGGGGGGATCTGGAGGTGAACACAGGGGAGATCTGGAGGTGAGCACAGGGGGAATCTAGAGGTGAGCACAGGGGGCATCTGGAGGTGAGCACAGGGGGCATCTGGAGGTGAGCACAGGGGGCATCTGGAGGTGAGCACAGGGGGCATCTGGAGGGGAGCAAAGGGGTATCTGGAAGTGAGCACAGAGGAGATCTGGAGGTGAGCACAGAAGGGCATCTGGAAGTGAGCACAGGGGGAATCTGGAGGTGAGCACAGGGGAGATCTGGAGGTGTTTCTTTCAGTAAAATAGAGTGGGCAAACAGGATAGGTGCTCTTGGGGAAGCTGACTATGGAGATGATTCTTTTTTAAAGATGGGAATTATCACAGTGTATCTGTACACAATGGGAAAGTGCCATCAGAGAAGGCACAGTGGATAAACACGCGGCAGGGAACAGTTGCTGGTGGGGCCTGGTGAACACGTGGAAAGCTGCTGCTGAATGAACAGTGCACAAGGCTCAGCCGCTGAGCGTGGGTGAAGAGTCCAGACTCTGTAGCAGTTTGTCCTTGGCATCGAAAGTGAACCAGTCAAAGACAGGGAGAGAAGGGGAGGGTGTTTGGGGTGTGGCCATGGCAGGAGAGCCAGGGCAGGGTGAATACAATGATGAGGATGAAGGTGATACCAGAGATGAGTACCAAGTCCTGTAAGCTCTGGGCAAAATGAAATCTCTCCAGTGACCAGTCTCTAACTGGCCAGCTGGTTAATGGAAGATGCAGAGAAGTCTACGAGACCTTGTGCAATGGACAGTTTTGTTGTTTTTTTTTTTTTTTTGGCTATTTGGCTATTTGGCTCAGGAGACTCCATGACAGCCATGAAGGGTACATCAACAGATCTGGTGCAGATAATCCCTCATGGCCTTTAAGCTGTGGGCACCTGATTAAACACAGTCCCATGATCTACGGATGTTTAAGTGGCCTTACTTTGGTGACTGGTGCTCCCACCAGCTCTGGGGTTTGAGGGTTTCCCACCAGCATTATGGTCCTGTGATCATCTGAGTTGGCCACAGAAGGTTTGAAGACCCAGAAGTTACTTCCTTGAGTTACACCTTTCCTCCCTTGTTTCCTGTTGAACTTGTTCCCCCCCCCCCACTCCAACCCTCTTTTAAACCTCGACAGAACCCACTTGTATCTTTCCAATAAATTAGATTTAAGTTAACTGGCATATGTTTTGTTGTCTGCAGCAATTAACATAACTAATGCAGCGTGCAAGAGAAGAGGACTAGTCAAACACTTGACCGGCTATGATTCTTTGAAATAGAGATTTCATGGGGAAAGGAACCATCATTATCCATCTGCAGAAAGAAGCCCCGCTGTCTAGCATGTCTGGCACGGCAACAAGAAAAACATGCGAAACAAGAAATCGGATGGCCTTGCTTTGGAAGCGAGAACTCTGAGGATCCAAACAAGATGTGAAAAATTAACTTAGGGAAGAGAGTTACGAATTCTTGAATGGACTCCAATGAATTAAGACCTTGACCCCAAGCCTTTGTGCTGATGATTTATTATTGTTGGCCACTCTGGTTCTAAACAACTGATGGGCTATTTCTGTCCCCATTTGCTTTTGTAACATGAAAGGAGAATCCTCAGACCTTGAGGATGGGACAGTATTAACCTAGCTTGATCAGGAGAAGGACCTGAATACATGCACACAAGGCCAGTCACCTCAGAGTGACCAGTATCTGTGGAATATTAGGCAGAGAGACCACATAAGTAGGTACAGAGTCACAGGCCAGAGAGTTGCCGCCTCTTTCTGAGTGTCTTAGTTCACAAGACTAGTCCTTTTCTCTCATGTGTAAGTGCCAAGGAATCAGGCCAGAGACATCTGAACTCCTGCCAGGCCCCTCACCATGGGCCTCTGCCACTTAACTATGCAGTAAGGTCATTCCTGGGTTTTAGTCAAGTGATTCTGGCATGGCTCTGTGAGTAAGGGAAGCCAGGCACCTTCCAGGGTAGACTGTGGACTCAAGACTTTGAAAAAGAAACCTCAAAGTTGTTTTCATTCTTTCTCTAAAGCTAAAACTCTATAACCAAAACAGTGGGTTGCTGCTCTCCACGTTATTCTTAGAAATGAAACGAACATACAATTTGCTAGCACGGGGCCGGGTACTGTCAAACAAGCCTTTCTGAGGGCTCGCAGGACTGGATGGGAGAGCCACTTTTAGAGCCGAGGAAATCGTGCAGCGGAGAGCTGGAGGCTGGAGGAGAAGCGAGAACCTCCCGTGCCTCCAAAGCCCACTCCTTCCCACTCCCACCAGTGACCTTCAGTCCCCGTCTACTGCAGTGCCACAGGTCCTTCCTGATCTTCCCCTGTGAATGACACACGTCTCTATTGTAAGCTCACCAGCCTCATGAATTCTCACCAACTCTTTTCAGAACTTCACCAAGGTGGCCCCTCAGTAATTTTTAAAATTAATTTTAAAGAATTTTCATACACAATAACAATTAAGCATGGTCATTTATACCCCCCCAATTTTTCCTTCTGACTCCCATACCCAACTTCATAATCCATCCCCATCTCTCTAATAACTCACTGTCTCAGTTACTTTCCTATTGCTGTGACAAAACACCATGACGACCAAGGCAACTTATAAACGAAAGTGTTTAATTGGAGCTCACAGTTCCAGAGGGTTCGAGTCCATGGCCATCATGGCAGGGAGCATGGCAGCAGAGCAGTAGCCAAGAGCTTACATCTAATCCAAAATCACAACACACACACACACACACACACACACACACACACACACACACACAGATACAGACACACATAAGGACAGACACACACAGACACACACACAGATGCACACACACAGACAGACACACAGACACACAACACACACAGAGACACACACACACATACACACAGACAGACACACACATGTGAGCACTGATATACCCCCTCCAAAAAGTCCACACTTCCCAATCCTTCCCAAACACTTCCACCAACTGAGGACCAAACAGTCGAATATATGAGTCTATAGGGACCATGTGCATTCAAACACACACACCCACTAAGCCTATGTGACACTGTCCATGTGTGTAAGGGGAGGGGCTGGAGCTGTGAAACACAAACTTCCAGACTTGACATGGTGTGGCACTTAAAATGTCACACAAGCTGTGGTTGAGTGGACAAGATCAATCCAGCCCAAATTCCAGCATAGGTCAGGGAGGTTCTCTCCAGGACCTGTCCCTAACCGAGGAGCTGTTGAAGTGAATTGCCAGCTCTGGGAGAGAGGGAACCATTCTTTTATATGTGTGGCTACTGGTAGCTCTGGCATACTAATTTGGGACAGGGGACCATGACTCCACCATGGGGTCTAACAATGGGGCCAGAAGCCTTTGGTCCTCACTGTTTCCACCACAGGGTCTAACAGCAGGGCTGGGAGCCTTCGTTTTGATCTGTTCATCCTTGCACTCCCAGGGGCAGAATTGGTTCCAGCACCAAATTTGTAAGGGAATATAATTTCCTGACAATTAGCAAGGTTGGCCTAGGACTGTTGTGCTGATTGGTTAACCCTTCAGTGGGGTGTCAGAGGCTGGCCTCTCCTAAGGGAGTTCCTTGAGCCCCCCCCCCCCACTGAACATCAGACAAGCACCCCCAAGCAGATAGTAGACCATCATCAGCTCAACCTTCATATTTCCCAGAGGGAGAAGCTGGGAGAGGACCCATTCAGCTGAGGTCACCCAGCCATGCCAGGTCTGAGGTAGAGCTAGTGTAAAATGTCCTCAGCCATCCATGATGCGGCTCTTGTATAATAAAACCCACCACATCAGGAAGGACTCTGGGGAGAAAGGTTCTTTTAATGACATCCAAATAGAACAGGCCTCTGTGAAGACCCGCTGCTCAGACAGGCCTGCCAAGAGTTTAAAACAATCGTGCACAGTTTGTGTGCCAGACATTCCATGGGTGCTTGTTTATTTATTGAAGAACAATCTTTCTAATTTTCAAGGAATTTTATCCTCTGATAAATTTTCCCATTAATTCTAATTTGCTTGTGCAGCCTTTTTAAGTGGGTCATGTTCGTTCCTTTGCACGAAGGCCCTTTGCTGTACTCTCAAATGAAAGGCGTCATTAATAGTTACCAAAAGATTTGAACCGGACTGTTTCCATAAGCCTCGTCTCCTAGCGCTTTCAGAGCTTGATGGACCTGTATTGCGTATCTTTTATTAAAAATTCCTCTTTAATATATCTTTATATCATTTGTTCTGTATGAGTATTTTGCCGGCCTGCCTCTGTGTGTACCATGTTCATGCCTAGTGTCCTTGAAGGCCCGGAGAGGATGTCAGATCCCCTGGAACTAGAGTTACAGACAGTTGTGACCATTTGGTTGCTGGGAATTGAACTGGGACCTCCAGAAGATCAGTCAGTGTTCTCTGCAGCCCTACTGATACATATTAAAGCAGCTACGTTTGGAATGTATGATGGGGTCCCTAATTTTTTAGCATGACTTCATTCACTGTTCCAAATGCAACTGACTGGGAGTTGTGTGAGGTCCCAGATTCTTCACTACACTTATTCTTTGGCCTTATTCCTTCCATCCAGCACAAAGACCATTCAAAGTTCCTTATTGGAGTGGACTTGATGCATATATATCAACGCTTTATGCTGAATCCTCATGGACGAGAACTCCCCCTTCTTTCCAGATAAATTGTTCTAACGATTCAACAGGAAAAACCTGAAGTGGTTAAAGGACATTCAGTGATGGATTTCCCCCAACTGGATATTTTGAAATGTTCCTAAAGATCTCAACTGTGGTCTCACCTGGAGATATAAGCTATGTGCCCCAGAACACCCTTTCCTCTTGCTACCAGCGTCAACTGGCGTAAGTGAAAGATGCTACTGTGCAACCACTAGGTGCATCCAAATCGATTATACCTATCAAAATGATTGCTGCAAGAGAATTGTCCAATTCTCCAATTAAACGAAAAACAAAGTAAATCAGGTTGGTTACTACACACACACACACACACACACACACACACACACCCCAGATTGAAGCCTGGAGATGTGGCTGAGTGGTGAATCGCTTACCTAGCATACGTAAGGCTTCACATTTACTCCCAGGACCAAAAGGAATAGCCACAGTGATAGTGCAAATCTCTTCAAAAATTATCAAGTGGAGTGGGTAGGGAGGGGGGCCTGGTGGAGGAGAAGGAATGTGACCAAAATATGTTGCATGAAAAATTTAAATAATAACTTAAATAGCCTTGTGAGTCCTGAGAAACGACAATGGAAGAAAGCATCCATGGAAATTTCCCCCACAGTGTAATTTTAAAATTTTACTTAAATCTGATGTCCAAGGCTTACGTATCAGGCAAGTGAGTACCACTTGACACATGTGATAAGAAAGTGAGCCATGAGCACTGGGAGAACAGGAACATCTTAGCATGGGATACCCTAAAAAGAGACAGGTTTGAAGCAAGTGGTATTTCAGGAGAGATCTCCAAAATTCACACAGGGAAGGCCATACTAAGGAGTAGGCAACTGGTGAGGGCCGTGGCATCAAGCCAGTGACCTCTCTAGGTGCCCGGAACTTAATCATCGTGGAACCTTGAAAAACACAGCCTCAGAGTTATCCCATCTGGAATAAAGAATATCTGTGTGCTGATTCCAGGCAGTCACCGGATGAGGGATCTTGTAGCAATGGGAGGTAGTACCCATTCTAAGCACTGTTGATGGGTGGAAGAGATGCAGTTTCTGGTATCAGGGATGAGGCCAGAAACTCAGGACAGGGATAAAAGGAATCTAGATAGCAAGGATTCTGCCTGCTACAGGGTCCTCTGCCAGTGTTCTCAACAGGAAGTAGCCTTGAGTGTGAAGCCTGTTACTAGAAAGATACCAGTTGATCCTGTTACTTCCGAAAAAGAGGGGTCCAGGCTCTCTGGAAGGAGCCCCAGGGTCTGGATAACACATAACCTTTAACTTTTGTGGTCCATGGGTTAACTTCCACAAGGGTACCTCCCAGGTATCATAGTTCCTGTCTCTTGTCTATATATTCAAGTGGGCACATGTTCATGTGTTTGTAGAATAACAGTCAGCAGTCAGAGATCAACCTCAGATGTCATTCCTCAGGAGCCATCTGCCTTATTTTTTTGAGACAGGGTCTCCCACTGGTCTGGAACTCACTGAGTTGGCTGGTCTGCCTGGCTGTTGAGCCCCAGGGATCTATCTCCTACGTCCCAGCATGAGATTACACTGGGAGCTGAGAGAGTAACAACCAGAAGTAAAAATAAGGCTATAATCCCCAAGCCTGCCTCTGGTGCAAGGCTACACTCCTAAAGGCTCCATGACCTCCCCAAGTGGAGGCACCAGCTGGGAACTGAGCATGCAAATAGTTAGGCCTGTGGGGACACTTCATATTCAAGCCACAACATGGCTGGAGGCAGGACATCACTGTCAGAGTCTGTGTCTTCACGTGTCAACTTTCATGTTCTGCTTCATAGTGGCCTCAAAGAGGGTATCAATACTAATCCTGTAATAATAACCATTTTATTGTGGCATATTATTATAGTTATTCTGGTCTATTGTTAGTAATCTATCTAATTTGAGCACATAGAAAAACATGGTTTCTGTGAGGGCTATTCTTGGTTGTCAACTTGACTATATCTGGAATGAGCTAAAGCCAAAATATCTGGGTACACCTGTGAGGGATTTTTCTTGATCGAATCATTTGAGGTGGGAAGTTACACCCTAAATTCAGATTCTTTTGAGATGGAAAGCTCCACCTTAGATCTGGGCCATGCCTATAAAGGACCAGGAGGAAGGAAGCCTTTACTCTTTGCTTGCCCCTCTCTCTCACTGGCAAGTTCATTCCTTCACTGGCATTAGAGCATACTTGTTTAAGATTCTGGCATGTACTGAAGACCAGTGGAGACATCTGGACATGTGGATTGAACAAGTATTGGATTCTTGGACTTTCCATTAGGAGACAGCCATTGTTGGAATAGCTAGACCATAACCTGTAAGTTGCTCTAATAAATCATATGGTTGCTCTGATAAATCATATATGTATATATGATTTATGATTTATTTTATATATATATGGTGACACCATCATATATATTTATGAAGGTGTGCACCACCACCACCTGGCCATATTTATGACTTTTATATCTTCAACAATGCATAAACCCAAACCACTATCATTCAATAGAATATACCACGTACATCCATAAATGCCAACTTTCTCCAGCCGTGGGCCATGCCGCATAGACTGGGATGCGCTGTGCTTCTGGCCATGCTCTGTAAATCCTTTTCAGTCTCGTGGAACAGACCCTCATGGTAATTAGCTCCAGCTGGAGACGGAGGGCTCCGTAAGGCATTTCACTGATCCTTGGCAGCGAGTCAGGGAGATGGCTCCTAAGGCTGAATATCTGAGCTGAAAATCCATTTATACAAAGGTAGAAATACTTTTTCCCTTCCTCATTTAAATCCATCTGGGCCAGTATTGTTTGAATAGTGAAAGTAAAAGCATTTACTGAGGAGACATGAATCAATGGTTTTCCAGCAGGGCACAGAGAAGGGCAGGCAGCCTGTCCACATTACGGCACCGTGCTCACATCCCCGAGGCTCTGCCCCAGTACCAGCTCACTCAACAACGCAGTAATGGTTGAACCAGGACTTGCACTAACAACCTTGTTTCTTCTATCGAGGAAACACAGCAAGCCAGTGGACCCCACCTGTCCCTACCCTTTCCCCTGGTCCCTCTAGGTGGCTCAAGAGCTTCCTGTCCCATCTGTGTAACTGCTAAAAGAAATTCTGGTTCCCTGATAACAGAAATTCAGAGCCCCATCAGCCTTACCTCGGGAGTTTCTGGGACATCTGGGACCAATCAGGTTCATTCCCTGTAACAACTGGATTACAGACTGAAATGCTTTGGTGGGGGGAGGGGTCAGAGGCAAAGGGGTTCCCAAGATCTGGCAGTCTGGAGGTCTCCTGCCATGAAGGAGGAGGGGGCCCGTGTAGAGATGCATGCCTTGGCTCAGCCAAAGGCTCATTGCCACGCCACACTGTCAGACACACCTGCGCTGCTTGGGTAAGCATGCCGCGACTGATGACTAAGGAGTTCATGGCACTTTGACAAGTAACTCTCTTAGGGCACAATGATGTCACCGATAGATGACGTCAATCACAACAGGCTAAACTGTCTATGCTGGAATGGCAAGTTTCCCTAATTCTATGTCCTTCCTGCTGTGAAGCGAGGCAGCCACAGGGGAGCTCGAGCCACAAGCTCTTTCTTTCCCCCTGGTCTCTGGGTCCCTGAGGCTCTGCAGTGTAAACAGGTACATACTAGGTAACTCCAGCCACACAGGCGGCCTCACTATATGTCCACAGTGTGGCTGCCCACATGTGCCACCACAGCCATTCTCTCCTCTTTGAGCCCGCAGAGGCTCTGGTGGAATTCTCTGTGTTCTTAATGAAAATAGGGAATGACTATAGATGTCACCATAGGTGCTGCTGGGAGCCATAAGGAGGGACTGTGGCTTTTAAGTTTGGCTATACATCTCTAAAAATGACTGAACCTTTCAAAGAAGGCCGGGTTCTAGATATTACAGTGTTGTGGCTGCCTCCCAGCTAACTGGAACATGCTTTTCTCACATCAAATATTTCCCCAGGGGCAGGGGACACATCTAGGACACGTTTCTAACCTGGTTTTGTGCTGCTACATCCTGTTGGCAGTGTAGTGACACAGAGGGACCCTTCTTAAAATGATCCATGACATACAAAGTGGGATAATGAAGTCAAATACGAAAAAAAAAATGCTGATAATCACGTTGACCAACTGTGTGATCTAGCAACATTATGCTTCCCAAAATAACCTAGTAAGGGATAAGATATGGGAAAGGATTTGACAACCGCAACTCTGAGGTAGGGACAAATGGCATTTCAAAATACCTACAGTATTATCTCAGAGCACCATTTCTGTGTGTGACAAGGTCACATGTCACTGTTGAGGGTGCCACAGCCACATTCGGATAAAACACTATCTTTCCCGTTGAAGTTAATGAAGATCAAGATGGCACTGTTTTCCTGTCTCGGCTTGCAGACTCTAGGAATTCCAGCTTGGATCACAACAGGGCATGGGGCTCAGATTGAGGAGGCTCCTGCTCCTTGGGAAGTGACACGAAGACTGTTTTTAGGATGAGGAGGAGAGGCTATGATGGAGGGAGAAGAGGTGGGGAGGGCATGCCCAACCGTGGATGCTGGGAAGAAAGATGAGAAGGGGGGGGGGGACTCTTTGTTCTTTTCTCCCCATGCCCAACAGGGGTTCTCGTGTAGTTTTGGCTGTCCTGTAACTCACTCTAGACCAGGCTGGCCACCAACCCACAAAGATCTGCTTGCCTCTGCCTCCCAAGCGCTGGGATTAAAGACATGTGTCGCCACCACTTGTCGAGAAGGGAATTTCTAAAATGCATGCAATAATAAGGCATCAGCAATTAGCGCTGACCCCCTTCACCCCAATTCAAATGCCCTTGCTTTAACCACAAGCCCCAC
Source organism: Arvicanthis niloticus (assembly GCF_011762505.2). Lineage (NCBI taxonomy): Eukaryota > Metazoa > Chordata > Mammalia > Rodentia > Muridae > Arvicanthis > Arvicanthis niloticus. The sequence goes on along the minus strand of NC_047678.1, from coordinate 39,075,556 downwards.
TCTCCCTGAACCCTGGGAGGAAGAGGGGCACAACTGAGAATTTTCTCCCTCTTGATTTAGAAGGTCAGATGGTTTGCATGCTTCCATACCAGAAGAAAGATTTGAAAAACTTTTTAAAATTTGTCCTTTTTCCCCCCTTGAAGAAAAATAGGTGTTAACTGAGACAGTGCCATTCGCCTCCTCGTTCAAACCTCATCACCATAGAAAGCTTTCTGAAAAATATGTCTGAGGATGTAGAACCTATGTTTCAGTGATCGGATGGTTTTGTGGGAACCCGGGAAACAGCCTGAGCAGGGCTATGGTCCTAGGTCGTGGTCTGGTTCACAATAACATGTGCAATATCAACTGTGCTATACAGTTAATCTTTACCCAAGGGGCTGGGCTTCTGTACTCTCCCACAATCACCTACTGGTTAAGGATTGCGGGGAGGAGTAACTACCTAGGTGGGAGGCCACAGAGATTCTGTAAACCTGAGGAAGGCTGTAAGTTCAACACAGCAGTACGTTTTACTCATTGGCACACGGAGGACTTAGTTAGGTGTGGTGCCGACAGCATCCATCCAGCTCGGCATGCTCAGATTGGGACCACCTGGAAGGGGGTCAAAGACCAAGGTTTATGAAATCTGAAAGTCTTCTTATGTGGTTCCCACCGTCCTGTAGAAATACGATTTATGGGCATTCTGTGTTTTACCCAAGCTTCACCTTCGGCTCAGAGGGTAGGGGTGGTAGAGCCTCTGACCACTGGGAACAAACAAAAAGGACCATGTCTCCCTATGTGCAGCTGTTCATGAGAACAAGCAGGACATCAACCTCCACCTCTGATTCTTCTGGGTGGCTCACGTCAAACTTTGGACAGATACTGCAGGGAGAGAGTAGGCAGGACAAGGGAAAGCTTGGGGAGGAGGAGGAGAGAGTACATGTTTGCAGAAAACAAAGTCACAACACGGCTTCAAAATTTGGTTCTTTTCACAATGACAAGTCTGCCCCGCCATGGTGAGTCTAGTGTTTAGTGGCAAGAGATGCAACAACTGCAAAAATCTTAGTGAAGGCACCACTGAGATGGAAAGATGTTGAGGCTTAGTGGCAGCATTCTCTTGGTAAGTCAGTCCCTCGCTTTGGTCCGGTTATTAGGACAATGGTCCTTGTCACCATATCCCTGTTGGAAAGACTCACACAGAAACCTCCCATGGCTGGCTGTTTTGAAAGCCAAGAAAAATACCACCAAGTAAAATTTTATTAGGCAAGCATCGAGGGAGTCTCGGGGGCAGAGGGGTGGTTCAGTGTGTGCATGCTATCAACCCTTCTGGCTGCTATGGTTACTGCCTCTGTTCTCCTTCAGTGCCCTTCCAAGGATCCTTATTCTCTACCATCCAGGGAAAAGCTGGAATGTGTCTACCATGATCTCAACAGTGGGGAGGGCTGTCCATGAAGTTCTTCATTGGGATGAATGTCTGCTCTGTGTGTGCACCAAAGGTGCCCTCAACACTTTGTGTGCATCTAACAAAGACAGGATTAGTTCTTAGGGTTGCAGACTCCCTCCCATCCCAGCCGAGACACACAGGAAAACAAACAAACACACAACAATAACAACAAACAAAAACGCAAGAGGAATTTCTAAGTCATTTCAGCTTTGAGATAGGCCAGGCTCCCCAAGATACAATGGCCATGAAGACAAAGGACATTAGTCAAAGTGACAGAATAGAGGGCTAGGGAGCCACCACCAAGCGTTTCCTTTGCTTCTGCCATTTAGGTTTTGCTTTGACCTCAGGTGAGTGATTTCCATATGCCTGGTTTACAACATTAAATTTCCCTAAAGCCTGAGCTCAGGAGCAATGGTCTGAGCCATAGCTCTCCTCCAGAGGCAGCGCAGCCATATTTACTTCTCACGAGTGTTCTGAGGCCAAGGCAGCTCTAACTCACTCACTGACTGCTCACTAAATCACAGGCACGGTTTTGTTTGGTTTTGTTTTGTTTTGTTGAGTCAGGATCTCTTCCTATATAGCCTCTGACCATCCTGGAACTCAGTATGTAGACCAGGCTGGCCCCAAACTCATAGGCATTCCCCTGCCTCTGCCTCCTGAGTGCTGAAATTAAAGCTGTGTGCCACCTGCAACACCTGGCTCACCAGACACTTTGAATCGGGGGAAATCCCTATGAACTCAGTAACTACTTGACCTTCTCAGGGCTGCAGTCATTTCTCCTTTTTCAAGCTGAGAAGGCATAATCACATAGAGGCTAATTACCCATCCAAAGTGATACAGCAGGTAAGATGCCACAGAACCTTTGTGTAAACTGAGACCTTTAATCATTTTTTAATTTTATGAGTATGGTGTTATGCCTGTGTGTATGTGTTTGCACCCAGTGCATGGCTGGTGCCCATGGAAACCAGAATTGGGTATTGGATCCCCTGGAACTGGAGTTCCAGATGGTTGTGATTCTCTGTGTGGGTACTGGGAACTGAACCATGGTCCTCTGGAAGAACAGTCAATGCACTTAATGGCTCAGCTCTCTCTGCAGCCTCACACAGAGAACTTTGTAGGACACCTAGAGCATAGTAGGTGCTCATAAATAAGGCACCTAGTGCATAGTAGGTACTCAATAAAGAAGAAAATCACTTTTGTTCTGACCACATTTGAGAAGGAGGACACTTTGTTTCCAACTACGGATGCTCTTGAGGTGGGTGGTCCTCTCTACAAGCTGGTCCTTCATGGACTGAGTGAGCTATCTTCCAGCCAGCCAGTGGTTTAGGGAAACACACTCTCCGAATTCCCATGAAAGCAGCATTACCAAGCTTACAGTAATTATGTGACTGAAAATGGTTTGGACTTTGCAAATATTCCAAGGTGTTTTGTCTTTGTTTTGTGTGTTTGTTTTGCTTTTTGTTTTTGTTTTCCAAGATTCCTGGAACTCACTCTGTAGACAGACCAGGCTGGCCTTGAACTCACAGAGATCAGTCTGTCTCTGCCTCCCAAGTGCTGGGAGTAGAGGCATGTGCCAGCCCATGGTCTTTTCAAGGCCCCTAATTTTCAATTGGGGTTGGCTAGTAAGAAAGCCTTGAGGTGATTCACTACCCACGGTGGGACCGATCAAAAACAAGTGAAAAAGCTTTTAGCTTAACTGCTACAAAGTACTTTCCTTTCTGTTTCTCTTCTTGTGATCACATCTGAGGCTTTCTTAGGTGCTGTGGGAATCCTGACAGGCAGTCGGGTAGGTCTGTCAATGGAACTGGCAGCTCTGTTTAATGGAAACCTCCGGAACAATTTCATCCCTGTTCCTGGGTATTTGTGGATGGCATGTCTTAGAACCAGGCTCAAGCCCATCAAAGCGTAAAGTTTTAATTCAAGAGTTAGATGCCTAACACTAAGTGACAACAGACCTTCAGGAACACATGTTCCCTGCAGAGAAAAGTGACATCTCATCGGGACACAGTGGCAAATGCATGTAATGCCAGCCACTGGGGAGGTCGAAGTGGAAGATTGACAGGTTGAGCCCTGCCCGGGCTCCTTAGTGAGTCCCTGTCTCAAAGGACAAAACAGGAGGAAAAAGCCAACTAAATCCATGATCCTGGGCAGACAAAGCCATTATCCCTGGCGATTTTGGGTAACCCACTCACTCCAACATTCTTTCCTCTGTTAGGCTGGAACCCCTGCTTATCCCCTACACAGGCTGGGAAACCCTATCTGCTCTTCTTCTTCTAGCCTCAACCACACAGAGAAAATTCCACTGCCTGCTACCCCTCTGCTTAGAGAAAACTCCAGGCTAACACATCATCATTTCCCGTCTCCACATTTCCGGCAGCCCACCCAAGAGTGCCTGCCCAGGGGCTCAGTTTTTGACCATATATAGACACCATCCCAAGTCTTAGCTGGCACGTCATCACTCCTCGCCTAAGTTCTATAAAACCCCCTGCTTTAGCCCTGATGAGTGACGTCACTGACCTCTACCTGTGCGATCTGTAAGCCCACTAAGAGCTGCCTCCTAATAGGCCTGCTTTTATCCGCTTTAAGTCTGGTGTAATGTGGCCTATATCTTAGTCACTGAGGGAAAGAAAGTGCTTAGCATCCTTTACTTTCTTTTTAAAACATTATTTATAATTGTGTGTGTATGTGTGTTGGCATAGGACGGTGGACAGGCATGAATAGAGTTGTCCAAAGAGGCAGGTAGAGGATGCCCGATACCGTGGAGCTGGAGTTACAGTCGGCTGTGAGCTGTGAGCTGTGAGCTGAACTTGGGTCCTCTGTAAGAGCAATAAACACTCTTAAAGAGAGAGCCCTGTCTCTAGCCCATCCATGTACCTCCATAAGACAAACTCTACAGTCGGCCCAGCCATCCCAGGCACGCTTCCTATACTATTGTGCTTCAACTTCCTATAGTGAGGGCATAGAACACGACAGCTAGGTTCTAATGATGTGTGAAAGACCAAAGCTCTATCTAAAAGTCCCTGGTGAAACCTTCGGGAGCACCATAGTGGCGATAACCCCCGTAACCCCCATAGGCCTACGCCCCATACTCTTGAGACAGTTGATATCTATGTCTCAAGACCTTTGCCAGGCAAGCTGGAATTGAGAGTATGGAAAGAGCAACAGGCTCAAAGCTCTAGGTAGAACATGCTATTATTGAGTGCAGGAGACCAAAGGACCCTTACCACCACAATATCCTATACCCCAGGCCTGGAGTATAACTTGCTGAATCCCTGTTAGGATTAGGCTCCTCTTCTGGGATTTTCTTATCTTCCCCTGGCTTCAAGATGCAGCCCCAACTCATGAGTATGTTATGATCCAATTCCTCTGTTGCTTCTGCTTCATCTCACTTCTAACCAGCTCTACAACCCTAGACGCTGCAGTTCTTCATGGGAGAACTGCTCACATCCTCTCTTTACCCAGAGTGCCTCAGTTACCTCCGCTCCCCTTGATGTGAGGCTTCTGGAGCCACTCCTCTGTGAAAGCTTCTCCACCTTTCATCTCACACCTACCACCAGCAGCCAGTCCCTTGGCCCTATCCTGCCTGGACTACAGACCAGCAGAGTAGGGTCCACCTCCTATTCACTTCTGTAGCTGTTCATAGTAGCTGCTCAGACAAGAAATGCATGTACATTGCACCTCAGGCAGTAACGGACAGAGAGAGGTTATTCAATAACAAGTAAAACTTCCTGTGCCTCAAGGCTCTAAACTGTAGTGAATCCAGTCTAGAGCCTGGCTCCCATCACAGTTTTCTGGCTGTGCCTTCCCTCATCTGCCTGGCTCGGAAGTCTGTGGTTTGGTTTTATGTCTCCGCTCACCCAGTTATGAACGGGTGTGTTTCCCTGACACCTCCTGTGGGAAACCAAGGGCTTTAAGAGCGTCACAAAGGTTTCTTTCATGGGAGATCTGGCCATGGAAGGAGACCATGGGTCCTGTAGGACAATACCTAATTCCTAACTATTGGCTCAGGGCCCTAAGAACATGGCTCTGAGGTTCAGAGCTCTCATTCCAGTGTCAGGGCTTATGTCTCCTGTCCTGAAGTTGATGAAGTTCCAAGAAAGGGTAAATTTACCCTGAAAGTGTTACGGTTTCAGGATGAGAGATGAGGCTACTCTGCTCCGTAGGAAGCACGGCAGATCACATCCTGGGTGACTATCCTTCCCCCTGGCTGTCTTCATGCCCTTTCCTGTAAAATTTGAAATGCATTCACTGAAGAGGCAGAAAATATTTTCCATCCATTGAGTTTGAGTTTGGCCATGTGACGGGCAGTAGAAAACCGAACAAGCCCGAAGTCACAATGTCCCGGTTCTGAGCCCAGGCCTGAGGAGCCGTTGCTTGTTTGTGCTGGCTTCAAACAAGTTTGACATTCTTTGAGAGGAGAATGGCCACCAAGCCTACTTGTTCCAGAGGGACAATGGGAGAGCAGAGGGAAGCTGGGACAGCCAGGCCTGGGATCTATCCCTCAGCAGACTCAGATGCACAGGTGAATGACTTAAGATAAAGCTGAAGGTAACCAAGTACATATGACATGCACACCGTAAGAAGACACGGTGGCTACTAATGCCATTGAGATCTTCCCTCTTCGTCTCTCCCTTCCTCCCCATCTCTGTCTTGTTTCTGTGTCTCTGTCTCTCTGTCTGTCTCTTTGTCTGTCTCTCTGTCTCTGTCTCTGTCTCTGTCTCTGTCTCTCTCTCTCTCTCTCTCTCTCTCTCTCTCTCTCTCTCACACACACACACACACACACACACACACACACACACACACACCCCAGAACCTGCTGAGTATACTTAGTGTTATTTGTAGGTATTTAGTCCCATTTGGGACTAGCTAACCTACCAAGGGACTCATACCTTGAGAAGGCTGATTCTCTTTGTCTCTGTGTCTGTCTCTCTGTCTCTGTCTCTGTCTCTCTCTCTGTGTGTTTCTCTCTCTCTGTTTCTCTCTCTCTGTTTCTCTCTCCATTTCTCTCTCTCTCTCTCTCTCTCTCTCTCTCTCTCTCTCTCTCTCTCTCTCTCTCCAACCATTAATTGCCTGTCACTCTTCATGCTGGGGCGGGGCTTATCTGATTGTTTGCACCCACACTGGGATGTCAACTGATGTCGCTTGTTTAGGTGAGCAAATTTTTAAGATTTCACAGGGACTACTATCACACCCTTGGGTTTTTCTTGCCATGCTTCGACAACGGTGCTCTCAAAAGGCCAGCAACGGAAGCAACTTTAGCCAAAAGTGCTTTGCTGACCACAATCCTCGAGTTTTCCATCTTGCTAAAGCACAATTAACAAATGGCCAGCAAGGGTGCCAGAACTTTCCTAGCAGTGTTTAACCATGGATCAAGTGGATATTTTCCTACCACACGGAGTCTTCTATGATCCAAAATAAACCCTAGCATTTACAGTTTAGCTCAACATAAAAAGAAACTCACGTACTTTCCCTAAAACACGTTTTTTTGGAAGACACACCTAAAATTAAAATGAATGAGCTGATAATTTATGAACCTTCTTTAAAATTGATGTCTCTAACCATCCCAGGAGGCTCTTCTTACTGTTAAACAACCCCATTACCCACTCTATATGTCTAAAGCAATTTCCCAAGCTTAGAAAAGCATGTGCTACTTTAAGCCACACTTCTTCCAGGGCAGAACCAGAGCCAATTAGCATCTAAGACGTCGTCAGGAGAAGCATTGGTGTGTGTACACTTGGGGGTGGGGTCTTGAGGTTTATGCCACCTTCTCAGGTACACTTCAACTAAAGAATGGAATCTCAGTTTGATTTTCCTTTGATGAATAAAATATTATTAAACACCCAAAGGAAGAGTATAGGACTGAGGTTATGGTTCAGTAGATGGAGTGATCATCATGCAGGTAAATCTTTAGTTTGCTCCCAGAACCCATAAAAAAGCCAGGCATGGTGCTGCACACTAGTAATTCTGACACTGTGGAGAGAGAGGCAGGTGATCCTGCTGGACCGCTGTTAAACTTGTCCATGGTCATGGGGCCAGTGAGAGAGCCCATCTCGGAAAACAGCTGTACAGTCTCTGACACTGTCACATCTGGTGGAGACCTCTGGCTCCACATGCACACCTGTGTATGCCCATGCACTTACACCTACAAACACACAGAAAAATGAAAACATTGTCGAACTCAATCCAGGTAGAGTGACACAACATTTGTAATCCAACTGTCTAGAGGCTGAAACAGAAGGGGTTAGAGACCAACCTGGGCTATATAAGACTATCTTTAAAAAAAATAAAGAAAGAAGGGAAGGAAGGAAGAAAACAAAAGAAAAAAAAAAAAGAACAACGGTCTTAGCTGTCCATCCATCAGTCATCACTGATTCAAACTTATCTCAATGTTTTGGGTAAGGGCAAGTACACAATGAAACATTTTACCCAGTATCTATCGACACTGATACTTGTTTGAAAAGTGGCTACAGATCTTGCAGAGGGGGTTCTTGGCCCCAAAGCTACTATAATCTTTCAGAAGGCGTGTTACAAAAGGAAACCCTTTTGTGTGCCCTGTGGCTGATTCAGGATAAGTGCCGTCATTCTGAAAGAAGTCTAAAATAAAGGGTTGGCAAAGGGGAAACAGAAGGCTTTGGTCCGGTTCATCCCTGGCCAGGGGGGATTTGCAGACCATGGGAGGAAGGCCTGAAATAATAAAGAGACTGTTTGCTTGCATCGGCAGGCCGGCTGCCCCCTTCCTTCACCCCTTCCTGCCTTAGAAACTGTTCGCTGCTAAAACAGACACCACTGTTAAATGCCAGGGGAAAAAAGATGAAAGGGATCTTCAAATAATACTACCTTAAGTCACATGAAGCCATCCCCGAAGGTCAAATGCTGGCAGTTTCCCATCGTACAATGCAATCCAAAGTAATAAATGTCAAGTCCTTTCCCAACACATAAATAAACACCAAAATCATAGGGAACAGTCAGTTGTGAGATGGGACGGAATTGCAAACGGTACCTCAGCTAATCCTTCTGGTAATATCTGTGGTTAAATCAGCACTTATAGCATGCATTCTAAAACCAACTCAAAATACCCTAACTCCTTAAGACTGTGTATTCCTTTTTTTGTTGGGGAAATCTGAACTTCCAGGTTTATGGTCTGGAGTCAAAAGAGAGCAGGTTCTTGGGACAGTGTCATGGAGGTGCAGTGACGTACCTGGAAAGCAGCAGTTTCCCCCGGAGCTGCAGGTCGGCTGCACAATCCTCAGATCGGCAATTCCTTTCAAAAACTGTCTGTGGGAGAGAAGATCTGACTTCAGTACAGAATTTAAATGAACAGAAACAATGGCCAGCTACCTACTTGCAAACCAGTGCCCTCCAGGCAATTTCCTCCAACCCCAGGAGTGGAATCCAACTCCCTGGTGTGTGGAGGGGACTTCTTCAAGGTTCCAGAGAATCCCTTGTTATAATGTTCAGGTTACTGAGTGCTTCCTGTAGCTCTTTCTGGAAGCATTTGTGGGGTGGGCAGGGGAAATGGCTCAGTAGGTAAGAAAACTTCCCTGTGCCCTACCTCAACACCTCAGTTTGCATTGCTGGCACTCTAGAAAAGCCACCCATGGCCATGCATGACAAATGCCTCTCAGCATGTGCTGGTCCAAGACATCAGTGACCAACCCTCCGTGTAAAGTATCCCAAGACCCAAGACGCCAGTCTGTTCATTTCTTCAAGGATCTCTCTTGGGGAGGAACAAAGTCTTTCCTTGAACCATCTTCTGCACAAGCAATGGGGCCACGTTGAATTATTAGTCCCAGAGGGAAATGTCAAAGGCGTTTGGGCTTTAGGGCGGAGAACACAAGATGACAGGGATGATTTTAACAGTCAGAGGTTAAGCAGAGAATGTTGTTTCTCTCACCAGAGCTGACCCTCGGCAGCCAAAGCTCCACTCAGCACAGGGCCTCAAGTTCAGTGACTCAAAACTTCAGCATCCAGGGATGTTCTGGAGTGTGGTCCTGCCTGTGAAGGTTGGCCATGCGATGGGGAGCAACACTGGCTGAGGCTATAACTCCTCTAAGTAGGAGGATGCGAGCATTGGTTCCTCATTGTGGTCTCCATCTCTCTGGTGTTCTGATCTATGGAGAACGTCCTCCCTACTAGACAATGGAGGTGCTCCACAACTCTCACTGCTTTACCATTTCAGGAGGATTTGGAAAGGAGAGCCCACTGCCCTTCACTAGCTCTGATTCATCAACCTTCAAACTCCTTCAAAGATCATGCTCAAGTCTGTGAGGTTTGCCCCCTTCGTATCCAAGCACAGTTCTAGGTAGCTTGTTCCCATCCACACTACCAGTCCACATGGCCTCTCAGGGTGCCAGTATGGACTCCAGCAAGCCTGTTGGCTAATAGAAAGTCTAGACTCTACCAGACAGGGTAGTTTTGCCCATGGAAATTCATAATCACACGCCACATTTCCAAAAGAATAAAGTGTCCCAGCCAACATTCCCTTTCCTCAATTATCATGGAAGTCTTGGGGAAAAGAGCAGCTTCCTCTGTTCTTTTGGACCCCACTGAAGCAAGGGAAAAGCCAAGTTCCAAAGTAGCTTCAATAAAAGACTTCGGTGATATCTCATCACCACCAAGGGGAAAACAGGAGAGACGTGTAGGTGTTTAAGTGAGATGGAGGGAAGGCCCCATGAGTTTTTACAAGGATGAGAATAAAGACATCCTTAACAAGTTGACAGAACTTAAGCTTGTCGGTCCACTGTAAGCATGGCCCTGCTAAAGCCTTTCAATTGACTTTATATTGATAATTTTTACCTTTTATTTTTCTTTTGATTCGTCCTCTCAATCTTCTAATATCAAGGTCTTCAAAAACCAGACCTCAAAAAAACCATTCCTGATCATGAATCTTTAACTTTACAGGCAAGTGAGACAGATGTGGGCTCTTCCAATGTTAGGTGTATATTTATTATACACCTGGAATCTGCCTGTTGGTTGGAACCTTTGAATAACCACGTAACGACTTTGTCTGTAGTGACAGGACCTGACTCAGTCTATTTTCCCCCAAGACGCACATGAGCGACTCCAGCTTTGTCTCATGAGCTCTTTCTATTGCCAGGTGCACCCTTGATTGAAAATGAGGCTTTTGTAGACAGCATGGGATGAAGTCTGGGAGCGGGAGAGATGGCATCAGGGGTGGTGATGGGAAGAGGTGGCTTCAGAGGTGGCAACTGACAGAGTTAACAACTGAGGAGGGAATGGGATCTCAATCTATTCTGTAACAAACATACTTCAAGTTTGGGGCCCTGTCCTTCAAACCCCTGTCAATCCAGTTCTTGGATCCCACCACCCATCTTCGGACAAACCTCTTAATTTTTACGGTGTAATCAAGTGGGTGCCATGAGACTTCCTAATCGATGGTGAAACAGGGTTAGATATGAACCTGCCTCAGTGTAAATCAAGGTATTTTTCAAGGATCTGTTCAGAAATGTCTCTCCTCACGTTCCTTACAATGCTATAAGAGAGCTCTTCCCACAGAGAAGCACACACTAAGGATTGCTTCCCTGCTGTACAGCAGGGTATGTGGCCACAACAAAAGCTGTACTATATGACGTCCAAGCCAACTGCATGAAAAGCAACAGAGCTTTCTCCTAGTTTTTGTTCTTGGAACTTAGCTACTCTGAGCCAAGGAAACTCCAAGTTTTGTAAAGAGGTTCCCACATGACTGAGCTGTCACAGGAGTAGGGCTCTCAGGGACTTCAGAGTCCCTGGTGGGGACCTGCCTTGTACAGAGAGATGAGGGGGCTTACCAAGCCCCTGCCAAATGGAAGATCCATAAGCAAATTCACTACTCCCCCCATTTTTCTCTCTGTTATTGATTTTATTTTTTTTAGTTTCATTCCATTGTGGTCAGAAAAGACATTTGGTATGATTCAAGCTTTGTTGAGATTTGTGTTTTCACATGAAGTCTATTGTGGAGAAGATGGGTGATCACTGGGTGATCTTCTGTTGAGTAGAATGTTCTGTGCATCTCTATTGGGTATTATCGATTCACATTGCTTTCTAACTCTTCTGTTCCTTTGTTGCTTGTGGTGTTTTGAATGAGATCATCCCTCCCACCCACCCCCACCCCCAATAGGCCATCTGAATGTTTGGGTCCCAGATGAACTGTTTAGGAAGGATTAGGAAGTGTGGCCTTATTGAAGGAGATGTGTCACAGGGAGTGGGCTTTGAGGTTTCAAAAGCTCACAACAGTTCTTGTCTCAATCTCTTTCTGCCTTGTGCTCTCCAGTGCCTTGCCTGTCTGCCTGCCAGCCAGAAGCCACCTAGGAAAGGCGAAGGCAAGCAAGTGAGTTTTCTGGAGATGGCCCACAGTGACTTCATCCCAGTATTGCTTCTCTCTGCTGATATGCCTTTCCTGCCATTATTACAGGCCTAACGGTTCCCGAGCATTAGCCCCCCCCTATTGGGCAAATTTCCTGCAGATCAACATGAAGATGAACTTTTGTGAACTAATGCTGTTTAGATGAATTAATGACTTTATAGAGTCCCTAATTTGTTTCAAAGAATTTTAAGAAGAAAGTTTAAGAAAAATGGTTTTAGTTGTTTTGCCAAAAGACGTAATAAAGTTAGAATCAAGACTAGAATGCACCATCTCCTCACAGAATAGCAAGCAAAGGCTGCATAATAAGGAACACAGTGAGCCTTTATAAATTACACTAAGAAGAGATATAGGCTTGGGACAGATTTGTGATCAAGGAAAAACATTCATTCTAGGCCAAGATGAGGCCACAGGTGTGCACCATGATAAAGCAAGGCTGTGGGAAACTGTTGCTTTGAACTTATAATAAGCTATACAGAATGAAACACTGCTTTGAACTTACTATTGAGACCTTTCTGTAACTCTCCCTTTGTGTAACATTTTATCTATGAGGTAATTTTATAAGGAACTTTTGTCTAAGACGGTATTAATCACCAGAGAGAAGGAATAGTGTGTGACTTTTGGGGCCCCATCCACCAAGTGTATATCTGTTTGTCTGTCTATATGCACGGACACTTAAGAATGAAAAGAATTCAGAGTTCTCCCTGAGTATTCTTGCCAGCCCCAGATAGTTAAGTTTTGTCCCATCAATAGTACTGACCCTGTAAATTGCCCGTCGCTGTCAGTGCACCCATCAGCTGCTATCACTATGACCCCAATTGCTAACGCCTTTCCCCTTTTCTCTGCCTGCCCCAATTAACCTTCTGATGTCAAACCTGATCTTTGGCACCTGCCTGCCTGTCTGCCTGCCTGCCTGCCTGCCTGTCTGCCTGTCTGCCTGCCTGCCTGCCTGCTGCCTGCCTGCTGCCTGCCTGCTTACCTGACTCTATGCTTTCCGCCATGATGGTCATGGACTCACCTTCTGAAACTGTAAGAAAGCCCCTAGTCAAATGTTTTATTTTCTAAGTTTGCCTTGATCATGTTGTCTTATTACAGCAATAAAACAGTAATGAAGACAGAAGTCTTCTGGGTAGAACCTCTATCTACTCATAGCTGAAAGTAAGGTGCCAGGGTTGAGTTTTGTGTCACTGTCAGGTCTGTCAGTATTTGTTCTATGTATGTAACTTTCCTGATGTGGGGGCTTACATGCTGACAGCCCCTCTGACACTTTTATTTCTATGTAAAGAGCCTCACTGCCTTCAAAGACAACTCTTGCCCTTAACGTCTACTTCAAGTAAGCCTATGTGTGTGAGCTACACTTGATTTTCTTTGGTTAACATTCACACAGGTTTTTCCCCCCTGCCCATATATACACTCTTGGACCAGGAGTAAATTTCTGGCAGACAGTTTGATTTTCTGTGTGTTTTAACCTATCCTGTCACTCTATATGTTTTATTTGCAGGAGTTTCGTCTATTCACAGTCATTACAGATACCATCTTTAATTAACATGTGCACGTGTGTGCATGTGGGCATGCACATGTTCACATGTGTGTGCTGTGGGAGCTATATGTACCTTGGGGAGATGGCTATATTCTCATGCTTCTTACATCACTGTTCTCAACAGCAACAATATGGCAACAACCCAACAACAGGTAAATTAAAAAAGAAATGACGAATGTATAAGATCCTCAACTCTTAATGGGAGCCAAATTTCTAAGTGTTTTGTTTTTTTTTGTTTTTTTTTGTTTTTTGTTTTTTTTTTTTTTTGTGCAGCACTAGATTTAATAATCTGTTACTAGGGTGTTCATGGAACATTCTGCCAACCCAATAGTCTTCCTTAAGTCAGGACCATTGAACACAAGAGCAGGATGTACAATTTAGAACCTGGGTTGAGTGAAGCCCCTTTCAAGTCAAGTTGGGAAAGTAGTTGGTTTAAGGGTCAAAACAGTGGCATACTATTAAATCAAGAGTCTTCTACCCAACACCAGAGAATGAGTGGTGTTTTCCTCTCTCTCTCTCTCTCTCTCTCTCTCTCTCTCTCTCTCTCTCTCTCTCTGTGTGTGTGTGTGTGTGTGTGTGTGTGTGTATGTATGTGCATCCACACACATTGGCCACACATGTCCACACATTTGTATGCTGAGGTTGAAATTTGATTCCTGTGCCTGGACCTGGACTAATCTCTTCTGGGAAAATGGCCAATGTGTTTCCTAGGAATCATCTCTGGAGGCAAGACGGCTGGCACAGCACAGCTACAACACGCTGGATGAGGACAGAGTTTCCAGGAATAATGAAAAAAGTTCTCCTTGGTGTGAAGCACAGAGAGTATGACTTTAAGGTAATGGCCCAGCTAGAGTGTTCCTCTCAGGTAGCAATCACAACAGCTGTAAATTTGGTCCCTGAGAAACCCGTCAAGTTACTTCTACCTGTACCCAAAGTCCTCTGGAAAATGCAAGTGTGGCACTTCCATCAGACCAGGCCATGCTCCGCTTGGCTGGAGTCTCTTCTCTCTTGTCCTCCAGCCTCTACCTACAGGTCTGCATGGCCTTGACTGCTCACTTCCCTGGAAGCAGCCTTCCTAGCCATGAGGGCTGATCTAATCTCTCCTTGTTACAGGAAGCTAAAACCTCTCCCCAGAGATAATCACTTCCTGCCTCAGACTTCAGAGGCTAAGGAGCAGTGTGCCCGGCAGCCTCCAGCTTAGGTTCTTCTTCTGGCTTCTATCCTCACCCGACTCTTCACCCTGGATACCCCTGGAGATTACACTTTTATCCAGCAAATCCCTTTTCTTATTTCTCACTGAACCCTTACTTGATTTTTTTTTTTTTTTTAAGATGGGGCTAGCAAATTTTGGCTAGGAAGAGTGAGATAGGACATCACTGAGTTTGTGGCCTTTGCTGTCTTTCTTCCAGTGACTCAACAGACAGACACATCATGTGGTCATTGCCTGTGGCTAGGCACGGGCATATGGTGACAATCCTTTTTCTGTCTTCATGTGTGTTTTAGGCGTGTGATTATACATGCTTGCATGTGTGTGGGCATGCGTGTGGAGGCCAGAGGTTGATTCTGGGAATAATCCTTGATCATTCTTCTCCCTATTCTTCGAGGCAGCTCACATATATGGCCAGTCTCCCTAGGTAGCATGTTCAGAGGACTGCCTGTCTATTCATACCTTATGAAGGCTGGAATTACAGGCAGGCCACCAATCCCATCCAGGATTTCTATGGACTCTTGGGTCTGAATGTGTTTCTAATGTTTGTGCAGCAAAGCTTTTCTGCCACTGATCTACCCTCCCCTCCTACTATAGCACACAAACTTTATTCACAAAAACAGACTTGGCCACAGGCTAGGGCTTGCTGACTCCTGCTGTGTAATATTTACCTAATGAATTCTTCACCACCTTTGGGCTGTGGTTTGACATAGGTGCATCTGGTTCTAATGGCACCTGCCACAGAGGCAGGGCTCTGAGCTTCCCCCATGATGCCGAAGCAGCAACCTGGACATGGGAGTGAGGAAACTCACTGGGTGGCTCCCGCTCCTCAGCCCTTGAGGGACCCATTTCAACTACCACATCCATACTAGAAAAATCCCCCCTTCTCAGGTAACAGAAAGGGTAAGTATTACGTGTGTCTGTTAGGTTCAGCGAAGGGCCAGTTTCTTAGACAGGCAATTCTTCTTTTAAATTAAACTACAATTATGTACATGGGCTGTACACTGTATATAAGGTTGCTAAGGTAACCAAGTCCCAGGCTGAAGCCTTTGAAAGGTGGAATGATCGGGTTGGGTAGGAGTAAATGTGTTTCAAATCCCACCCAAGGGGACTAATCAAGAAGGCTGTATTTAAAGGCAAACAAGCAAAATGGATTCCAATTCACTACATGACTTCACTGCAGGTCTCTGCCTCATACCGTAGCATTTGCCTGAACCACAGACATGACATTTCTGACTTAATATTCCTTCACAGTACTGCCCAGCTATGAGAGGCCCCAGCTAGGTGCAATTGATATATGAACCTTTGCCATCTGGTGTCTTAATCATTGTTCTATTGCTGTGAAGAGACACCACGACCAAGGCATTTAACTAGGGACTTGCTTACAATCTCAGTTTTGTCCATTACCATGGTACCAAGGAGGGTGGTGGCACACAGGCAGGTGCCGGAACAGTAGTTGAGAGCTATATCATGATTCATGGACAGAGAGGAAGAGAGGAAACCAGGGCTAGGTTGGGCTTTTGAAACTTCAAAGCCCAGCCTCAATGACATGCTTCCTCTAGCAACAAAGCCACACCTACTCTAAGAAGGCCACACCTACTCCAACAAGGCTACACCTACTCCAACTATGGCCACACCTCTTAATCCTTCTCAAATAGTGCCACTTCCTGATGACTAAACATTCAGTTACTTATGGGGGGCCATTCTTATTCAAACCACCACACCTGCCAGGGTATTTTAGCAATTTGTAAACGGTGTAATTGCCCTAACCTGAGATTAGGTTTCTCTGTCCCAATTCAGTTTTTATTCTATAAAACCCAATAGCACTGCTCATGAGGCCCACAGTAAGAGTGCATGGTGGTTTCAGAAATTTCAGCTCTGCTTCAGTTTTGTCCAGATGGAGGAACCATAAGATGGTTAGTTTTGCTGTTCCTGATTTAAGACAGGGTCTCACTATGCAGCCTTGACTGAGCTGGAACTCTATGTAGAGCAGGCTGGCCTGGCACTTTGTGTAGACCAGGATGGCTTTGAACTCACAGAAATTCACATGAGTGCTGGGATTAAAGGTGTGCAGCCATGACCTTTGTTTTTTAAAAAACAATAATAGATAGCACCTTTTATACCTCAGCCTGGCTTTGAGCTTGCTATGTAGCCAAGGATGACCTTGAGCTTCTGACCCTTTTGTGTTCACCTTCTGAGGACTGGGATTCTAGGCATGCAGTCACTATACTTGGTTTCCATGGTGGTGAGGACTGAACCCCGAGCCTCAAACACGCTAGGTAAGCCCTTTGCCTAGTTCTGACCTCTCCCTGTGTCAGTCACCTTTATGTGTCTAAGACAAAATGCCACAGAGAAACAACTTAAGACGGAAAGTCAACACACCATCTCTTTCACTGTTTGTATTTCCTCTACTCAATGTTTTGAAAAATTGACTCATACACACACACACACACACACACACACCCCTGTGGCAAAAATCACTGCTATCATAGCACAAGCTGGTCAAGGAGGGATTCCCAGAGGGAGCTCACAGCATATCCTATATCATCAAACGCCTTGCAGAATGGCATAGGTCTTTGTTCTTTCACAAGGGCTCTTTCTGCGGAGAAACTCACGTGAGGCCAGGTTTGGAGGTGGGTGTTAGGGATTAATAGCTAATGAGAGAAGACAGATCTCTGCACTCCCTGGGCTTTTCTCTCGTGTTGGAGATGATCAAGTCATTGGACGGAGTCCACTGTGATAGAACTCACAGAAGGAGCAGACAGGAAGCTGAGTTGGGGGAGCTGAGACGGTTCTCTGAGGTAGTCACATTTAGGGTGATCAAACATAAAGCCTGGCCTTGAGAAGAGCAGGGTGGAAACCTTCACAGAAGAGGGGCCAGCAGGGCTCAAGGCCAGAAGAGCACAGGAAGTTTGAGGGTGGCTGGACTGTAGCATATGGGTGACCGTGGAGAGTGCTGGAGAGTCAGGGTACCACCGTTCAGGTTTCTGTTGACTCTGAGAGGAAAGTCGTGGAGGGGTTATTCAGGGCCATAGGTGTGGTGTGCCATCTAGGTGAGACGCCATGTAGCTGAGCCTGAGGGGACAGAGGACTGACAGGGGCGGGGTGGGATCCATGTACTATTGTATTCTATTTGAGCTCGTGGTGACAGAGATGGTTCGTTCCTGAGCTCTGCTTCCTGGAGTGGCCCTTGCTAGCTGCCCATTATTCTTCCCTTTGACAGAGCCAACATCTGGAAGCCACATGGAGAGATGGTGGAGATGGCTAAGCCGAATCAATTTTGTTGTTTTTCATAATCAGGCAAAGAAGAATAAGCAAGAACGGCTTCCCTAGAAAGTCTCAGGCTCCTGGGCAATCCTTCCAATCTAAGAACAATATTTTTCTTTTATTTTAATTTCAACCAGAGAGTGACACGGTTGAAAAAAAAAAAAAAAGTAAGACTACAATCTCCACCCACACATCCCACACTGGGTCTCTCTGAAGGGAAAAGCACTGTTATCTATGTCTGCTCGTCTTTGTCTTGGTGATTATTTCTGTGTCTCTAGAAAGCATTTTGATGTGAGAACTCAGTTTACCAGATGAATGCACTATCCCACTGAATTCCGGACACCAGATAGGGGTTGATTAAACCATAGCTTCTTCCCACCTCCTTCCTGTTTCACAGGCAAACTGCTACTCTTCGCACGTCTACCTCTTCAGGTCGCAAACTAGCTGTGTCAGGATCAGTGGTTAACTTATTGAAACCCATGCCACTTGTTAGTTTCAGATTTCATGTGTCTAGGTGGGCCCAGGAATTTTCTTTTCCTTTGTCAATGCCAGTTCTCATGTGAGTGTGTGTGTAGGCACGCTCAAGTGTGGGGGTGCGTAGGAGTGCCTGCAAGTGGAGGCACAGGGTTGACATCCGAAGTCATCCTTGGTTTCTCTCCCACCTTATTCATTGAGGTAGAGCATCTTATTTTTTTTTTTAAATAATTGATTTATTTCTGCTTTATGTGCATTGCTATTTTGTCTGCATGCATGTCTGTGTGCAGGTGTCTGGTTCTTAATAGAGAGACTCTCTTCCTGCCTTCTCCTCCCTGCTTTCTGTGTGCTTCACTGTAAGGCTAGCCCTGCACTCTGCCTCACTCACTTAGAAACCCTGTATCCTTCCAACCCGTCCCTCATCTCCCTTGTACCTTGTTCTGAGTCTAAGTGACTAGCAGGGCTCGCTTGCCACCTGTACATTTTGCTACCTTCACATTTGTGCTTGTGCATGTGTGTGCGTGTCGTGTGTGTGTGTGTGTGTGTGTGTGTGTGTGTGTAAGTAGAAAAAGCTAATTGGGTGCTAAACAAGCATGCGTTCTCTCTCTCTCTCCCCTCTGTTGATGTCACCCACAGTGACAGTGGCCTTGATGTGACTCACTGCTTCAAGTGCCTGCCTTGACTTCTCCACAGTGATGGGTTGTAACCTAGAGTCAAGGGCTAAAACAAACCCTTGTTCTCCTGAGTTGCTTTCTGCCAGGGTCTTTTATCAGAGACAGAAACAAAACTAGACGGGTTCTAACCTGATTCTTCTGGGCGATCCTTTGTCCCTTCTTCCAGCGAAGCACTGGTGTCAGATCTGGCAGCTCCCGGTCCTCCTCATCAGTCACGTGCTCACCCAGGCTATAGGCAGCTTCAAACACAATCGGGCTGATGACATCCTGGACCCTCCGCTGTAACAGCAAACAGGAAGGAACATTAGCAGTGAACATCTGGGGCTGTTGGGGCAGTATTCTGCTGTGTACAAAGACCCGCTCACCACACCACTCCTTCACCTTAGGTGGCCCTCACAACCACCTGCACAAGCTAACATTTTGTCTTATAGGCAAGGTAGGTGAGGCCCATGGCAAAGGCCAATTTGTCCTGGTCTCTGTTGCCAGGCTGGGATTTCTCAGGCTACCTTGAGGGATGCTAATCTCCTTCTCCATACCATATGGAAGCCATTACCTAACTTGTCCCCCACATGTGCTTAGGTGCCAGCTGGTGGCTGGGAAAATATCTGCACTCTGTTTGCTAACCCTTTGTATTCATGGGGGTGCGAATTACCACAGCACTTTTGCACTGAGATTAGTGTTTTCTGTCAGGGCAGGGACCCAGCAACACTGCCCCCGAACAGTGTCTGTGGTGGCGAAGCCATCAGTGATGTCAGATGCAAGTTTGTGTTCATTTCTCTAGAACTCAAGGACTTCAAGGCTCAAGGGAACGGTGGACTGGTGGGATGGACCTTTTCTGTTTCTGTGATAAAATATAACCAAGGCAACTTATAAAAGAGTCTATTGGGGTTATGGTCTCAGAGGGTTAGAGTCTGTCATGGTGAAGAACATAGCGGCAATCGGCCGGAAGCAGGAAGGGCTGAGGCGGAGGAGGGGGAACCACAAGTGGTGGAGACTCTTAAATCTCAAAGCCCACTTTCTATGACACATTTCCGCCAAGCAAGGCGGCATCTTCTACACTTTTCCAAATAACTTTACTACCTGGAGACCAAGTGTTCAAATCCTGGAGCCTATGGCAGGGGGGAGTTCTCCTTCGAATCACTACAGGAGGGAAGAAAAGATGCTGGGTCCACACTGTGTTCATGTTCCTGTATCCTACCACCACACAGGACAGGAACAAGGAAAACCCATGACTCAGTTCCACAGGACACAGGCTTGTTAAAGACCTGGGGCTTTTCAACTTTTGAGTTCATGATCTTCATGCATATTGGCACTGACTCTGGGTGACTCTAGGCACCACACGCTCACAGGTGAGAATTAGAGGCAAGAATAGTGCTCGTCAGTAGTCTTGCTCTAAAGACCAGCACATTATCTGGGGGTTGTCTACCTTAATGGTAAGGCTGAGGAAGTCGTCACCACAGCCCAGTCTCTCTGCTCTGTGACCTCCATGGAGAATGTGGGGTGTGGTGCGGGGAACCGAGCAAGGCCTTGTAAGGGACAAGAGAAGGGAGAGATGGTTCTCCGAATGGGACTTGGGCTCCCTAGGAGTGGGGCAGTCTGGTTAGTAAGTGTGGGGGTGCACACCAAAATAAAGCAGGGTTAAACTGCATCTTACTATTTTGCTTGTCAATAGGAGGCTTGAATAAACGGCCCATGAATTTACACTATTCTCTGTGAAGTCTGGAGGAGTTAGAATTGGAGTCTCCTTGTGTTCAAAATGGTGGAGTGTTCCAAATGTCTCAGGAAGTTCCCAAAAGAGAGCTTTCTCCAACCTTTTACAACAGTCAATTCCCTCCCACAGAGGTAACTATGGCTGCCCCTGGGGACAGCTGGGGACAGACTCTCATCCAGTATGAGAGAACATGGGCCAAGCTGCTTGGCTGTCAACCTCACTGTCATTTCTATGCTCAGCACGCACCCTGGGGAACATCGGTGTCCTTTGTAAGGATGCCCACTATGTGACTATAAAGATGACAAACAAGCCCCATTTTGGATGAAATATGCTTTAGAAGCAAAGGGAGGATGGCCAGCCTGTGGCAGAGTTGGTTCACAGTGGGGCAGTCTGGTTAGTAAGCATGGGGGCAGGGCACACCAAAATAAAACAAGATCAAACAGCATCTCGATGTTTTGCTTGTCAATTCTAGTTTTACTTGAGTTGTGTCTGAGAAGGGGCTTGTGGCCCCTGGTTTACTGAGCCATGGCACCCTGTGTTTTCTCACAGATCTCCTCATGATAGGGTGTTGAACAGAATGCACTCAAAGGTGTTGGATGATAGAATCTTCCTGTAATGGTTCTGGAGGGGAGTCAGCAGTACTAAGTATTGTGAAATGAGAGTCAGATGTAGCCAAGAGGCAAGGTATGGGGGAAACAGAACAAAGGGACACAGTGACGTCAAAGGCAGGTGCGTGAACAAGAAACAGATGATGTATATCTGTGTTCAGTAAAACATCTACCTGGGAAAAGAGTCAATTTTTGAGCCTAGACAAAAACACACAGCCTCCCCAGCAAAGTAAGCGTCTTAGATAAAGAGTTTCCAGAAAGTTCTTTGGAACTCTTCATCTTAGGACAGATCTTTAAGACTCAAGATCTTTCCAGTAGCAAGACACGCACCTAGGATCCAGGTGCCCTTAGCTTGCTGACTCCAACCAGAATTCAAAGCTGGTTGATGCTATGTAGAAAGATGGATGAACAGATGCCAAATTTGCACGTTTGTGGATGCATTCTTGGTGTTTCTTTGAGGTCGGTTAACTATTTCACGGTCTTGCACTTTAATATTTAGATATTTCATGTCAAAGTAAGTCCACAAGGACACTGTTACTCTGGGCATGAGGGAAGATGAGAGCAGGGGAGAGGCAGCACTCCTGGCACATTACTGGACCACTGTGCACATTTCAGGGCTTTCCCTAAAGTTTGATTTAACCTCATTTTACTGAATTCTCACAATGTATGGTGGGTGGATTACTGTTTGCCTTTTACAGAGGGGCATAACAGAGACCCAGGAGCTCCACCCCAGAGTTCCATATATGGCAGGACCAGACTTCCAGGAACCAAAAGCAAAGGAGATTTCCTTGCTGTCCATTAAACACCTTGCTTGTTGTTGTGTCGAGGGTCTCATTGTGCAGCTGGTTAGGACCGGCTTTGCGTGTGCTGTGCACAGTATGGGCTGACCTCAATCTGATGAATTTCTTGCCTGGGTAGCTGTTTGGGGCTGTGTTATGCACAGTGTAGGCTGACCTCAATCTCAGGACTTTCCCGACCCAGTTGCTGGAGTGCTGCGTACACAGGTGGGTGTGTGCAATCGCCTAGCTCATAAAGTGCTATTTAAAAAAAAACATTCAGATCACATCAGGTTCCAGCAGCCTCTTTTAAAAATGCCTCGCTCTGGGACTTGGCAGATGGTTTGACAGAGAAATTTCTTGTCCCACAAGCCTGAGTTTGGGTCCCCGGCAAAGAGGGGCATATTGGTGTACCCTTGTAACCCTAGTGCAGGGGAGGTGCAGACTGGCAGATCTAGGCAAAATGGCAAAGTGCAGGTTCACTGAGAGATCCTGTCTCAAAAACAAAGGTCGAAGATGAGAGAGGAAGACACTCTGGCTTCTATAGGCACATGTGAGCACCCCTTCCCACCCGCCCCCCCCCCCCCCGCGCCACCATACACAAGAGAGCACACACACACACACACACACACACACAGCATAGCCTCCAACAGCCCCCCACAAGAGCACAATACACCCCCCTCAAAAAATGAATGAATAATTGGTAGCTAGGAAATAAAGACATGAAGTAAGGCTGTTTGTAAGTTTATGACCACACACAGTGACTGCCGAGGAGGGAGACCTTAGTCGTGGTGTATCTGAGTTTGGATCATGAATACAAGCTGACATCTAAGGTAGGTGGATGGTATTCTCTGGTGGCAACTGCATGAGCCTACTTTAATCCATGAGTTTGAAAAGCAGCTTCTTACTTTGCAATGCAGTAGCTGGGAGCAGCCGGGAACTCAAACCACATTGAGTGGTGGTGTGTGTGTGGGGGGGGGCGTGGGGGACAGAGGAGGGTGCAGGGATCAGAAACAGGCCCTGCAGAAGCCTAGCCTCTCCTGTTGCTGGACTGGTCTGCTCCAAGCTGCAGAGGGAAAATAGCAGACTATTTGGGGGTTTCCCCATCAGTTTTTGGAAGTCCTGCTTCCTTCTGTTCCGCACCACATTAAGTGGAGGGACCGGCCAGAATAGAAGTCTGTGGCTCTCTGGCATTCACCACAGTGACTCAAATTTTACTACTTAAAAAGTTGCTACTACACGCTGATTTTTCATTTTCTTTTTCCTTTTTCTTCTCCTCTGAGGCAAGGAAACATATACCCCAGACTGGCTCAAAGTTTCTATGCAGTCAAAGATGACTCCTCCTTGTTTTGCCGCCGCCTCCAGAGTGCAGGAAATTACAGGCGTACACTACCCCTCTACAAAACAAATTACTGCCACGGAGGGAGACCTTAGTTGTTGAACACATATTAAGCCTCATCTGAAGAGAGACGGGAATCTATCTTTTCCTGCTAAAGGCATTAGAACACTTCTACTTTGAAAGAAGAAGGCATGCTTACGGAGGACACCCAGGCTGGTGGTGGCAGAGCCGGCCGTGGCTGGGGTTTTTAATAAGGAATGTAACACGTACTCCAGTTGAAATTTATTGGGTGCTTACTTTATGCCAGGCAGTGTGCTGGGCAGCAAGGACACAGACATGAAAGACCTGGAGGGAATTAACAGTTCTAGAGGGAAAAGCCAAGCCATGACAATGTCCTACAGCATGCACTAGGGAAGAGGTGACTTTGAGGACACAAGGGAAGTTCACACCTGATTCTTAAAGGCCTGGCAAGCTTCCCAGAAGAGGTACTCCTTGGCTGAGCTGTAAAACAGAAGGACTTGTGCCAAGACATCAGGCCTAAGGCTCAGCTGGTACAGCAGTGCACAAGAAGCTTAGAGATGTTAGTGACCGTATAGACCCAAAGACAGAAAAGTCGGCCTCATGGGCAGGGGCAGGGGCAGGGGCAGGGGCAGGGGCAGGGGCAGGGGCAGGGGCAGGGGCAGGGGCAGGGGCAGGGGCAGGGGCAGGGGCAGGGGCAGGGGCAGGGGCAGGGGCAGGGGCAGGGGCAGGGTGGCTCGTGAAAAAATCAGTTCCCTGATGTCCCTGCCTAAGGCTGAATGAACCCCATGATAAAAGCTAGGAAGCACAGGGAGAGAGTTAACATGATCCTGCAGGCTGTGTCTGGAAAGGTTTGCTAGCTGAAGCACAATGGTATTGGTGGCAGTAGGGTTGGGAACACGCTGGGAAGGTTTAAAACAAGACTATCTCTTTTGGGATAGCTCCCGTTCCAGTTGTTTGGGACCTACATGAAGGCCAAGAGGCACATCTGCTACAAATGTGTGGGGAGGCCTAGGTCCAGCCTGTGTATGTTCTTTGGTTGGTGGTTCAGACTTTGAGAGCCTCAAAGGGTTCAGGTGAGTTGACTCTGTTGGTCTTCCTGTGGAGTTCCTACTCCCGTAGGGGCTGCAATCCTTCCTCCTGTTCTTCCATAAGAGTCCCCAAGCTCCAGCCACTGTTTGGCTGTGGGTGTCTGCATCTGTCTGAGACAGCTGCTGGGTGAAGCCTCTCAGAGAATGAACAACTGGAGCGGGGGCTATCCCAACAGCTGTTGCCTGTATGAGGGATATGTTCTTGTAGCTGGGCTGCCTTGTCCGGCCTCAGTAGGAGAGGAAGCACCTAGCCTCAGAGAGACTTGAAGTGCCAGGGTGGGGGGATACCCTAGAGGCTTCTTTTTAGAGGAGGAGGGGAGGATGGAGGGGGAAGGATGGAGGGAGGGGGTGACCGGGAGGGGGGCAGTGAGTGGGATGTAAAGTGAAAAGGGGAAAATTAAATTAAATTTAAAAATAATAATTAAAAAAAAAAAAACAAAAAGATCAGCATGGGTGGGCTGGAGCCAGGACCCAACAGTGGGCCAGAGGCAGGAACCCCTTTCCTGGCCTAAAGAAGACACACATAACTGTTTGGGAGGAGCTGAGAGTAACTTGGTTTTACATCTCACTGAAGGGCCCTAAGCAAGCTGGGCTTGATCACTGTGGCACCAGCTGGCTAGCCATGTGACTTGGAAATCTACCCCATAGCTGCTTTTCCCCTCTGGAAAAAAAAAAAAAAAAAGCAAGCAACTCACAGTTTTTCCTTTCCTTGGCTCACAGTGGCAAATTAAATACAAACAGGAAGGGCTGGCCTCACTTTAAATTTGCAGAAAACACAGAAATTTAGCAAATGAGCAGTTATCACTGCTCATTTAGAAGTTAGAATACTGCTTTGGGGGAAAGTCCACTGTGTGGGTTTTTGTTGTTGTTTGTTTTTGAAACTTCAATGTTCTTTTTTTTCTTTCGTAAATGTGATTTTTCTGTCCCTCCCCCCATCCTGAATCCTCTCTCACATGTTCTCTGTGCCCAACCCTCTCAACTCCTGCCTACATTGGCCCCACAGACATCCCCACAAGCAGGGAATGGCATTTGCATGCTTCTACTTACAAATCAGCTGGATTGCATAACAGCATTTTCTTCAAACCACAGAGACCGGGTATCTCCTAGTGACGTCATAGCCATCCTAGTGGGCATGAAAACACTCATGGTGTTCATGCAATGGCCAAGTTGCCTATGAACTCCTCTCTCAGAGAATATCCTCCCCCACACGATGCTGTCAGAACAGCAGCTAAAATGTTGTAGGCTATTTTAAAATTCTCATAAACTGGGAGGTTGGTTTAAAAGGACACAAAAGGTTTTCCACATCCAGGAATAGTAAATTCTACTTAGTATTTCCTCCCGCTGACAACTGGAAAAGTTAGACACACATGAGCACATGCCTGTGGTGTGTGCGTGTGTGTGTGTGTATGTGTGTGTGTGTGTGTGAGAGAGAGAGAGAGAGAGAGAGAGAGAGAGAGAGTTTCTACTATGAAAAGATCAGGACGTCATAGCCTGGAGCCCCCAGAGAGGAAGAGAACACACAGACCACCATGTCATTTGTGGGCTCTTTCACCTTCAAGTGTTTCCAGACTTGCAGCTGTGTGGAATGAAGATCTGTGAGCTGAGCTTCTGTCAGGAATTTGGGATACTCAGAGGCAGCCAGGATGCGGACCCAGGGCCCCAAAGAGAGAGAGAGAGAGGAGCCTGACAGGAGCCTGAACCCAAGGCTTCACTCACCCTATGGCAGCTGCCAATCCCCAGAGCAGAAGGGCTTGAGAATAAGAGACCAATCAGAGGCAGGAGGAGTTAAGTTGCCGGGATACCAGCTCTAGGCCAGCTGTGGAGAAGGCACAGCAGGAGAGAGGACCTGTGACCCGGTAAGTCAACAAGAATGAATGGGAAGGAAGAGGAATGGAAGGCTTAAGGCTTAGATGGGATCCCAAGAGGCACATAGGAGGCAAGAGAGAGGGGCAACATCTGGAGTTGTATAGTAAGCCTAGCATCATACACCAACAGAAAGTGTTGGCTAGTGCTAACTTGTAAAGCATCTCTGATAAGAAAATTTGTAAAACTTCCTTTCCCAGTGCTACTAGATTAAAGCTTGAGTGTCGGGGAGTAGATACAGGGACTGGATGAGGAGTGACTGAACAATACAGAATTCCTTCTGGGATAATGAAAGTATCCTAAAATTGATTGTGGGAATAGCTGTAGAACTATCAATACATCGCAATTAAGTCACACACACACACACACACACACACTCAAGTATGGGCACACACATGTGCACACACGCACGCACATGCTTTACGATGGCTAATTTTGCTTGTCAACTTAGGTGGATTTAGAATTACCTAGAAACACACCTCCAGCCGTGTCTATGAGAGTAACCCTAGAGAGGTTTATCTCTAAGAGATAATAATTCACGCTGAAAGTGAGTGGCGCCATCCACAGGCTGGGGCTCCAGACTACATCAAAAAGAGAAGACAAATCCAGAGTCAGTTTCATCTCTTCCTGGTTCTTACCCCAGTGAGAGGAGGAGAATTCTGGCCACAGGCTCTTTTACAGAGCTGCCTTCTCTGCCTCAAATCGACTGTATTGTTCCAGGCCATGAGCCAAAGTAACTCCCCACCCCACGAGTTGCTTCTTCTCAGGTGTTTGGTTACAACATCAAGAAAACCCTCTGCCTTCCTTTTCTATCACTGTGACAAAATACCATGACCAGGGTAACCTACGAAAAAAA